>NC_056735.1:673488993-673801493 GCF_019279795.1 Protopterus annectens
GGACAGAGAATAAAATCCTCTGATCTGCCCCAGTGCCTCACATAGGTCTGATGGCTACTAGACAGATGTTCTCTCAAGATACATCATTGATAATCAATGGATTAAATTTAAAAAGTTAAAAAAACTGATTAAATAAGCAATTCACCAAACACAGCCTGGCCCCGACAGTATAAAGAGAATTTGCACTAATGTCCAAGGTATAGGCTTCCAACACCCACACTCAGACTAGAGCTATGCACATATCACTTACAATGGTGAGTCCTTGGCCTAGCACACCAGACCCTTCCTCACCACTCTGTGAAACACAATGTGTTGCAGTACCCTTTCAAATTACTATTTTCATACACACACACACACACACACACACACACACACACACACACACACACACACACACACACACACACAGTTCTCCAGTGCTTTGCAGCTTTTTTTTTGCAAGGTAATATGCCAAAATCCTAGATGTGGCTAAGGGACAAATACTATTAACCACACCACTCTCAATTAGTAGCCAATTATAAAGCATAAAAATTATAGATATGAAATGATAATGTGCAGAACAATCTTGGCCACTTAGAGGTGAATACCACAGCTTGACACCCTCACATGCTAAATAATACCATCTTCTTTGACGGTAAATAATAATGCATTCATACCAGCCACAACATCTTAACTAGAACAATATTTAAATAATAAAGAACTCAAGGCAGTGCTGATTCAGATTAAATATGCAGAGGTAAATAATTTGCACATAGAAGATAAAAATGCAGTTAATTATTCAGACATAATATTTAAAGAAATATCTTACCTATGGTTATATAAGTACCTTATTTCTGAAGGGAGACTGAAACCTTGTCTAAGCTAAGTACTAAGATCAAGTTGCAGATTTTTACAGTTACTTATTTATATGTTGTTAGCAGTCATCCAAGCAAGACTGATGTCTGGTTTCATCTCCAGGTATATGTATTAGTTCAACATTCCTTTCCCACAGATAACAGATTTAATTGCTGTATTTCGCATTTAGATACCCACATGCAGTGGTGCACTTTCTCAGGAACTGAGGCTAATTAGATCAGTTTTTCCCACACATAAAGAACAACAGGAGGAGGGGACAGGACTGCTCACCAGGCTTCTTACTGCATTTTGCATAACTTATTTGCGTCTGGCCCATTTCACAGTTCTGTACTCAGGGGTTCTTTAAGGAAACATTCGATTAGATTTTAATTACTCTTGACTTCCTGATAAAGGAAAAGCAAAATGCTATATTTACACTTCAACTGCAAACTCCATGCATTTTCATGTTTTCCTTTTCTCCTTTGTTTAACAATACACAAGAAAATTTACAAAGTCAAATGATACTATGCCACAGAAACACACATATACTACAGATTAAACAAATCTTAAATGTAACTTTACACATCTATTAAGTCTAAAATATGAAAGAAAAAATGATTCACATTTTAAATCAATTTTGTTTACCTAGCAGCACAGTGACATTTAAGTCATATTTAAATTAAGACCAATAAATAGCTGAAGAAAATACTTAATCTGCATGTCATTAAATTAAGGGTGGTATTTAAGACATAATTAAATGAAGACCCATAAAATTATCCTGCCTATGTCCAATCTCACTGTATCCTAAAATGAATGATTCAGTTTCTAAGACAAATGAATGAATAATTATTTATATAACTCATAATGCTTATGCTTGCAGATTCTCAAGAATTTTCATCTTTCTAAACTGTGGGATTATCCACACACCAAATATGTAAAAGCTATTGCATGTATGAAAGGATTATTAGCCGTGAGAGTATGAAAGAATCCCTTCAAAAGCAACCTTATAGGGGGCGTGGCCAAGATGCTGATCTGGTAACAGCACTTTCTCTCAGCTCTCTTACCTCATTACTATTCCTGACAGGAATTTTATAAAATAAGGAACAATTTGAGGAAATTTCTATTACTAACATTTTTTTATTACCCTGGAGCATCTACAGAAGAAATTTCATTGACTGTCTTTGGATAATTCCTGTCAAATTAACTACTAGAAGAACAGCACTACAATCAACTTTACATCATGAGTCACCTTAAGAATTCAGCTCAGCACTCTACCATCAAAAAGGAACTGCACTCATTTCTAATATGCAGGAACTCAGTTAAAATTGACAAGATGGATAACAAAATAGATACTTTCAAAGAACAATGTACACAACAACTTGAACAACTTCAGGAAATGTTTATACAACAGAAAGGGCAAATTTCACTTATAAAACAGTCATTAAATGACACTAACTCAAGACTACTAACAGAGGAACATCAAACAGAATTTTTACTACAACAGAATACTTACTTAATAGAAAAGCTTGATGATATGGAAAACCGAACAAGAAGAAACAACATCCGGATATATGGTTTACCAGAGAAAACAGAAGCGGACAACATAATAAACATTCTCACCACCTGGATACCAGATATAGTAAAATTACCTGAAGCCCTTTCATATGGCATAGAATGTGCACACAGATCATTAACAGCCTCTGCAAATACCTCTTCAATCAAAAATAAGCCAAGATCCATAATTGTGAGACTTTTTTCTACCCAAGACAAAGATCTTATCCTAAGAAATGCCTGGGCAAATTCACCCATCAAATATAAATATGTTCTTATCAGATTTGACAATGACTATTCAGTAAAAGTGGTTTCCAAAAGAAAAGAATTCCTACCAATAATAAAAACTCTAAAGAAGAAGCAACTCAAAACTCATTTTTTGTTTCCAGCAAGATTAAGATTTTTTCTCCCAGAGGGAATAAAAATCTTTGAAACAGTTGATTCAGCAATAAAATATCTTTACAACAACAATATACTATTGTTACAGTGGCTCAAGGGACTGGCCATTGGATGATACAGTAACAGTGGTTCTGCAGGAATTGCAGCAGACTCCTATTGACATATAAATGTTTGATTTGTCTTAAATTTAATAGTTTAAATGAGCTGTAAAAATGTTTAGAATTTACTATTATATGCCCTTCTAAGCAAGGACAGTTTTAAATTTGTAAAGGGGGGGAAAGGAAAGGAAAAACCATTCATAGAAATGAGTAGTTAAATATTTTTGTTATTTTATACTTTACTGCTTTTCAGAATTTACATAAAAACAATTATAACTGTTATTTTTTAAATATGCAAACAGTACAGTATAGTCGCGTGAATTTTACCTTGATTGTAGAAGGAGAAAAAAATCACTCTTTCCTTCCCGCCTGGTCCTTGAGCTACTTATATTAACTATAAAGCACCATCAACACTACGGACATTAAATCCAGCCTGCGACATTTCTCTGTTTATGTACATAGTCCCTTAAAACACTGTAATCATTTCATCATAAAGCAGAGACGCAAAATGCAAAAATGAGCTAGTTTCTTAAAGCAATAGCTCTATTATTATACTGTGTTCATTTCCCCTAATAAAATCCACTTTACATTTTGCAAGTCCTTATTAATTTCAATGGTCCCAATAGATATAGAAATTTGTTTTAACTGTGAGGGCATCACTTGATCTTATGAAAAGGTCCAGGATACAGCCAACAAATAAAATCCGTTTATAGGATCAATATATTTGATACTTTACATTATACAACATACTGCCTATAGCTCACTGATAAAGTTATATGTAGCTAGTCATTTTCCAGACTAGGGATACCTTAGGAAATACTCATTGGCAAGCGACTCAATTTATGTCTGGAATAATCCATCAACCACATCAGTCCTTTAAGGTCAAACAACTAAAAAATTCAATGTATCATTTCCAGATGAATATAGTAGCAGAGCATTTTAACCAAACATCAGTTTATCATGCCCCTGTGCCTCCCAAGTTTATACTCATAGATGAAAAAAAAAAAAAAAAGCAAATGCCCTCCATCACATCCACTGATCAAGACAACTGCACTCCAAAGCCTTGCTCCATACTTTGTTACAGGCGGGGTTCTGGTCCTGCCATTGACTTGCAACAGAAACTGCAGATTTGGTGCAGCAGCGAAGGTTTCGGACCATGCTGTTTATAACAAGTCTCTCGGAAGCATACACTTTCATATGTGATTGCCACTCTGGTGCAGGACAGCTGGAATCTGAAGTTTCAGCAATGTTTCATTGATGTGTACAGGTTTTGAACTGATGTTCTGTTTTCCTGACGAACCATACAGCAGAAATTGTACTCCAGGTTCATATAGGTGCTGACAAGGAAAGAAATGCTAGATCGGGGGCTGTCATTCAGCTGCAGATGTCTCTGCACAATCAATCTCAGCAACGGAACCATAAGAAACAAATTTAAAGATAAGGGCAACGTAACCGAGACTCTCCAGAAATAAGCGTTCTACTGCAGAACTCAACCTTAGCAGCAGGCAAACAGGGTCACAAAAGTATACTGATTTTAATGTCTTCACTGATCAAATCAGAACCTGTAAATGAAAACATTTAAAACTAACTAATAAATAAATAAATAAATAAAATGTGTTTAACTTCCTTGAGCCATATACTACATAGTTCTGATCTATACTAAACCATGTTCAGCCTTCAAAACGTGAAGAAAGATAGCTGAAGTGGTTATGTGAACTACATCAACAATTACAACAAAAAACAAGAAAAACATTAGCATTACCTGGCTACTAGATTAACAAATGCAAATAAAAATGCAGCACATCTATAATTCAGTCACCATGGCACACAGACCTAGAAAGTGAACATAAAGCATCATTTAGTCTCTTTCTTACTTCAACAGATCAACTTCATCCATTATTATAGTCATATGTCCATGCACACCAAACTCTTCACACTCACCTCTGCCACTCTGCAGATTTGTGTTTATTTGTGAGGCCTTTTATTTATTTGTCAGAATGTTCTTGTTTGGTTTGAAAAGATCGGAGATACTGCCATATTCAAAGTAAAGCAGGGTTATTTCTGATTAGATTTTAAACTTTTATAATCATAAGTGCTTTTGCCGATGGTGCAGTTCTTGGAACTTTACCATTTTTACTTTTGATATGTATGCATCTTTTATGTTATGATAGCTGCTCTCATTGTTATAAAATGGCTGGATGCAAGTTTTTTATGCATGTTTCATGGGATTTGTAGTTGACAATCATTAACGTATATGCTATGACAAAGTCCAGATGTCCCTAATGCAGCTGATAGTTTTATAATATCTCTATGTGTTGTGTACCAGAAGTATATAGTGAAGTATTTTGTTTGTGGATTTAAGATGTCAAAAAGCCGGAACTTGCAGTAGAAAGACTTGTTGTGCATTTTCATGTCCTTTTCAGCATTGTTGATCATTTTAACAGCATTGCAATTGAATGAGACATGCTTGGGAAAAGGGGTTGGCAAATAGGCTAGGATGTCAGTTCTGATTAATTTAAAATGCTGTTCTGGACTACTTCATTACAGGACAGTCCTGTTCTAGGAGTGAAAGAATATTGCCTCGAATTTTGATGCGCTTTCACGTAGGTTACCTGATCTGACATCAATATTTATTTGCCTATTTGGTGAGTTGGGACCTCATCATAAACAAATAAGTAGCAGGTAGTTAGTAAATAGTGTAGATATTATGTTACTGTCAATGATGTCTCAGATAACCCACTTGCCTTTGTTAGAAGAGACTATAGGTTCTTTTCCCACACTATTTACATGGTTTGCTGATACTGCAGAGAAGAATAAGGGGGCTCCTTTACTTATAAGTGTGTCATCCTTCGGATGGAATACAAAGTTCTGGATACAGTACTTGTGACATCCTTTGCATGAGATCTTTTAGGTGGCTGATAACTCTGGTGAATGTAAAAGCTCTATTGGCATTTATTAAAAAGAATAGGGTCCATTACTTACATGTTCTGTATCCTAGGGATTTAGGCAGTGTTCATGTATTTAAATAACATCAGGGCCCATGGTTTAACTCCTCTAATGGATAAATGGGGGACTGAGATTGATGGTTGGCATAATTTTTAAGGTGTTCACCTCTATTTCTCGTTTTGATTTGTAAATTTTTGCAGACAAAAGAGGCTGTTTGCAATGGTCATTCTAAGAATTAGCTGTTACTCATGGTAAAAAGGAAACAGAAATATTAAATGTCAAATCATTTTATTATACAAATAGATTATTCATTATATAAATAATATGAAATCGGTTATTTAAACTACAAGACATGTTAAATAAGAAATTACTCATTTCAAACATCTTGCTTACATTATTATTGATGTTATATTAATCTTCAAGCACTATTTTATTAACATCACACTTTATTTTTACACATGCTAACATACATTACTTCCCTATCTTTAGACTAAACATATATATTAAAACCCATGAATCTAATATATTTATTTAAAAAACGAAAAACACAAAGACATATGTTACACTATCTAATTATTAATGGTTCACATGGTTAAGATGTATAATATGAATATTTTATAGCTATGTCAAATATTTTAGGTTCCAGTAAAACTATTTGGATTTGTAACATTGTTAATATTATCAGCTGTAAGGACTTAGCCCTTTCAGTGTTGCTGACAGCTATTGGTCATTTGGCTCATACAACTAAAAGGATAAAACTCATGTCATTTGACTTACCAAGTATATAATTACAGACTTTTTATTGAGATGTTGTCCTTATATTAAATGAAATAGGAACCTATATAAAGGTATTGCTTTGAAATAGCTTAATTGATCTAGTGTTTAATTTGTTCTGTGATATTGTTTTATCTATTGATCTACAGATGTATTTTGAGACTCACTAACAAGTGAATAGAAAACTTAAATTTTAAATTAATTATAAATATATGTTATATCAGTAAACTTGTTTTATGGATGGGGAAAATGTGAAAATGTTAAAATTCATTTGCTGTTATAAATACAATAGCTGTTTGAATATATTAGAGGAAGAAATTACTATAAATCCTTCTCTGAAGTATTTGTTTGAAGGGAAAATGAATGAAGTACTTTATATGAAGACAACCTACTATAACTATTTAAAGTGCATTTTTATTCATTAATGAAAATTTTCTAATAATAATGATTGAAATATGAAACATTCAATCTGCAAGAATTTATTGGGAAAAACATATTTATATATTTTTTAGCATTGTTACTTGAATATATTCAATACTTTTGTATATAAAGGAATATTTTTTGAGAAGATTATTACTAATGTTAAACTGTTTTGTCACAATTATAAAACAAAACAGAGATAATTAATTGTACCTAAATAACCTGGAGGAGAGGGGGAATATACAAATTAACTTGAAACCTGATTTAACTAACAACTTCAAGCTTCATACAAAAGTACTGGAACATCTTCATTATGAATCAAAAACAACTATATTGCATTGAATGTCATGTAAACTACTACATGGTTTTGAAATAACACTGAATGTTAAATTTGAAATTCTACCCTTTGAACACAGAGTGGAAACAAACTTATATTTAAATTTAAAGCATTATTATTATGTTAAATATGTTACAAAGAATTAGAGATGTAGAAATCAATACTTTCTTACGCATTATATATTTATCTGTTAGCTGATTATATTTTTCTTTCAAACTATGTAAATAATATTCTATTGATTTTGAGGTTAAAGAGAGATTAATCTAAACACTATTCACAAGGCTAGAAGGTTTGCTTGGGTAGTATTACTAGCCAGGCAAAGAGGTATATTATCTCACAGTGATAGGGAATATATTATACAAGTTGAAATAATAAGTTTACTAATTCATTAGTTTTTTTATAATGGTTTGGTGTCTACAGGTAAAATACTCAATACATATATGAACAATGTGAAATCAAAACATTTTTATAAAACAAAACCAAGGGTTAAAATTATTTCCATCTACTGTCATACAAAACAAACAAAGTAAAATATGAAATGTTTATCCATAAATATTAATGGTCTGAACAATAGTAATAAGAGGAGTTTATTCATATATTTACATTTACATAAACCACAAATAGTATTCCTAACAGAGACTCATTTGTTAGATATAGATATAAACAGTATAAATATTAATAACTACACTGTGCTATCAAGCTCTCAATATAAACAAAAGAAAAGAGGGGTAGCCATATTAATTTGTAATGAAATCATATCTCCCAAAATAATTAACACCTATCATGATACATCAGGTATGTTTTCTCTAGTGTCTATGGAACTGAATAGAAAAGTTTATACTTTAATAAATTTATACTGGATACCAGGGCTTGGATTAGGAACAGTTAAACATCATTTTGACGAAATAATTCATTTAACTAAAGGTAGCCTGATAATAGCAGGAGATTTTAATTGCATAACAAATGATAAATACACTGGCTCAAAAACCATAAGAAGAAAACTACATATATCAAAGGCACTTTTAAAATTCACAGACACAACGTGCTTAAAAGATATAAATGATTTTGTGGACCCAGACTCATTAATTTATTTCTTTTACTCTCATAGGCATAAAACTAACTCTAGGATAGACAGCATATATATATATATATATATATATATATATATATATATATATATATATATATATATATATATATATATAATGATTTAATAACAAAAATAGATAAAGTTAAAATACTAAATTGTCCACTACCTGATCATAATGCACTAGTTTTTGAGATAGAAGTTAAGCACATAGCTACAAATCCTATCACAAGAATACCTTCTTACATCACAAAATTAACAGACTTTAAAGAATTCTATGAAAAAGAAATTAAAGCTTTTCTTGAATTAAACATAACAGATGACATCTCAGAAATATATATTTGGGACTCATTAAAACCATATATATATGGGAAAGTATTATCTTTATGATACATTAGTAAAAGGAAAGCCTGGAATAAAGATATGTTAGAATTACAAGAAAAAGCCGATACATTGAAGTTAGAAGTTCAAAAAGGAATTATAGATTCAGCTCAAGAATTACTACAAACTAACAATAAATATGCAGAAATATTACATCATAAGATTATGATTAATTTGGAAAAGATAAAACTGAACTCTTATTTCACAAATTCAAAGCATCAAAAACAATTAGAAAATAGAACAAAAAGCATTTAAACAACAATATAACTCCGATAATTCTTTAAATTCTCAAGAAATATCTACCAAAGAGATGAAAACTTACCTTGAAAAGTAAATTCTTACTAGGTTAATGCAAGTACAAATAGACACTATAAATAAGTCAACTACAATTATGGAATTGAAATCACAAATTAAAAAACTGAAAGTAAATAAAGCACCTGGCCCAGATAATATATTTCCTGAAATGTATAAATTAATACCTAATCAGGCTATAACCTTACTTTTAAAAGTATATAATATAGTTAAACAAGACATAAATATCCCACCTTCTTGGAAATATTCATTGATATCCCCAATAATGAAATCAGGTAAAGATGAAAAGCAATGCTCATCATATAGACCAATATCATTATTGAATATCGATTACAAAATGTTTATGGCAATATACGCAGACAGAATCAAACACTTTTTCCCCATGTTAATCCATGAAGACCAGACAGGTGTTATTAAGGGAAGAAATACCTATTACAATCTTAAAAGAATTTTATCACTCAGATTATACTAAACATATAAATCTTGATTTAAACATAATTTTCCTAGATATTAACAAATCTTTTGATTCAGTTAACTAGAATTTTCTAACATTAGTTTTAAATACATATAATTTCCCCATAAATTTCAATACCCTCATTCAATCATTATATAAAGAATATATAGCATATGTTAAATTAGGATCGTATAGGTCAGGTCCTATACAAATCAAAAAGGGAACTAAACAGGGTTGCCCTTTATCACCACTGCTCTTTGCATTAATAATAGAACCCTTTGCAAATCAAATTAGATCAAATAATAACATTAAAGGAATACACATTAACAAAACATTAAACCTTAAATTATAACCCTTTGCTGATGACATACTTCTAACCCTCTCAGACACTAACAAATCTTTGCAAGCATTATTCAATGATATAAAAGAATTTCAAAATGTCTCAAACTTATACTTTAATGAAAACAAAACAAAAATCTTACCATGCAATACCAAAAAGAAATATATAAGTAAAGAATATTCCAAATATATAGCAGTAGATGACAAAATACTGTATTTAGGTATAGGTTTACTTGAAGACTTAACAGATTCACTTATATTCAATTAAAAAAAAACACAAGATAAAATAGAGTAAACAATATCTAACTGGAACAAATGCATGTTTACAATGGGAGAAAGATTATATCTTATTAAATCAATCATCTTTCCCAAAGTACTATGCATAATACAAAGTTTTTCATTGCCACCTCCCAAGTATGTCATCCAAAGATTTAATAAAATAATATTAAATTTCTTATGGTTTCCAAATAAACCTCAAATTGCCTTAAATAAACATTTACCAAATTGGGAAGAAGGAGGAATTAATTTACCAGACATTGAGACATACATTTTATCATCTGCTGTCAAAAATATAACCTTATGGTTAAATACTCACTACATCCCTATTTGGAAACAAATACATGAACAGATTTATATATAACTTAATCAAAACCATATACAGGATTATTTAACTATCACAGTAAGATGCTGTCCAGTTCGATTCTCAGCTAGAGCGTCTTCTGCGTGGAGACATGCATGAATGGGCATACCTTCGTTGAAGGTTGTGCATCAGGGCTGGTAACTCGGCATGTAAAAATCAACTACCAATCATTTGTGGACCAGAGTTCTGCTGTGGCGACCCCTAACCAGGAAAAGCCGAAAGAAGACTACTACTACCACCACCCCTTATCTGGTTATTAAAAGATCACCTAGTAGGAAAAAATAAAAACAATAAATTATCATCAAAATATATAAATACTACCCTAAAAACATTTAAAATATATATAAACAAAGTCCCAAATGTTAATTCTTTTTTTCTGACTCTACCAATAGCCTTTACACCTGCTATCCTTGATATATTCCAAACACAAAAAATAAATACATTAAAGAAAAGTTCAATAAACTATTGGTATCAGCTAGTAGAATAAGAGAAATTATTAACTAACGATCAAATAATTAGCAGGTATAATATAAATAATGATTCATGGTTACTCCTGCAAAATCTAAGACAATATCTTATAAATAAAACCGAACAAATGCAAACAACAGTTAGACAAAATGTTCCTAAATTCATTGATTATTTTATTATAATCACAAATCAACCTTATCAAGGAAAAGGCTACCTATCTAATATTTATAAACTTATTAAGAAAACAAAAATATATTATCCAGACCCATACTGGAATTATTACTTACAGATAAACAACCATCCTCCTAATGAAGAAGAGAAAAAGATTATCTTAAGATCCTCAAAACAACATTATCAATATATTGGCAATTATTTACTTTGAGATAGTTGAACAGAAGTTTTTATACACCACATAAATTAACCAAAATATTTGCTAGTGAGGATCAATGTTGGAGATGTCAAATCAAGATAAGAGCTGACTGGCATAATATTTTCTATGAATGCAAGTGTCTCATTTTGTATTGGGAAAATATCAATTATTTTCTCCAAATTGCTTTTAATGATAATTATAAATGAACAAAGTCAATGATTCTGTTCAACTTTCCCATTCCAGATTGTGTGCCAAAAAAAGATTTCAAGATATTATGGTCATTGATGGCAGTAGCATGCAAAATTATCACTATTCACTGGAAAAGTACGACTTCTCACACATTTAAGGAATTTACAAACTTGTCTTTAGCAGTTGGACATATGGAAATATCTACACTGAAGAACAGAACAATCAGACCTACATCACTCTATAACTCTTGAATGAAAATATTAGCAATATTTGAGAAAATGGACAAAGATTTATGAAGTATGTTTTTGGTCTTTACAATGTGTTTAAATATATTCATAGCTTTTACCTGTATAGACACTAATGTATATAGTTAATATTAAGAGATTATAGGTTGTAAAATTGTATATGTTTTCTTTTCTTTCATTTTGAATTTATGTAATATTTGATGAAATATCATATTCAAAAATAAAAAAAACTATAGTAAAAAAAAAACAACCGTATAGAAGCAATATTTTCTACAGTAAGTGGTGCACACTTTTCAGACTTCTCATCAGAAATTGGAGAATTTAATGAACTTTTACTTTACTGTAGGCATAGCCTGAAAGAGGTTGTTCAGCATAACAGTATATATAAATATACTTCAGGGAAATTATTTTCATTTTCTCTGTGGTGTTCACTGTGAAACTCATAGGATAATAGTATGTTTAATGTTAGTGCACTACTATCAGTGCACTTTCTTCTAAGTACAGTCTCTTATGTCGATGTTAATTATTTACTTGCTCTGGAAATGAACTACAACAATAATGTTTAAAGATGTGTGGTAATGAAATAAGAAAATATGAGGCGGATTTCAAGCAGAAATTAACACAGCAGCCCTTCAGTGCATTGACAAATGTTATATGTTGAAAGGTCTCTGCTAGCAGACAATACATTTATTATATGTGTGAAATAGACTGTGCTGGTTAAGCTGGGCACTGAAAATTTCAGTATATTCCACACAGAGCTGTAGCTGAGTCATCTGGTGTGGAGCCAAAAAAAGGTGGCAAGTCACATCAATCTGTGTACTGCCCTCACATCAACATCGGGAGCAACACCAAAAATAAGTCTATTCTCAGCGCTCACTATCATGCCCCCTACCAACTTGCACCCATGACAGTTGCCCACTTTGCCCCACCCCCATTATGTTTCTGATTCCACAGGGAAACTTTGTTGCTGCTCTGGTACCAAGGATTTCAATGAACCATTGTTGCATTTTGCAATATATTCATGGACACTGACTTGCGGTTTTTGCAGTAAAAAAGCCAGTACATTCTAAATCTGGACTGTCTTGAGTATTAAAAAAGTATGATTTTCAAGAAATTTGGCATTCTAGGACAGAGCACTAATTTTTCAAGAAATCTGGCATTCTAGGACAGAGCGCTCATTCTTTACAACCAATATTTCTTCTCATATTTATAACTTATAGTACTGCTTTATTGAGTATTTGTACCAACAGTATGTTTGAATTTGGCAAATACATTCATATATCGGTGTACTTTACAACAATGAAATGCCCAAATATTAATGTAGTTAATTTTGACACAAAAATAAAATAGAAAAAAAAACATTAACAAGGCATTGTGCACATTTTGAAACATAACCTTGAAACATGCTATTTTATGGCAATGTTTTTGCAGGTGGAAAGCCCCCCTTGCACTCCCCCATGTGAAGGAAAATGTGACCCCACATCCCCTCATAACTATATATTCCAAATCTGAGATCACACCACACTGGAGAAAGGGCATATACCCCAACCCAATATGCAGTGACATCGCACAGCTATCATCTATTCTGTTGACAAAATTGTGTCACAATAATAGCTGCTGAATATACAGACAGCATAAATCAAAATCAAGCCTAGCCTCATATATTATTTTTATTTTATTTTATTTTACATTTGTTAACCGGGAAAGTCCGACTGGATGAGGTCCATTTACACCAGAAGCCCGGTTAGAAAAGCTCCACATTAGTATATAATAATAGTTTGACATATGCAGGTTAAAGAACAATTATTACATAGAAATAAATCAAATGCTGACAATCTTATGCAAGGCAAAAACAATATAACATAGAAATGCATTTCAACAATGGGTATGCTGCAAGCAAACATAATTTAACATAAGAAATTATGCTAAAAATTCAATCAAGTGTAATATACTTACAGTAGAATAAAGGTGGGAAGAAAGGTCCTGGAGGTATGAAATAGTAGAAAGAATCAATGTGATACATGGACATAGCCAGGAGTTCATAAGATGTGACTTAAGAGAATTTTTGAATTGTAAGATAGTGGGTGAAGAAGTCACAGACTGGAGGAGGTTATTCCATTTACTACCTATGATATGAGAGAACAGCCCTTTCCCAGCAGTGTTATTTGCCCTAGAGATACAGAGGAGGGATTTGTCAGTAGAGCGTTGAGATCAATTTGCTATGTAGTAGGTTAGAAGTTGTTTTAATGCTGGAGTTTTGTTAGGATATTTTAGGTGTTGTAGGTGATGATTAGCTGGTGGTTTTATATATATATATATATATATATATATATATATATATATATATATATATATATATATATATATATATATATATGTGTGTGTGTGTGTGTGTGTGTGTGTGTGTGTGTGTGTGTGAAGTTCCTCAAAATGGGTCCCCCTGAAGAATAAAAAAACACACACATCTCACCTAGTGAGATGCCATAACCTTCTATAAAATTACTTTCTGAGCACATCAGCAGTTTCATTTTCATGAAGAAGTTCACAATAGGATGCTTTAACCCCCCTCCCCATAAAATCACTTTCCAAGTCATGTAAAAAAAACCTTCAGTTTCCTGAAGATGGGTCATAAAGTTAAAATGTGGATTGTTTGAATCATAACTATTAAACTGTCATTGTTAAAAACATATACATATATTTTGCAATGCATACTCACAATTTAGGCTACATAAGTGATAAAACCAATACATTTATACAGTTGGTCCATAACAGCACCTGTTTTGAACAAGATATGTTTTCATGTACATCTCTTGTAGACTTTGCTCTTTTCACTTTGATAAGTGTCTTCACCCCCACCCATAAAACCCTGTATAACTTTTGTGCAATACGGTATGTGTGCCACATTTTACTGTATTTTTTCTTCTTTGTTACTGCCTCATGTTGTTATTGACAACATATCTTTAATCACTTTTTCTGAACTTCACATTCAGTGCAAGTCAGCATTCAGCAATGACTAATTTTTATGTGATTTTTTTTACTGTCAGTAGTGATTCAGTCATCCTTCTCATTTTTCTTGATTATGTGACATGGCTATGCTGGCTTTTCTTTTTTATTCATTACAGTGCTCTACACAGTCATTATTTTCTGTTGATGGTTAATTTTTGGAGGATTTCTCAGTTTATCATTGACATAATTTCTCTGTTTCTCTTGCTCTCTCTCGCCCTGTATTCAATGCATTTGAACATTTGTACCCAAAGCTGTATAGTTACAACTTTTTAAAACATATATGTAGCTAATTATGCAGTCTATGATATATTTTTATAGGAAATGAGCTCTTTCAAATAGCTTCTATAGCTGCTTCTTGATCTGGATTTATTCTGCAGGAAATATATGTCTTCTCTCATCATAAAAATGTACAAATGAACTACCTTGATAAAGTGTTTGTACTATCTTTGTTTGAAGATTTCAGTTATGAATCATCAATAATGTGTTTCTGACAGTGTTTATAAGATTTGGCTTTTATATCAAAATGTGTCTAAATAAAATGGAACTGAATTTCAGTCTGATTATCTCTTATTGCAATTCAATATATTTTAGTACTATGCTTCTGAAGAAGATAGGGTTACCATCTGTCCCACTTTGTGAGGGACAGTCCCTCTTTGGACAGTTGTGTCCTGTGAAAAAAAACTAAAAAATTGCAAATGTCCTGATATTATAGGACAAAAAACATTTCCTAATTATTTTAATTGTTGCATAAAACAGTTATTTTTCATCTGAAACAAATAAATGTTAAAAGCAATAACATAAGCAACTTAAATACTACAAAATAAGATTTTATTTTGGCACAAAAAGCAAAGTTCTGTCCTTTCCACTGGCAGTGGGTATGTTTTATCCAGCAAAATGTCACGTTTCTGCAAAAAATGTCCTACTTTGAGCATTTGAAAAGGTGGCAACCCTAGAAGAAGACAAGTGCCCACATTCAGATTGCAGGTGCTTATTTCCAGGTAGTAGAATTTACAGTCTGTGCAACAAATGGAGACGTTGCTGGGTGAGGAACCACACAACAAAAAAACTCCGTCTCACATCTGACTCAGAATGATCAAAAGAATTCAGCACAATTTCAGGCTATATAGATTATGCTATGACAGCTTTCTTCTGTCTCACTGTTTATCAAAATATTAAATGTTTCTGCAAATACAGACAGGCAGAAAAAAGGACCCTTTGACAGGAACTCTCATCGCTGCAAGAAACCTAACAGGAAATGTACAGCTGCACATCTTCAAGGCTGGTGCTCTGTAGCAATGACTGTTTGAAATAATTACTTGCACAGATCTTAATCTGCATTTTCCAAGACTTCTACTTTACGCAACCACTTATATCACCTTTGCATTGTATTTTTCAAATATTTGCTTCTTCATTCTTACTTTTCTGTGATCCTACTTCTGTCATACAGAATGGTTCATGACATATATTTCTCATAAAAATGCTGGTATCACATTTTATTTTAAACATCCTTTTATGTGCTCCCCCCTCACACATATGTATTTGCATACATAAGCACACATACATGTAAACACAACCATACAATCACCTGTTCTGCAAGTTTTGACAATCAGTAAAAATTTGATAATCTTCACACACTAGCTTCTGTATTTTTGGTTCATATGTTAGCACTAGGCTACATGCCCTTTGCAGGCCATATTAAGGCTAACCAATTACCCCATTTAGTGCTTAAAATTAATTTATCCCACTGGAATTTAGATTCACCAAACCCTGTCCAAGAGCCATGTTTGTAAATTATTCTGCTGAACATTATTAGATCAAAATAGTGATTTTTTTATTTGTGTGCCTTTCCACATCGTTTGGTTCTTTCTAATGTCAGTTAATACCCAATCCCATGCCTAGCACACACACACACACACACACACACACACACACACACACACACACACACACACACACACACACACACACAGACACACACACACACAATGGCTGAATAAGTTAATTTGAAAACATTATACTCCAAGAATGGAGCAAGTGCCATTCTTTTATATCAGTATCTACATTTTAGAGTATGACACTTAGTTGTATACTCATATATTTGAACTTGACATGACTGACAAAAAGTAGCTGATCCACAAAAATATCAAAAAATAAAAAAAATATTTTCTACAGGGGCAAGCACCCCTGCAGTATGGGGGCTGCACCCTCACACCCCGTGCAAATTATATACAACAACTCCATGATTGCCCTACAGTGGGGAAAGGGAAATCCCCTGATCCCCCCCATTCACAATCTTGCAGAAAAAACTCCTTCCATGTTCAATCAGCTGATTTTTTAATCAGCTATGCCAGCTTTTTTTTCTATGTGATGATCGCACATTTTGATCATCTGAATGGCAGTCCTATATTTATAAGTGTGTGTGTGTGTGTGTGTGTGTGTGTGTGTGTGTGTGTGTGTGTGTGTGTGTGTGTGTGTGTGCACGTGAAAAATTAATAGAAATGAGACACTGGTCTTTTACAAATAATGTAGTTTATGTACAAGCAAACTAAAATGCAAGTTCTTCCAAGATATAAAACGTCTTTTGGTTGTAATTAAAATACATAGACAGTTCATTCAGTCTTAGATTACTGTCATTCTCTGATAGTTACTGTCATTCTCTGATAGTTGTAGTGCACTGTAACTTTCTTCTGGCAGGAACATTTTCCAGATTATTCTCCAAGATGTTTCTTCACTTTGGTCTCCTAGATCTGCATTTTAAACATTAAGCTTCCTTTACTGAGGTCAAGCATTCTATTTACACATTCATGGATCACAAAAAGTATTTATACTACTATGAACATATTTTGTGGTCACCAACATCATTTACATCACTATTTATAGAAATGTGGGTAAGTTAGTAGTCTACCAACTGGTAAAAACCATCATACTATCCTACAATGACCCCTCCCAGCTTGAAACCCTTGATATCTCAACCAGCAGATAGTCTATAAGTCCTCGACAGATCATCTGTATTGTGGTGGGTTAACCAGCTTGGTGTTTTCTATAGCACCGAAACAGCTGAGGTGAGAAGGCCTATTGTGAAAGTTTGGTGTTACTGTCTATTTGCTTGTGAAGCCACACAGAGACCATGTGAAGGGCACGGTCAGTTACCAATGTGAATTTTCTATCAGCTAAACAATATTTAAGGGAAGAGAAGACCTATTTTATTGCTAAACACTCCCCTCTCAGTTTTGGAGTATTTTTTGTCAGCCTTGCTTGGTTTATAGCTCCGGTAGCAAACAGGGAGCTGTTCCTCATTCCAGAGCTGTGACAGCATGGACCATACACCATATTCAGAAGCATCATTAAACACTACAAATGGGAATGCCAACTGTCTCAGAGAGTGGTCTGTCACTTACAAATGGGAATGCCAACTGGCTCAGAGAGTGGTCTGTCACTTACAAATGGGAATGTCAACTGGCTCAGAGAGTGGTCTGTCACTTACAAATGGGAATGCCAACTGGCTCAGAGAGTGGTCTGTCACTTACAAATGGGAATGTCAACTGGCTCAGAGAGTGGTCTGTCACTTACAAATGGGAATGCCAACTGGCTCAGAGAGTGGTCTGTCACTTACAAATGGGAATGCCAACTGGCTCAGAGAGTGGTCTGTCACTTAGATTTTTGGAATCATTTTCTGCTTCTGCTGTCCATCTCTCTCATTAAGTCAGTTTAGCGTCTGACTATATTTATGAAGTGAGGCATAAACTAAGTATCCAGCCAACTGGGGGAATGCCCTTAACTTATTTCTTAGTACTGAGGATGGTCCAGTCCCACACAGCCTTCAGCCTCTCCTTTTAGGGTCTTACCATTCCTTAGTCTATCACAAACACCTGAAGTACTTCACATCAGTCATATGTAGTTTGCTTTCAGTAGGGTTAATACTTAGCGTCTGTTATCACATCTAAGACAGTCTGCACTTTAGCCAAATGTTAATTCCTGACTTCAAAGTGAATGAAAGATAAGCAGGAGTATACCGACTATAGTGTTTTAAAGCTCAGTTCATATGATGCTGAACTGTTTCAAGGGCACCACGCAACCCAAAAGGGAGAATGGCATTCAGAAACAAGCCATTCTGTGTGGAAAAGGTTGTTTTCTCTTTGGCTTCAGCTGTTAAGGGAATTTGCCAAAACTCCTCCAACAAATTTATTGTTGACAAGAATCTTGCCTTTCCAGCATGGAACAACTATAAACTTTGGAGATGCTATTCAACCTAGTGAAGTCATTACAGAATTAAATGGTTCCATCAGGTTTTGGGACTAATAGCAAGAAGCTTTTCAGTTCACTTTTAGATTTCCCTATTACGCTCATCTTAAGCACTTCTTTTATTTCTGCCTATTTCTATTATTCTGTTTTATAACATTTTAAATTAACCTTATCTCTCGGACTGATCTCAATATGGTCTTGAATAAAATATATTCTGCAGGGCAGTTTTGAAATCACATCCTTGTTCCTTAAAATAACTCCTTTATTAATTGTTTATTTGGCTTGGAAAGTGTATTCTCTCTCTGTGCTGCAGACAAAAGAGCCAACATTTTGTCTATATTACATATCTCTACTTTTAAACTACTGAAGTTTGTATTTCTTTCCACAGTTTCAAAATGGTTATATGATACATCTCCTCTGGTATCCTCATGCATGTTTGCCTAACTATAGTTTATTTAATTTATTTTCTTTATACTTGCAAATGAACTCTGCCTTTTATCCAAGAACTTGTTCTCAGATGAGGGGGGACTAGTCTCAAGCTTTAAATTCCCTAGTCCTTGTATGCCTATTATACAACCTTTGCTGGGTAGCTTAAACTTTTTCCATGTATTCCTGGACAATAGGCATCACTATTACAGTCTGTCTTGCAGGTCGGTATAGTCATTTATGACAATTTTAAATGTTTTTTTTTTCTTCCTACTAGGTTTCTCTGGCAATATTTAATATCACCTGAGGGTATCTAAAATATAATAATTCAAATAGGCTGAGCCAACTGAAGGGTTGTGACACTGGCATATAGGAGGCATGAAGAGGCACAGTAATGAGTCCCAGCCTGTGCCATCCCCTTCAATAACTTTTCTTTGTATGGACTTTAGCATTCAGTTAAACCACTCATCAGTACATCTATCTGGGGGTGGTACACTGAGATTTTTAGCTGCTTGACCTTAAAGCATTGGAACAGTTGCTACAGAAATGAAGGAGCTCCCCTGATCAGTGAGTATTAATACTGATAATTCCAACCTTGTAAAATAATAAGACTAGCCCCCTGGTTTTAGATTAACTTTGGCTTTACTTAATGGGATGCTTTCAGAGCATTTCATTGCATATCCCAAAATAACAAAAACATACTGAAATTTATTGTTGGATTTTACCAGTAACCACACACGCTGATCATAATATGCTTTCATAGTACCTCTATGACATGCAGCAGAAGCAAAAGAGTTTTAAAGCCTGGATTGGAGAGCTGTCTTCTAGCACTCAGGACACCTAGCATAGAAGTGCTCAATTTCTTTAATTATCCCTGGCTAGTAAAACCTTGCTAGGATCTGTGCTTTAGTCTTGTCCATCCCTAAATGTCTCACGAGCAGATGGCTATGTGCTAAACATATCACTCGGTTCTGACAGGCTTAGGCACCAATAGCTGGTATACTATTTCAATTCCATCCTTACATATTGTGTCTGTATAACAAATCATTTTGTAACCCAAAGTATGGGTTTGAAGTAAGAACATCTCACTTTTTTTCTCCTACAACCCTAACTAAACTTTCTCTTGCTCTGCTCAATGTGTAATCTTCCCACTGTGCCTTTTTAAAATATATCCACCCTTCCTGAATGTTAACTAACTCTAGGGTTTTTTCAAGGTTAGCCTCTTGTGAAGTAGAAGGCACTCCCTTCTCCCCTATGAACATAAGCACTATGGCCTCATGTCTAACTCTTCTTCTAGAAAAAACAACTCATAATAGGATTGTTTAGTATCCGTTACTATCTCTCCCTTATTTATTTTTTTTTCTTATTCTCTTTCTTTATGATCCTATCACATAGAACCCTTTACCTTTTCCTTTTGATTACAGTTTGAGTTCCTGCATTTTGAATAATTAGGAGTATCATATTAACTTTGCTCAAGGTTATGTTGTTCCCTTCTCCTTTTTCATTGTCTTATCTGTATGGCTCACCCTCTGTCTCAGGGCGACTGAACATCACCCTCTCAATTTCCTTCTCTTCTGTCTCAGGGTGACTGAATATCACACTCTCAATTTATAGGTACATAGGAAGGTACTAGACTATCGGCCCAAGGGCCTACGTAAGCCTAGCCAACAAGGTTCCCTGGCTTATGCCACCCAAGAAAGTTATTTTCCTGTGCCACTGTCGAGCAGAGACACAGAAGTGATCCCCAGGGTGTATTTCCTATTTCCCATCCAGAAGAGAATTTCCTTCTCTTCTCTAGGTTGCTCTTCCTCTGTAAATGATTTGTTTTCAATTTTACTTTTCTTTTTCCTTACAGATAGCAGTAGCCTAGATTCTTCTCTTATTTGAGATTTCTGTCTTACACTGACAGAAGTGGGCTTAGAATTCTGAATAATCTTCTGCATCTTTAACTAGAATTATGGAATCTGTATCATTGGGACATTTCTCCCCATCAAAACCCACCTACTGATTAGAATTGTCTATTCCTGGGACTTTCTATTTTTAGCTTGACATAAAGTTTGGAATTCAGCTCAAGTGATGCATGTTTTATAATTTCTAACTTCATCTCTCCATAATACACACTTTCAATGAATGTTGCCTTCTTTTCAGTTCTGCTAGTCACTTCAAGTCCCTTTTTGCATCTCATTCAAATTGCAATATTTTAGTCTCTAGGCTCCTTCCTATCATTGGTTCTGTAAGAGGTATATTCTGACATATATATTTAATTCTCTAACAGTATGACTTTATCATTATTGGAGTCATACACTCTAATGAATGTGTTTGGTGGTTGATACCCCTTTTTTCCTTGGAGAGTCAGGGGCGCACCTGTAGTCGAATTTACCTGCAGGCTTCCCTTTCTACATTGATAGGGTACTCTCTCAAAAGAAGTACCTTCTCTTCATTGCCTCCACAACTGTTTGAGGTGGGGGGAATCTTTCCTTATTATCATATCATACATTAAATTGTGAACAACTTTATCTAGTTGGACCAACTTTCTGAATAAAGTCTGTACTTCTAGCTGAGCAGTAGGATATTATTCCGTATCACAAAGAATGCATGTTATTTACACTGTCCTGTTAGTAACATTTTTTTACATGCATAGTGTTATTTTATAAGTGTTACCTTACTGCTTGATATTAATAGTCTTTGCAATTCTCTGTAATCAAGACACTATACTTAACTATCTTGAAAACTGTACAGCAGCAGAACACAGTTTCAACCATTCCATGAGATAACTTATCACAATCCATCGGCATAACATCGCTAGTTAGAAGCTATACTTTTTACAGATTAAATAGTCTCATTATCACTTGTCCAAAATTTAGTGATGTGACCCTTTTTTACTATGTTTCATGCAGAGTACATCCACAGCTGTTACTTTTTGATTGTTGCCAATTCCACCCCCCACGCCCTTATACTAATGAGAGGGTAGATAATTATGACCAGGAATACCCGGTACTTAGGAGATCTGAACGGTTACAGAACAAATATAATGCACATAAAGGGAAGCATTTTTTAGAACAACAAGGGTCTCTCACCAGAAGTGGAGAGAGGACAGTTATTACTGAGTGGTGAAGAAGTTTCAGAGGAAGAAATTATTACCTCATTCAATGGGGTACTATTGAGTTACAAGGGGTTTAATTTATTTAATTATTCAGGTCTAGAAATTAATAAAGATTATTTTTCCTTGTTGAAGAAAGGTATTAAATGTGTGCCCAACCATATGGGGGATATCTCCCAGATTATTACAGATTTTAAACTATACACTAGAAAGTTAAATTTAAAATATTTATTCAAAGATACTCCTAGAACACCTAAACCACTCAATTTTAAATGGAAAAGCTGCTTCAACCCTCCTTTACACCCTATTATTTCTACATTTGAGAAAGAATGTACACAGGAGATTTATGGAACCTTACATAATTCAAAATGTAAGCAGTATAATCTCACTTTCGAGGAGAACCAGCTTTTAAAGGAACTTCGTGGGAATGGAAATTTGAGGTTTATGAAACCTGATAAGGGGGGTGGTATGGCAATTGTGGAGAAAATTGATTACACCAATAAAATTTATAACATGTTATAGGACGATGATAAATATGACATTTCGTCCTTAAATGAAATTAATATAGCTCATAAGAAAATCCAGTTATGTCTGGAAAATTCATTATTACAGGGTGTAATCAATGAAGAAATATTCCAATATTTACATAATGACCACCCAAGAATCTCAATTATGTTTGGGATTCCTAAAACCCACAAAAATATTGCTGACCCCCCCATACCATTTAATTATCAGTTCTGAAAATAGTATGACCTACCCTTTGGGAATTTTTGTAGAAAGGGTGGTGTGAGAGAACTTAAAGAATATTGATTATATATTAGGTCACTCCTGGGACTTCTTGGGTAAGATAAAAAATGAATATTATCATGAGAGGAATATATTTTCTACTATTGATGTTGTAGATTTGTTTACCTCCATTCCCCATTATGAGGGGCTAAACCTTTTTTATGAAGCCTTATTGGATGTTTGCAACTTAAGTAACACCTTACTGAATTTTGTAATGGTCCTTTTGGAAATCATCCTAAAAAATATTTTTTTTATATTCGAGGGTGAGTTTTTTAAACAGATTAAAGGGGTGGCCATGGGGATAAGTTGTGCCCCCCTTTTTGCAAACCTCATCATGTACACATGGGAGAAATTATATATATATATTTAACAGCAAATTTTCAAGTCAATGGTGGACCTACATCTGTTTTTTGGATGATATTTTCATTCTATGGAGAGGGGGTGAAACTGTTAACGAATTTTTTGATTACATCAATGGTGTTTGTGACTATTTTAAACTCAATGTTACCCTGAATAATGATTCTATAAATTACCTGGATGTAACTATCTCTTTGGACAGGACAATGAGTTATTTTATGTCCAGGATATATAGAAAACCTACATTCATGAATGATTATTTGGAGTACAACAGTTGTCATCCAGGTCACACCAAGAAAAACATAGTGAAAGGCCAGATGGTGAGGTTAGCAAGAATGTGCTCCAGTAAAGAGATCTGTAAGAGTGAGATGGCCACCCTGGTTAACCTCTTTATTGATAGGGGTTACCCTACTTCTTTGCTATATTCTGTTTGTGGAGAGGTTTTGAATGAATGGGGAAAGAAATTTGAACCATTATTGGGTAAACCCCTTGAGGTCTTCGTGAACCCAATGGTCCCTCCTATGGATAACAATTTTAGTCAATCTATGGTCTTAACATATGGTGTACTTAGTAAGGACATCCAACAGATAGTGAAGAGAAACTGGGTAATGTTTAAGGGTGAAGATGACCTTATGGACTTTGTAGGTAAAAAAAATAATTTTGTGTTTAAAACCAATAACAATCTTAAATTTCTATTGGAGCATCCTATAAGAATGAATGACACATCAAGAGGGACAAGGAGTTGTGGTTCCTGTGCATATTGTCCACATATTGTAGGGGTTGACTGGGTGGAAATAGGTTTCCCTAAGAGAAAGGTGTTTCTGAAAAGGGGCTCATGTGGTTCCAAAGGACTGGTTTACATTTCTATTTAAACAAATAAACTACTATTTCATTCAGCACATGGGTGTGACTATCTTCACAACACTATTCAAGTGTTCCACTGGAACGTTTTTTTTCTCTTTTACTTTTGGTTTTGGTTATACAGTTCCTGCTGTTCTGTATTTTGAGGTTATTTTATAAGTGTTACCTTACTGCTTAAGTCTAACAGTCTTTGCAATTCTCTGTAATCAATTAAGACACTATACTTAACTATTTTGAAAATTGTACAGCAGCAGAACACAGTTTCAACCATTCTATGAGATAACTTATCACAATCCATCGGCATAACATCACTAGTTAGAAGTTATACTTTTACAGATTAAATAGTCTCATTATCACTTGTCCAAAATTTAGTGATGTGACCCTTTTTTACTATGTTTCAAGCAGAGTACATCCACAGCTGTTACTTTCTGATTGTTGCCAACATTTGATATAGATTTTACTACAGTTTTACTTTGCTCAGCTCTATATCTGGTTCCATAATATAAACGGTATTTCTGCTAACTCAAAACTTTCACAGTCTTTAGAGCAACTGTGGGACACTCATTTTCTTTAAGCACTAGGTCAAGACCTTTTGAATTTGTCAGTTCCAATACTCCCTGCTCCATCTTACTCGTGTGTGCTAGCCATAACCCTGCCCCTACACCTAACCTGGCACATTAGCTTATGAAAAGCCCTTCCCCTAACAATAACTCTGTTCACTCAAATGTGGTTCTGTAGTATTGTTAGGGATTTTTTAGTCAATGGATTACAAAAGGAAAGTGTTTGATTTCCTTTTTTTGATCTGTTAACTTCCAACATTTTGACTGTTTGCATTAGACTTAATGGAAGGATCTGCTTTGAAATTTCATCAATGATTTTACTTCTCCAAAATTCCCAACCTCACTGCCCCAATCCCCCGCACTGTACAGCCATAGTATTAAAAGCAAAGGAAGCATGAAACAAGAACTAATAGTCCTTGTATAACTTTTATTCATGCTAATAGATCATTGGGTCCTAAACTCCATTTTGAATACAATTCTACATACGTGGCCAAAATGGCTACCAAGGACAGCACTGAGGTATTTTGCATTGGGAAAGCCTCTCACAAGCAGTAAAACAGGATCATAAGCACATCTATGCCATTAAAAACAAAGTGACTAGCAATGCACTATACAAGCATTCCAGCAAACCTCACATTTTTAAGAAACATTTTTAAGTGGCTAAGTCTGCATGTCCTCCCCGCGGTCGAGTGGGCATTCAAAAGACATGCCTTCATTGAAGGTTGGGCATTGGGCTGGCAACTCGACACCATAAAAACCAACTGCCAATCATTAACGGACCGGAGTTCCGCTGTGGCGACCCCTAACTGGGAAAAGCCGAAAGACAAACAACAAAATTTTTAAGTGGCTAATATAATGCTAGACAAGGGAAAGGGTGATGAGAACATTTTATTAGAGAAAACTGAAATGGTGTGGCAGTTATGGCTATACACTACTGTTGCCCCTGGTATTACTGATGTAGTAAGTATCAAAATTATTTTTATGCTTGCAGCAGCAGTCAGGCTGTAGGATGCCTGGTTAATTCTTTTTTTTTTTTAATTCTTACAGTTTTCTAAACTGATTTTTCAAGAGATTTGTCGTGACAATTACAACTCCATTTAAATTAGCTTCATTGTATTTTTGAGAATATTTTGATAGATATCTTTCATTTGCAAACAATATAAATTTAAATTACTTATCAATTAATGATTTGGAAAATTCCAAGATGTGGATTGAAAACCATAAAATGTAAATAGTTGTAAATCTTCAAGTAGAAAACTATCAGATCATTTATAATACAGTTGTAAGCAGCAGTAAAGAAAATCAATAGATATAAACATAAAACCTACCACAAGATCATAATAAGTAATTCATTCAAAAATTCACTAATTTAGTTTAATAAGAATGCAATTAAAAAAATGAAAAAAGCAAAACCCATCTTAAATGTGGCTGAAATCAGATTCAACCATTTCCTTTCTCTGTGAAAACTGCAATAAACCAAAGCCAGAAAAATAAATCTGCAAATCATGCATACCTAAATTACTAATATTTGTAGAATACTGTACATCAACAATTTAATAATCACTAAGTTACACAGCTGTAAGCAGCCATAAAGCAAACAGATTTATACTGCACATTTATTAAGATCCTACAACAAATAATTAAGAAACATAGCTTAGTAAGGACAAGAACAAAATAAATCAAAAAGGAGGTGAAGACAGCCCAAAGTGTCCTCCCTGCTTACTTCTCTGCTTATCTTAATATCTTACATCACTTTAACCAGGCAACTTGCTTTCCTGTAAGTTAGCTCATCTGTGCTATCACCAGAACTACCATTTGAGAGAATATAGCTTTCAATGGAAAAGTTCTGCCATGGAGGACTGCACACCACCTGAAATAAACACATAAATATTTTTGTGAAGAAAATTTGCTTTTAGTCACAGATGATTATGCCTAGCAGATGTTTATTCTTCCCAGCCACAATACGTATTGAAAAAAATAGCCTATTTATTACTAATTATTTTCTAGATAGCCATTCCTTGTTCTTAGCTATTCTGTATTATTATTATACCTTGTGTATAAAGTGGTGTATCTCTGAAACAGGCTGGGATATCTTAATAAGATATTGTGATTTGCTGCCATAAAGGATCTATAGTGGTACATCAATTATATTATTACTGTCACTCAGTATAACATGGCAGAGCTACTGATCCTTGCTCCATAGAAAAAAATACAAACCAGTATTTTTGCAGGGAAGAAGCCACCCATCACTATCCACAGCCATGTATCTTTAAATATGATAACCCCTATTCTGAGATTGCAGAATGTTTGAGAAGAGAACAAGGATCCAATCCCCCACTGTTACACAGCTTCTCTGCATAGCACATTCAAGTATATACAAGCATGGTTCATCTTGTTTTTCTCCCCCATCTTGCTCCCTGTATCCCTGTATCTGTAAATATGCTAACTTAATCCAGGTTGGCTGCCCCTTTTGCCCCACTCTAACTACACTTCTGGGTCAATGTGGGATGGTCAACTAGCAGATGAAGAGAATCTCCAATTCAGAGACAGGCAAAGCCACACAGGGAAACACCTCATAAATGGCTCATTACCATGTTTCTCAATCAAACACTACAAGACAGTGCATTGTTGTAGCATAAGCACCTCCATATAAGCACACAGATGCACAGACACACACAAACACATATATACACCTATACACAAATACAAGTGCACAGACACACCCACACACTCACATGCATACATTTATACTGACACACACTTGCTCCTGCACACACACACACACACACACACACACACACACACACACACACACACACACACACACACACACACACACACACACACACACACTCATTATCCCCCACTTGCATCCCATGCTGACACCATCCAGTTTGCTACACAAAATACCCATACCCAGAAATACATATACACACGCACACATATATATGGCTCTACTATGGTTGATTGAAAACTCACTTGATTGAAAATGAAATTGCTAGGACCAATTCACTGAAAGCTCACTTCACTGAAAACTCACTTGACTGAAACTCATTTCGTTGAAAGTCATAAATGGCCTTTTCCCCACTGTAGTGTGACCCAGGAGTTAGTATATAAAGTAAGGGAGGTGGGGGGCAGAGCCTCCCACACTGGGGGGTGAGGGGGGTGAAACCCCCCTACATATCTTGGTTATATATTCTCTTTTGGAAACAGTTATTTATTGCACTTGTAAGTATCACTGTGTATAGTTTAAAATGTGTATATGTCGGGGGGCTATGCCCCCACATCCCCCAATGTGAGGGGTTGTGCCCCCCACACACACCCCTTACTTTATATACTAACTCCAGGGTCGCACTACAGTGGGGAAAAGGCCATTTATGACTTTCAACGAAATGAGTTTCAAAGAAATTAGTTTTCAGTGAAGTGAGCTTTCAGTGAAGTGGTCCTAGTAATTTCATTTTCAGTCAAGTGAGTTTTCAATCAACCATAGTAGACCCATATATATATATATATATATATATATATATATATATATATATATATATATATATATATATACATAAACACCCATGCACACAAGTGTATACACACATACACACACACTTTGCTGTTTTACAAAGCAACAGAATCTTAACTAGGTGTTTGAATTACACTGTGCCTCATGCCAAACGCTATTTCCTCACCCTAGTGTATGCTGGTCACAACAGACAACATTTGTTCTTTGGATCTCAATTTGTGCAGCCCTCCACAACAAGTGAGATATTGTGTCCAATACAGAAACATGTCTGCATGAACTGTGGCAGTAATCATCTCTTTGACGTGGTTACAGTTTCATATCCCCTTGTTCATAATTCTTGGGGATGTCAGAAATATTCTGGCTAGAGTAGAGTGGTCCATAAGCACTGCATATCTTTTCCAGAAATGAGTCCAACAGATTAATAACAATTAAATTATCTGCATTTAGTACTGCTTAAGTTGGGATTCATTGCCCAGATGTGTGGTTCTAGGCAAACAGACTGAGATGGTATTTCTCAATATGTCTCCGCTTCATTTTTCTGCAAAACAAAGAAAGCTCCACTCCTATTATGCCATGTCTTTATTTCCTGATACTTCACACAGCACAAATGCCATTATGCTAGAGTGAAACCTCTGTAGTGATGTATTTCTTTAATCTAAGTCTGCAGTGGAATTGCAGAACTGGCTCATATACAGAAATATGCTTCCTGTTGTGTATGCTGTGATAGAAATCATTATGGTAAATATTTGACTGGATCAAGGAGAATAACAGAATTAAAACATAATTGCTTTTGAAGTCAAAAATACTAATACGTTTTAGGAATTAATATCAGCATTTGAACTGATGAAAGCTGTCTGCTTGTAACTGCAGACAGGCTGATCAGTAGTCATGAAGTGGAAGTTATTTGACAAATACAGTAGAAGAATGTGCCCTGCAAGAGTTATAACTTTGAAGGAGACAGTGGTTTTCAAGTCATTTGTGATTATTTTAATTGTTCAGCAGCTACACAAAACAGCAGCTAATTTCAGGGAAAATTGCAGATATGATGTCTTCATTGCTACTAAGTTCTCTGTCATCCACTTCCACCATCCCAGTGGTGATGTAGAATTTCATGATCTGATTTAATACAAGGACTTCCAATGAACTCAGATCTTTTTTTTTTCTGATTGCCAGCCTCACACCATTTATTTTCTGTATGACTTCAGTATCAAATGGGATCTGTCTGCAATGGAACTGAAAGTGTCACTAAGCTGCCAAACCCAGAAATTCTCTGTCCCTTTCCACACCTATGTCTTCCATCATATGAGGGCTTTCAGTAATTACTGCTTCTAACTTATGCCTTGGAACATGTCAGGATCTCTATTATCTTATACACTCATTGCCACTACTGTGAAAAGACAGTTTAATCACTGTTCATGTATGTGTGCCTGTGTTAAGTTAAAATTATACCAATAACACAACTCGATGCTATGTGCATAACTTCATATGGTGGGATAACTTTGAAGACTGTGGTTGACTCTTCTAAATTAAACACAGACCTGACTTTTAAATATTCATGAATTTGAGGTCACCATCTTGTAAAAGAATGATTCTAATTATGAGCAGCAAAACTCTGCAGGTGCTTAAGAAATGTTTACCTGGTTTATGATATGCAAGAAGGCTTTATCTAAGTAAAAGAGAGCTGCAGTGAAAGTGCAGAAGATAAACAAGCTTCCCACAAAGTAGTGACATGAACTTAAGGAAAGAGTTTTGGACGAGTATGTGTTTCCTGATGGTGTGTAATGTTTGAAAATCCTGGAGTAGCTGGCTAGAAGTAAACTCAGTAAAAAGAGTAAGACAATTTCTCTGGCATTTAATTTTGTGAGTTATATTGTATAAAGGCTAGTGCTTTTAGTAAGGGAAGGTATAAAGTATATAGCAAAGAGATGTAGGTTAGGCAAATATGTTGCATTCAGTAGCCACTGATGTATGGAGGGACAATTTAATAAATTGCAATGGAAACTAAAATTTAATAAAGGTGGTAAACTTGGAGTGTGGAACAGTGGGTGTGGATGCTAATGCTCTTTGATGGTGGAAATGCTGGAGATTGGTTTGAGTATGAGAGTCATGTAAAGTGGGATAGGAACAGAGAAAGAGGGATATTTAAGAAAGGACCTTGTATAACTATAAAGGAAATGATATGGAGGATAGATGGAAATGATGGAAGGTTATGGAAGGCAGAGATGATTATTCCAGATGTATGTATGTGTGTATATATATATATATATATATATATATATATATATATATATATATATATATATATATATATGCATCCCAGCTTGTTAAGAGAGATGAGGAGAGAGTCAAACTGATTATTTGAAAGCTCTTATGCAGCAATCAGGGTTCTCTGCTTTTAGCTAGGAAGATAAGGCATCCCAGACAAAAAAATCATTTATAACATGTCATGGAAAACAACAAAAAAATCTGTACTTAATGAAGGAGACAGACCCCTGCATCCCACCTTAAATTAAGGTTGAGATGTTCTATACAAGAAGAGCAATATCCTGAGAACTGAAGCCTTTCTCCTTAAGAGTTCCAGAAAGAAGTGAAAGAATAATGTGGTAAGCAGAGATACATATGTTTTTGTTTGTTTTTGTTTGTTTTGTTTTGTTTTTTAATAACTGATATTGGTGTTTATAGCTCAAAGTAACATGCTGGTCAACAAACAGTCAACAGCACAACAGGCTCTTTTCAGTGTCCAAAGTTTTTTTTTTTTTTTTTATTAATTCATAGGTACATTACTTACCCTGAACTAATACGAATTAGACTATTTATTTTTAATTTTATAACATTCTTGAATATAGCAAAAAGAAAGCCAGATTAGTACAGCATATAATGTCACCAGTGAGATACTGAGATTGCCTGTGATAACATAAGGATTTTTTTTGCTTAAAGCTGACTGAGCCAAAAATCCATACAGCAATTTTGGAGGATGATACACTTTATTGATGTATTTTGTTGTTATTTTATGTGCTTATTTGCCTGTTCTTTAATAACAAGGTGAATGAGCTGATATATATGTGTCAGTTAAGCAGCTGTGTTTTTCAAAACAGGTAACGTTTAGAAGAGGCCACAATGGCACTAGGTGAGGGCCTTAATGAGCATGCACACACATGCAAACAAGCGCACGTACACACACACACACACACACACACACACACGCGCGCACACACACACACACACACACACACACACACACACACACACACACACACACACACACACACACACACACACACACACAAAGCCAGTCTGGATTTGGCTAAGATGTCTGAAATAATTCCACCTAAAGCATTGCTCATAACCTCAGCATACTAAATGTAAGTGGACACATTACGGCAACCAATGTTTAAATACTAGAATACAAAACGTCCACATGTCAGAACCTGTCACAGTAACCAGCAGTGTCTTACAGCACTCTTTGCTAGGTTGTCTAATATTTGAAATTTGTTTTCTGACCTCAAAGTAGGAGAGGAGTTCTGGATCCCTAAATATAATGCAGTCACAACTTCTACAAATTCGGGACTATTACAGGGCAGGTTAAATAAATTACATCCCATGTGTAACAACAGTAGCTTGTCTTCAAATACTAAAAAATGCAGCATAGTCAAATTAGGAAAAATAATAATGATTTTTACTTTAAGATAGAATGGCCACAAGTCGTCTGATTGCAGACTTGATCAATATTGTATAATAAACTTAACTCTGATGAAAATATTGCAACGGTGATACAAAAGACTTACAGAATTGCTCATATGATAGTCAAAAGCCATGCCTAATCAAAACAGAGAGGTATGTATTTGCCACATTATTGAATATAACTAAACACACAACTCAGTAAGAAAAGAAGATTCCCAATACTGAAAATGTAGATTTAAAATAACAAAGCCTATGCAAACAGAACATGAGAAATGCTGGAGTTTTTTTGTTTTTTCTTTTTTTTTTTGTTACAACTTGTTATTGCAGCAGTAAATGATCAGCTACACAAATATGCCAAGCTATACAGTACAGCCACACAAAATGTCTACGCAAAAGAGAAAAAAAAGTTGTCTGTTTGTTGCATCTAAGAAATATTGACCATATTCAATACAATAAATACAATGAGATTCGATAGAATCAATACACATATAAAAACAGGATAACTAACAATACATAACTCCTAAAGAATAAGCAACCCCCCCAACCCCCAACCCCCATCTCAGACTTCCAATGGTCTTGAAGCTCAATAGTAAAAGTCATCTAAATCCCTCTAACATGAATTAACAGTGATTCAAGTGCCCTTATACAGGATACATAAGAAACAGCTTACTGACCAAAACATCATACAAAAAGGTGGTTAGAAGGCTAGAGCTTCTTAAACACCTCCCTATCACTCAAGTAAAACACTTCATCCATCTATTAGACACTTTGGAGTCATTACATCGAGTTATAGTTAAACTAATCAGAGTATAAATCTCTCTGCAGGCCCGCTTCTATCTTGGCTTCACTTTGGATTGAGATATAGACTCCCCCAAACAAGTTATATATTCCTGCTCTGTAATAATCAAAACCTGACCAGACCATTCTTCATAATCAAGAATGTCATTAGGAATCCCACGCCCTACATGATAGCACTTTCCTAGCGACAATTACCAAGAAAATTCAAATTGTTAAAGGTCATCCCCAGCCCCCTTTCAGAATCCAGTCAGTCATTCACAAGCCTAAAAAATAAAGACCCTATGTTCCAACTGAAGGAGTGGAGCAACATCAAAGGAAAGGCAGTATTAAAGAGAATGCAATGGGCATTGAGAAATACCCATGCAAACATTTCTAGAAGTATATAGACCTTTGAGCTGATCCCACTTTATCAGTAAAGGCTTATAATACTTGCTCACAGACTTCCTCATCTAGACACCTACAGTAGGGTAGAAAAGTATAACTTGTTTTGGGAATTTTACACATGTACCCACAGTGCAGACAGCCTGCTATACAGCATTGTAGATGTGATGTAATTGGAAAGAGGTATTTGAGAACCAAACTACAAATGATCCAGGTAGTAAATGGAGATAACAACACCTTCAACTGTGTCACTAAAGCAGGAAAAAAACATAGTTTCCTTTTAATTTGTCAGCCATCAAATAACATGAAGGAATTCTGCAGGCTCCCTCACTGACTTAGCATTTGTATGCCCAATTTATTTAGTTCTCAATGGCTTAAACCTTTAGGTCAACAATGAGTCAGTGGTTCTTGCCACCAAATAATTTTTCTCAGTTATGATGGGATCCTGGTTTGTTCAGCTTATTACATCTTCTTGATACTTTGGGTAAGTGTAGTGACCTCAGACTTGACAAAAGGAGCACTTTCATGGACAGACTGTCAATTGGTCCTCTTTGACTTGTAGCTATATTCTTTCAAAGTTCCTGATCTTGAGCTGGTCTAAAATAGGAAATTAAAAGTGTAATCAGTGAACATCTGGTCACTGTCTGCATCTAACTCATTCAAGAAAGCAGAAAGCATGATTCCGATATGCCTTCTGCCACATATAACATCTGTGTAAGCAATTGAGCTGATTATTTCATCACAGGAACTATACATATTGCTATGATGTCATCTTGAGCTCTGCACTTGTAGGAGGAAAAGACAAAGGATGGAGGCATATCCTCTGTCTAGAAGACAACTTGGAACTGCAGCAGTGTCATTCTAGGTGACAGTTGGACCTTTCCCATAAGTTTATTTGTCCAGGAAGATCTCAGCAACATCCAAGCAACTAGCTAGGCTTTTTTGTGAATGGGATCACCTTCTGAGTTCAACTAATGTAGTCACCCAGCTAATGTGGTCATTCAGAAGATGTGTGCTACATTTCTTTGTGAGGTAATGGTTTATTTTTGTGGACAAAGTAGATTTTATCTCTATGGGACACCCTCTGATCCATTCGTGGAGCTTACAGATTTTCCATTAAGATTTTCTACTGAATTTGATACGAGTTTCAACATGCAGATTTCTCCAGGCTCATAGGACTAATTTCAAGTCTGTATCCTCAACCTTATCAAGCATATTTCATCTTGCTTGGATGTTCATGGTTCTGTCATGTTCAGGATTGTCCATTCCATTATGAACTGTAGGATATTTCCAGCTATAAGAAAGGAAGCCTTGAAATTTGTGTCTTGGTTTCCGGGTTCTCGAGAAACCATTTCTGGATCTAAACACCATAGGTAATTACTTTCCTATCTCTCATCTTACCTTTATTTGAAAGGTAATAGATAAAAGTGTTAAGTAGCCTAAATATGTTCTCTAAACCTTTAGGGTCTCAGAAAAACATTGTGTACTCATGGATCAGGACACAAAGCATTGAAATAGCCCTTTTCAAGATGGTCAGTTGCATGTTATTGGTGAGAGATCAATGGTTTTATTCTGTCATGGCCCACCTTTAAGCATCTACTTCATCTGACATAGATAAAGAGGGCTTTCTAGAACCTCTAAGGACTTACTGTGCTTTATATGTACTTGTCGTAGACTGAACTGTTTTTTATTACTATTATAGGAGAACCCAGTTGGTGATTCAAGGTATTAGCACTTCCTATTTTCTGTGTTAGGGAGTTTCCTAGACTCATAGCTAAAATCCCTTACCTTCCTCATCATCAGAGGGGGAGAACTGCACTGCCATTATTATTCTGGTAATCTTCAGCTTTACACCTCCTTTCATCGGGAATGTGTGAACATTGTATTCTCCCTGAATTTGAAAGAAAGTCTAGATGTCATCTTTAAGTGAAGGGGAATCAAGAGAGATTTAACTATACCATGACTGTTCAATAAAACGATCGTGTCAGCACACAGGTTGCAAGTCTATAAAAAGTTTATTGTATAAATTCCACAAGCGCTTTCACCCTAGCTCAATTGTAGGGCTTTTTCAAGTATAAAAACAGTGTAACTGTTCAATCAGCCATCTTTAAATAACTTCATTTTGAAAAAGGCGCCAAAAAACCAATCTGACCTAAATCTAAAGTAACCACACACATTTTTACAACTGTCAAGTTTAAAAACACAAATAAATCCACTTTGTTCGCCAAACATTAATAAACTTGATAACACTTTGAGTCAAAGTAGTATAAAATAACACAAAGTAACAATTCTATCTAAAAAAAGAAGAAAAGGATGTCAAAAATTTAAAATAAATTATGTTAAACAATACAATCAAAATATTACTTTAATAATTGTTTCAGTGGTTATTTTAAGTAATTATTTTGATGTCTACTGCTTTTTTAATCAAATAAGGCTTAATAGAAATATGCTCATTTAGTCCTGGGGGGTCGGTGGCATTCAGTCTAATTTGCCAATAGGTCTGGGAGAATTGGCTATGTTGTAGGGAGGCCTACCTAAAAAAACATATATATATATATATATATATATATATATATATATATATATATATATATATATATATATATATATATATAAAAACATATATATATATATATATATATATATATATATATATATATATATATATATATATATATATATATATATATATATATATATATATATATATATATATATATATATATATATATATATATATATATATACTTCTTAGTGTAAAAACTATCACTAGCCTGTGCATACCTTTAGGCAAACCAACTAAGAAAGTAAAAAGGGCAGAGCACAGTTCTCATCAGTAGCATAGGAGTGGAAGGGAGTTGCCTCTAAGAGGAAATGTGTTGGATGAACTATCACCCTGTCTAGAAATCTGAGCTGCAAAGCTTCTTCTTTAGGATGATAAGGCTCTCTGCCAGACATTGTATAGATTCGCCCCTCTGGTGTGATGAGTTTGCTAATTAGGGCTAATCTTATTACTGTTTCCCAGCCACTCAATCTGCATAATTAGCAAACCCGTTAAACAGCACGAAGGTTACTACACTTGTCCTGCACACACCTGAGCACCTGTGGGCAGTTCCACTCACATGCAAGAAGCCAATTATGTTAGAGTGGAGGGAACTGTCATGCCAAAATTAACTTAACTATCTGAAGATGGAGTCACTATGAACCTGTATTCTCAGAAGAAAACAGAAGAATGGAGGATAGCCATGTTTCACACTTTAAAGTGCCATTGTAAGCTTCATAATACAGTACATATATTTGCCATCCATTGTGTAAATGACCCATAGGTGGCCATCACTGTGTGGAAACTGAGACACATGATTATGATTTTGGGTCCCAATTCTCTGCCATTTTTCCTGAGATCATTGCATGTGAGACAGTTAAGGCTGGAGAAGTGGAGACATCCTCTATAAGCCTTACAGCTGCAGGCTCCTGATGGAGGGCTGTATCGGGTCACAGTACACGACTGATCTCTGTAATAGTTTGGCCAATGCTGTCACCTATGCTAATAGTATTCCACACATAAGGGAACAGTGGTATCATCACTACAGTGACTTAAGTAGATCCAAGCCCTTACCTCCTTGGCAGTTGGTAAGCTGAAATTAGGTCACAGTCACTTCCTCAGTACTGTATGTGCACAAACTTTTATCTAAACAAATAATCTGCAATTTTATGCCACCATCCAGTTTCTTAATATGCCTTGTTTATGTCTCTATCCCCTACACATATCAAATGGAACAGTGAGATGCACAGGAGCAGACTTGAGCACCTAAATGTGTGCTTTGGTAAGTATATATGCTGTCATGAATAATATCTCTGTTTGCACAGTAATAGTTGTAGTCATTAAAATAAGTCTGTATAACTTTTATACAGCACTACTGCATCCATCAGTACTGGCATAACTTAAGGGAATTAGTATGACTGTGCACTGTTAGGAGTGCACTTCTGCATATTTCCTCTTTTTTTAATTTCTCCAAGTCTTTTGGGTTTCTAATAACATGACAGGAATGGATTCCATTCCCAAGTCAAAGTACGATTAAAGTTCATGAAATTAGTATTGTTTCAATCTTTGATGTCAGCCAAAAGTACTCTTTGCAGCACCCGCAATATGTCCAGCAATGACTCCTTCTGCAATTCATATGGGGTTACATGAGTGGGTACCATATCTAAATACGATTGTAAATTCTTTTTTATAAGACCCGTTGCTCTTACTACTATTGGAACTGTCTGGTTATCTTTCTTCCACATTGCTCTCGTTTATGCCTGCAGATCCTGGTATTTTATGACTTTGTGTCTCTCTGTATGCAAGACACTATAGTCACTTGGTGTGGTGATTTTAATGATCAGTGCTGCTTTTGTCTTCTTTTCTTGGACCACTATATCTTGTTTTCTAGCATCTATCTTTTGAACTGCTGGTAATGGGTGATCCCATGTGATATAAACTTCATCATTTTCTAAAATGCCTTGTGGCTCATGTTTCCAGTGTTTTTCTGATACTTCATTACCATAATGTTTACAAAATCCCCAATGCAACAGTCTTGCCACATTATTATGCCTTTCAGTATACAGTCCTTCTGCCATTAGTGTGTCGCAACCAGCAACAAGGTGTGTAACTGTTTCCAATTCGGTTTTACAAAATCTACATTTGTCTGTTTCTCCTACATGTTCAATGGACTTTGTAAACCAGTGTGTACATAGCCCACTATCTTGGGCTGCCAATATTAACCTTTCATTTCTTGGTTTGAATTTGCCTCTCCTTAACCATTCCTACATTTGTTCTTGATCAACATGAGGCTCTTCCAGAAGTTTTCTATACTTGCAACTATATTTATGTTTTTTCCACATTTCTTGCCTTCTCATCTGGTCCTTCACCTTATATTCTTTCTTTTGTTTTTTTGCCACATTCAGTTGCTTCCTGGTTTTTATCTACTTCTGGTTTGATTTCCATTCCTGCTTGACGTCGATATGCTTCTGCTAAATTAAGCAGAGAAGTCATCTTAGATTTATTCTCCTCATGTTTCAAAACTTTCACTACATTTGGATCTTGTGAGGTCAGTAGATATGTGTGGAGTCCCATGATTGCAGATATATACATGTAATCAATTTCAAGGAGGCCCATCCCTCCTTTGGAACAGGGAATATATAATCTTGGTATACACTGATTTTTATAAATCATTTGGTGAACATGAAGCATCCTTCTTGTTTTAATATTTAATCTATCCAACACTTTTTGGGGCCAGTCAATCACTCCAAAACTGTATGTTAGGACAGGAAGGCAAATTTATTTATAGCTTGGATCTTGTTCCTAGATGTCAATGCTGTTCTCAGGATTAATTTAAGTCTTCTAAAGTATTCCTTATTGAGTTTTATTCACATTTGTTCATGTTTTATTGCTGATCCTTCATCAGTTCCCAAGTATTTATACACTCCATCTTGTTCAAGTTCTTTTATATCACATTCTTGTCCCAAACTTATGTTTTCCTGGTGTTGCAGTTTTCCTTTTTTAAAGGTTGCTTTTGCACATTTATCAAGACCAAATGACATTCTAATATCATCTGAAAAAGTTTTGACAACCTGCAGCTGTGCTTTCAGTTCCTCATCTAATGAGCTATACAGTTTTAAATCATCAACAAAGAGAAGATGAGAAGTCATTAGACTTTGTTGTTTTCTATGAGCCAAATTGTAGCCATGGCCTAAACTGTTAAGTAAACAGCATAATGGATTAAAGGCAAGGCAGAATAGCAACGGTGACAGTCATCCTGGAATATCCCCCTTTGAATTGTTATCCCTGGGATAATAATTTGTCCTTTATCATGGCTTAATTGCAAAGTGGTTTGCCATTGTTTCATGGTTACTGTAATGTAGTCAATCAGCGCAGGTTGTATCTTAGACATTTTTAAGCACTCTTTTATCCATGAATGTGGGATACCATCAAATGCTTTTTGTAGTCAATCCATGCCATACTGAGATTCTTTCCCTTTTTATAGTTCTCCACTATAACTTTATTTAACAAGAAATGATCCTTTGTTCCATATGACTTTCTTTTATTGCCCTTTTGTTCTACTGCCATAATTGAGTTTTCTTCTAAATGACTATAAACTCTGTCAGCATCAATTCCCGTGTATAGTTTATACTTTCGGAGGGCAAGTTATTGGTCTATAATTTTTAGGGTAGCTTGCAGGTTCATGCTTAAGTAAGAGCATTGTTTTGCCTGTTGTTAGCCAGTGTGGTGTCTGTTTGGGGTGCGCATATAAATAGTATTTACTCATGGCTAAATCTTCATGCAAAGATGTTAATACTTTTAACCAAAAGTTAGGTACTGCATCTGGGCCTGGGGTTTTCCAGTTAGAGGCTTTTCTTAACTTTGTTGCAATCTCCCTGGCTATTTCATCCCATTTCACATCCTGTATCTTTAAACTTCTTATTCTTTCTTTTACTTCTATCCATTTAGCATCTTTGCTATTTTCCACAGGATCTTCATAGATACTTCTCCAAAATGTATCTACTTTTTCTTTTTTTGGCGGTTTTTCAATTCTTTTTACCTTATTTTCCAGTTCTCTATAAAACTTTTTTGGGTCATCAAAAAATTGCTTACTTTGTACTTTTCCCTTGTATTTATTTGTGTATCTTCTAAGTTTTTTCGCCTGTGCTGAAATTTTTAGTTTATTTGCAATAGTGCATGATAGATCCTGATCTGTTCTAATACTGTGCATTGCTTTAATCACATCTATATTTTTTACTATTTTTGTTGATCTATTCCCTCTTCTATAAGCTTCGAACAGTGACACATCTTGTCTTAATTGCTTTATAGTTTTCTCTATTCGATACTTCCATGATCATATTTGATTTCTCCCCTTCCTTTCCCTCACTACCTTGTGATCTTCTGGTAGAACTTTATGAGTTATTAATTTAGCAGCACAGTAATATATCCTGTTTACTTCTGTTATATCACATGGATCTCTACGGACAGTCCTAATTACTGCATTCATTTGTTTTATCAGACTTCTTACTTTTTGGGTTTTATTGACCTTCTGCAGTCTATTTCTCTCATTGATCTTATTATATCTATCCATGTCCATTAAATCAAGCAACTCTTCGCTTAGCTCATTTTCTTCTATACTGAGGGCACATCCCTTGTTTTCTGTTTCCTGTGGGCATTCTATAGAAAGTTCTATAGCATCTTCCTGTGGCACATTCTCTTCAATTTCATCCTGTGTCATCTGTTGCTCTGTGATATGGAAACTCACTGGCCTATCACTCCTCAACATTGACTACATCAGAGTTTCCACAGTTTCCTGTTCCTTCCCTTGCTGTCTAGCTAGCTTCAAGTGAACGTTTATACTGGTTTCCTGTGGAAGGCTTCAAAATATATTCATATGGCACCTGACCAATTGCTTCCTGTTCCATAGATTTCCCCTGAATTTGGATATCCATTGCTCTATCCTGTTGTGGTGCTTTCTGCATTCGATCTTCTACACTGAATCTTTCTCTTTGCAGCTGCTCCATAACCTCAATTTCTGTTTCTTTGACTTCTCCATTACTAATCTCTTTTTCGACTTTTCCTCTTAGTCTTCTTATTTTTTATATTGTAAAGTATTCCATAGGTTCATAGGTGTGTACTAGGGTAACAGCCCTGGAGCCCATATAGGCCTAGCCCAAGAAAAATCCCAGGCATCATGCCGCCCAAAGTTAGTTCCCAGTGCCCCTGTCAAGCAAGGCTACTGAAGTGATCCCTGGGGTGAACTTCCTATTGCACACCCACTCGTCAAGATTTCTCTTAAAGAAGGCCAGTGAAGTGTTCTGCTTGATGTGAATGGGAAGTTTGTTCCAGAGTATGGGAAGTCTCTGGGTTAGGAATCTGTCCCTCCAGCATGTTCTGTTTATTGTGGTAATGAGGTTAAGGTCCCTGAAGCATGTAATACGGAGGGATTGGGATTTCTTTAGGTGCAGCATATCTAGCAGCTCTGGGTCAGACATGGCTTTGTAAGTCAAGCAGAGATAGCCTCTAAGTAGGTGATAAGAGACTGAGTATAGCTGGAGTTTTTTGAGTCTGTCAGTATAGAGCATGTGTTTAAGGCCTACGATCCTCTTAGTGAGGCATTTTTCTGGCTTTTTCAGTTGTTGTAGGTGTCTAGTGAGGTACATACCAAATGGGGCATTGTATTCTATAATAGGTCTAATGAGGGACAAGTAGAGGCGAATTATGACCTCTTTTTTCCTCCTGGATGAGAAACCTTTTGTAATGAGATGTGCACATAGAAGGACTTTGTGACTACAGTGGCAATGTGGTTACCAAAGGAGAGGTTGCTGTCAACCTGTGTCCCGAGGTCTCTTATCACACCTTCGGTGTTTAGTGGATTACCGCCTATTTGGTAGTTCATGGGCACTGAATTTTTCCCAAAGGGAATGACAATGCACTTTTTCGCATTGAGCTTAAGGCACCAGTCATTGGTGTCAGTGAGGCCTTTTTGTAGGATGTCTACATCAGTTGAAGAATCAGTAATGGCTCCCAGTTTGCAATCATCTGTGATTCCTTTACCTATATTTCTCTTCAAATATCTTTGGTGCTGCTCTTTTTGTATTGGTTAGTTTTGCTTTCTCCTTTGCATAAATATTACACCATATTAAATCTATTTTTCTTTTCCATGTCCATATTTCTTCTTCACATGTCTCCTGATCTTCTTGCTTTTCCTTGTTCTTGGGACTCACTCCATCATGCTGTGATGAAGTCTGTGTTTGACCTTCTACATTAAATACTTCACTTTGCAGGCATTCCATAACTTCAACTTCTATTTCTTTAACTTCTGCTTTACTGATCTAATTTTCCACATTACATCTTTGTGCTATTAATTTTTTTATTGTGAAATTTCCCATATCTGGATGCCTTTGCCTGTATTTCTCTTCAAATATCTTTGAGACTGCCTTCTCTGTATTAGTTAATTTGGCTTTCTCCTTTGCATAAATATTGCACCATATCAAATCTCTCTTTCCCATGTCCATATTTCTTTTTTATATTTTTCAAATATCTCTAGGTTTTGTTGTTTCACAAATCTGTTGTATTAATAAACATACATTTTCATTTGAAGTTTCTGACAGTTTTTCATGCGGAAGTATTTTTCTTTCCTCTAATTTCTCTCTTAATCATGTTGTATATCTTTTATCTGGAAATTCTGAGCTTTTTGCATAATAGCAACAATACATAATTTCTTTCTTATCCTCAATAGTTCACTCTATTGTCTTTATGGCTCTTCTTTGGCCAATCAATTTTTGTGATTTTTGTGGACTGCTACTTCCTTCTACAACATGGAGGCAATCCTGTATAGGTCGGCAAGTGGCTCATCATATTAAGTCGATGTCCACTGAGATTTTTAGGCTGGTTGTGGGTTCAATTCCCCTTCCCCCACCATAAAAGCAGCTCTCCTCTTATGGCAGATTGTATTTCTCATCCCTTTAATATTAACGCACTGCTAAAAGGTCCATGTATGTACAATCTATTCATAGTAACTTGCTGAATATTTCACAATAAATACAGTAGAAGCATCTGTCCCTTGCTTATTACCTGTGCTGGACATATTTACTGTGTGATCAGCCTGTTTTGTTATGTATATGTACATTTTTTTTATTGCCAAAACTGAAATAGCCTCACAAGCCACAAGCAAAAATGTGATCTCTTGGAAAATAGTTAATCCAGTTAGTATTCTATTATGCCAGAGTGCATGTGAAGATGGCTTGTGGCTTAGCCCTTCAACCCCTTATATTATAAAGGTCAATGACATACCTCTTAGTATTAAAAGGGTTTTATACTTTACTGTGCCAGTATCAACATAGCTAAGAATGCAATGTTCACTGTTTTTGTATTTCTCTTCATCCACCTTCTTTGTCAATATAATTTCTCTTTCATACATTTATTCTTTATTGTTTATTTTTTCTCTCCATTTCTGTTATATGCAGCAGCATAGCAACCTGCACCTAACACACTGACAAGGCCTGTCTTCCATCCACAGGTGACAACAGTAGTGTCATCAGCATTGGCGGAACCCAGCATATCCAAGTTCCAGCCTGCCACAGATGCTTCCAGACCTCCTGCCCTACCTGTACCACCTGTGTCAGGTAGGTCTGCACCAGCAGGTGGTACAGTGGTACCTGGCAGTAGTATTGCAAATAGAAGTGACACATTTGTCACCCAACAGGAGCTGGCAGAGTTTGTGGGGAGATCATCACTGATCTCATGGTCTGTTGACTTGCTAAGTCACCTCCCTGTCTAGGGCCAACTCCACCTTCTGAGGCAGGACCCAATGGTGACAATTCACAGGGTAATGCATAGTCTTCCATTGGGAGTAAGGTGGCAGAGACTGCATCTTTGAACACACAGTCCTATCCCCCAACCTGATGTTCTCCTCCGTTTTTTGAATATGCCTAACCCTTTATGTTCTACAATTCCCCACAAACCACTGCCTTCCCTCTATTTGTCTGTCTCCTTCACCATTGTGTTCCTGCTCCCTCATTGTGTTACTTCACATCCTGTCAGTCGTGCATCTTTTCTTGCTACCTAACCTCCCTCTCTTACCCACCTCTTACTTTCTTGAATTCCTTCCCTAATGTTCCCTTCTCAAAAATAAATAAATAAGGAAATAAAAGGGCACTTGTCCCACAAAAAAATTCTACCACCCATACCTCACACATTAATGGATATTTGACTAATATAAAAGTGTTATCTGACAAATCATTAAGGATTTCAAGCAGTAAATAATTACAAATATTTTTTTGTAATTCACTAGTATTATTTAACTATGAAGTTAAGAGATATGCTCCAACTCCACCTCCATCCTGCTCATTCCTTATTGGTTCCCCTTGTGTACTGCTCTCTGCTTGCTTCTCCTTTTCATTCTGTACCCTATATCCCCATTTCCAACCTTTAATCTGCTCAAAAATATATATAAACACAACACACACATGCCCATGAGGAGACTATAAAACAGAAATAATATTTCTATATTATACATTTTGCGAAACGTCACAGAGTGCCATCAGTGCACATGTATAAACAACAAGAAATCCTTATCCTATGGCAAGAATGAAGTCCAATCCTTGTCAAGTATTACAATCTTTCCAAATGAGATAGGCATCACTGTGCATCACCATGCCAGTCTGAAATTCAGTAAAGCTAATGTTTTTATTTTAACTGCTTCAATGGTTCGGTATACCCCTGAAATTACGTGTACTGAGCCAATGCACTGGGTTGTGGGTTCAAATCCCCTGGGGCTTATATGTTCTTTTACAATGTTTGCTTTGCAGTCTGCAAATGTGTTACATTTTCCCTGATATGTGTGTTTTATGACCCCTTTAAGTCTGACTGCTCCAGGGGCTCCCATGATAATACATGCAATATAGAGATTACTAGTAAAGGCATGGGTTCACATTCTTGTAGGCCTATCTTTCTTTTCTTGCTTTCAGTCTCAAATGTGCTACATTTCCCTGACCTGTGTGTTTTATGACCCCTTTCAGTATGACTATTTTAGTGGCTCCCTTTGCTAATTCACTAGTACAAAGAATGTAACTAGGAAAGGTACAGCTTCAGATCCCTGGGGGTTTATCTTTTTTTTTTTTTTTTTTGCTATCAGCCTGCATACCTGCTACATTTCTCTGATGTGTGTCTTCTATGACTCCTTTTACTCTGACTGTTTCACTGGCTTCCACCGGTAGGGAACCAAGGATAGAATGACAACTGGACTGAACTGATAGGTGAACTCCACTGAGGGCATCATATTGTCATTTTTTAATAACATTCACATTTTAGTGCAACTCCACTGCTCACACTCTGTGGATGTCAGGACTTTTGCACATGAGCAAATTATGTTACTTAACTGTATTCCCCCTCTTCTAAGTTTCAAATGATTTTACATTCAGTTCTTGTCGTGCCACCTTCTCCGCTATGCTTTGTGGCCCTGCTTTGGTAGGCAGCTCCTTTGTCCTCTTCTGTCCATCTCTGTGGTTTCTGTTGTTATTGTGAAATGTCTACTCTCCACCATTAGCCATCCCTGGCATTTTTCTTTTCATACATTTCTCCGTGTAGATATTGCAGTACATTACATAAGCACGTTGTCATCATAGTTTTCCTGTCAGTGCATCTAGACTCATAATGGTTACCAGTGGTGCTCGCGCACATTCAATGTTTATCTTAGCTTTCATCAGGCTAAGAGATACTCTAACACAGTCTGAACATGGGTTTGTACTGTGGCAATCACTAACCATGATGGCTTAGTTATATGCATAGTTAAGCATTGAGACCTGCTGTGCCCACAATGTAAATAGTGCTGGTTTGGCCATAGTCATGGACAAGGCATTTCTGACTTCCCAGAATAATGTTTTCCTTTGAGTTGAGCAGAGAGGGATATGGCTATAGGCTGATAATGAGCTTCATTCTGTGATTCTTGATTTCATTCTGTCAATATCCACTTGCAGACTGTGTGACCGAGCAAGTCACTTAACCAAAAAGTGCTCTTAAATCACCCTTGAAAAGAGGATTAGGTATGTAATAATCTTATCAGTTTAACAAACAGTAAAAGTACATTACAGCTCATAAATTAGTACTTAGACAGGAAATGTGTCAGGTTAGCAGCATAGAGACTATGTCACATAGCTGTTTTTTATATAAAGTATTATGTGATATGGTTACTGCAAGGGCATACTTCAAAAATGTAAAAATGCACCTCAGAAAACTGTACTGTACTTTTCATTTACACAACTCTAACTTGCATTATTTTACTCTAAAAACAAATCTGGGTGTATAAAGAAAGAAAAGGAAAAACATTTTCCCAAACCCCACAGGCCAATTTTTTATTAGCAGAATCATAAGCCAGTAAAACAAGATTTGATGAATTCCTACTCTCTGATTCACCAGATGACTGTTTAACAAAACAGGATACAGCTGTTCTTTCTTGTTGTTTACAACAGACTGGAGATATTGAATGTCCAGTTAATGCAACATGTTTGACTGCCTCAGTTTTTTTTTTTTTTGTTCTCTTTTCTTTTCTTTCTTTTATGCAGTCAAATTAAATACAGTATTGATAGATGTATTATAATATAATGCATGCTAGTGTGCAGTATACTGCTGATGTGAAGATAGCTATGCTCGATGCTCTTGGGCAGCTAGCTTTTAAGTGGTGCATTTTCATTTTTCTTGCACTAGGTAGTTTTGCTTGGCATAATAGGTGCATTGTTAGGCATTATGACACAGCCAATAGCTTGTTAATGAGAGAGCTTGTTGTAACAAAGCCCTAAAGACAAGAATCCTGGAAAAATAAAGTGTGAGCCTACTTGTATCATAGTTACATTGACAGCGTGAATAATTAGAAAGCTATGAACTAGTATAGCAGCTCAGATAAGAAATCAGATTCAAAACCATTGCATCAGGTTTATTTTGTCTGGTATTCGGGTTCTTAGCAGGGATTATAATGGCAGCAGTATTAGATTTATGGTAAAATAAAGTAAGCAGTTTATAATGGGACTGGGCCACAAGTATTTGTTGATGGTAAATGCTACACATTCTAATCCCATGGCATTCAAACTATTAATAACGTAATATGCAGGTGATTGTCAGGGTATAGATGGCTAGATAGGTAGAGATATATATGAATCCAGTAATAGAGGGAGCCCATGGACTGAGGACCGACTGAAGGACCTGTTGATTAGTGCTGTCTGTGGGGCTTGTCAGGCATGCAGTGGATGCAGAACTTAAATCTGCACCACTGGCACCAAACATGTAAGGAACAGAGTTATGGTACTTGAATCTCATGCTGCTGCCACAATTATATATGTGAGGAAAGATTGCCCAAATGTGCACACCTGCCACATCCAAATAAACTTTACATTGTATTGCTAAAGGACAAAATTATAATTACTAGTCCCCCTTTAGTTTAGCACACACACTCAATGCATCCCACACTATTACACACAATGTACTCACATACACACATGCAAGTGCATATGCACACAGACACACACGCATGTGCACACACACCATTTCTCATATGGGGCTACTGAAACCTATCCTGTGTCGGTATCCCTTTCCTGTGTCCATGATGTTCACCGCAAAAACACAAAACTCAGCAATGACACACATCACTACCAACTAGACCAATTTATGAGGGTAGTGCTGTACTGTTTTCCCTTCTAACTCAGTTTTAAATTTTGCCTAAATTACCCTATTCACTGCCATGACTCCTGACTTTCCTATACTCAGTTTTTTATTATATTTTTATAAATGTTAATTTATCTACTTATTGATTTGTTAATGGGAGTAGAACACAGATCTCTGTGGATCAGCCTTAAGTACAGTTGCATGAAGGGAGCTGCTGGCCCAGTGCAAGCCGTCAGGGAGCACAGTCAGCAGGTGCCAAGGCAGAGTGCTGCAGGATCTGTACTGATTTATGAAACTAAGAGGATGTCTCATCTTCATAAATGAGGGCTGATACTTCATTTATGGCTAAGTTAAGGCATTGTATCATGAGGTAAGTGTTTATGGTAGTAACTCTAGCAGGAGCAGATAGATAGATAGTTAGATAATTTCTTTTATTTTTTTTTTTTTATCCTCACTGTGAGTAGTTGACAGGGTGCCACTTTGGAGATCTACACAGTGCGCCAGATGAGCTAAGGTTACAAGATTAGATTGTAACAATATAATACAGTATGACAATAAATGTTTAACAACACATATGGAGTAATGAACTAAGGAAGTAAGCATATACATCATAATTTAACAACAGCACATGAAGCAAAAGCAGTGAGTTGCCGCAATGAGCAATAAATACAGAACATATTACCTAGTAAGCTATCACTCTGAAGAGAATGAAGATGAATGGATATTTATCTGTAACTTGGTGTAGTTGTGAAGATGGGGAATGAGGCTTAGAATGAGGAATGGGGAGAATATGGAGAGGAGTAGATGGGATGGGAGAAGAAACGGATGAATCTACAGCTGACGTAGTGATAATAAATGGAAGGTATATATGTTTGGCACTGTCAGTTTATGTTATTGTTTAAAAAGTATTTTATTTATTTATTTTTATTTATTTATTTACATTTGTTGACCGGGAGTGTCCGACTGGACGTAGGTCCATTTTCAGTGGAGGCCCAGGGAGAAAAGCTCCACAGTTAAAATAAACAGACATTAGTTACATTGGATTACATAGCCATTAACATAGCAATTAATTACAAACATATTTACAGATGAAGAACATCAGTAGACAACTAGAATCTTTATCTGCGAAGGACATAACAGACATTAACAAATGTTACAATAAGAAGTTCCTGCTGTATAATAAGTACTAGGCTTATGAGCATCTGAGCTTGCTATAATCAAGGTAGTTAGTGGGGTGGAAAGAAAGGTAGTGGTTGGATCGGGTGGGTGATATTAGAATGGGAGTTGCAAGGGCATAGCCAGCATGTGTTAAGGTGCACTTTTAGTAAAGTTTTGAAGTGGGTGCATGATGGTACAGAGGTAATTGTGGGTGGGAGGGAGTTCCATAATTTGGCTATGGCACAAGAGAATAGTGCTTCACCAGCAGAGTTATTGGCTTTAGTGATCTGCAAGTGATTTTTGTTGCTGGATCTTAGTGGTCTGGTGGTGCGATAGGGTTGGAGTAGATTCTTGAGGGATGGGACATTTAGTGGATGGTTTACTAGTTTGTGGGTGAGTGAGAGTTGATACCATTGAAGGAGGTGAGGGAGTTCAAGCCAGCTCAGTTCAGCAAATGAGAGACAGTGGTGACTACGGTAGGATGCCCCTGTGGCGAATTTGGTGATTTTGTTGTAGCAGGTCTCTAGCTTGTTTAGATCACATTGCCTTAGGTTGGTATATATTGGAGAGGCATAAAAGTAGGGTGGAGATAAGGTGGGAATTTGCTATTAAAATCTTTGCTGCTTTGGTGAGAAGTTGCTTATTTCTGTATAATGCTCCTAGTTTTTTGTGGACTTTTTTATGGTCATGGATATGTGAATGTCAAATTTTAGTTTATTGTCTATTTCTACTCCTAGCAATTTGGTGTGTTCAGTTGGGTATTGTCAGAAAAATATGTATTAATGTCTGTTTGCTTAATGCTAATTAGAAACTAAATAAGTTAACACGTTTTTCATTCTATTTTATATGCACTGTTTTATATACAGTTGAGTTTCATATGAGACTGAAAAGATGCTTTTTGAAACTGCAGTGTGCTTTCTGAAACTTGCAAGATGCCCTCTGACCTAGTAATTGCTAGCACAGCAATATTCATGTTTATGCCTTTTGGAAATGTACTTGAGAAGCAGGTGATTATCTGCTGGGTCAGGAAAAATGAATGAACAAGCTATATTCTGTAAATGTAATGATTTTAAACAATCAGCTCTGTTCGAAGTATGAGAACATGTGCAGCTGCAGAGGTTTAGAGATAACATAGACAAAGGACTGTTAGAGAAATGAACTGCAATCTATACTTGCTTTGTGCTCGAATTAGCCATAGTACCTTGAATGGTAACATTGCATATATCTAACCGGTGGTAGCCAAGGCCACGTTGTTTTTCTTAGGAAGTTTCTCACAAAAATTGATGGTACCAGCAGAATATTGTAAAAACAATGACTGTGAAGTAATGATGACAGAACTTGTGATTCACTACGTCAGCTTGGTAGGCAATGTCTTATTAGAAAATGTATAAAAACACCTGTATTTCCTGATTCTAGTTAGACAAACTCTGTATTAGCACTTTTTTGTCTCCTTGCTGCAAGATTGAAGTGCCTTAACCTGAACCTGCCGTGTTTTGATAATTTTTAAAGTATATTTTTCCTTTGACAGCGGAAAGTACCTCTCACTCTAGGCTCAGGTCAGAATTGGGCCCGGTGGCATGTACCCATACGGAGAAGTGGCCACATCGGCTCTTCTGTTTTGAAAGACCTCCGACTGAATTGTCGTTCGAAAGAGGCCAGCCACTGTTTCTGATCTGGGATTGGAGGTCGAGTCAACGTTCCGGTGGATCAACTCACGGAGGGTCAGGTAAGGAGGAATTTACCTTTTTTTCTGTTTTAGATCAGGGACTTGTTACAGTATTGTTTTGTCAGGGAGATTTGCATGTGCAGATCAGGGACAAAAAGATTGCTGTCTTGTCATAGATCAGGGAAACAGAATAGGTAGGCAGTTATTCTAGATAAACTGTGAAAAGGTGTAAAATCATGGTACCACATGATAAGAAGGGTTACGTAACAATTTTTAACTTAGTTAAGGCAACATGGGAAATCAGTGCATGAAAAGTTCCCGAGACCCGCCCCTAACCGAAGACGCAAAATATATGCAATTACAGCGTGCCGATAATGTTAAGTATTATACAAAATGGGTTGATAAATACAAATTTGATGGTAATTTAGATAAACCTTCACTTATTAAACTTGTTAGACAACTTAAAACAGACACGAAAGGTCAGCTAAAAAAGCAACGACAATTAGGAGTCCCTCAGGCACACAGGTGGCTTGAGGAAGCAAACCGCAGGGAACAAAAGATTAAAAATTCAAAAGCAATGTTCTTCGATAAAGAAGATGATAATTTGGTAATAGCAACAGCCCCACCTCTGCCCCCTCCACTTCCCTTACCAGAATATGAAGTGAGTGGACAAGCTGATCCACCTCTGCTATACCCAGCTGTTCCTGCAAAATCAAAACCGTTTGTCAGAGATCCTATCGAGACCAGGTCTCGAACACGCAACTAAAGAGGGGATATTGAATTGTATGAAATGAATAAAAATTCACGAGCTATGACTGAAGAAGAGATATGTCCACTCATAGAAGTACCAAATCCGCAAGCAAGACAGACAGGACAGGATCCAACTCTTCTAGTATATAGACCGTGGACACCGGAAGACATCCAGAAAGCCACAGAGGGAATTCCCCATCCAAAAGTTAATTTTAGAAAATTCTTAGAAGATTTACAAGGCATGAGGTGAGGTTAAGTTACCATTTAAATGGAGAAGAAGTAGAGAAAGTAGTTAGACAAATCGTAGGTCCAGATTGGCACATGATCAGTGGCAACTGGAATCCCCGTGACGCAGAGCTTAGACCACTCCCACATAGTAACGCAGAACTGGACAACAGAGTGAAAGATCTGACAGACCGATTCTCTGAGAAATGGAAGCCTAGGGCTGATTGGACCTGTATTAATCAATGCATACAACAAGAAGGTGAAACTGTTGATAGATATTATGCCAGATTATTAGAATGTTTTAATAACCATTGTGGAATGCAGGTACCTGAAGATCAAACACATGATTCCCCATATGAGCAACAGCTAAAGAATGCATTTTTAAAAGGCAGTATTGCGCCCATTAGCAGCTTTATTACAAAGCACATGGTAGATCATCAAACAAGTAGATTACAGTCATTACTTGAATATGCAAGACATGCCGAAAGGCATTTTAATAGTAAAAAGAAAAAGAAAACTCAAGTATTTGCAGTAGAAGACGGATCAGAAGTCTTTGTAGTACAAACTGGGAAGAAGGGTAAGAAAATTACCTAGGGAAACAAACAATCTGATAAGCGATTAGAATACTTTGAAGAAAGAAAGAAAAGGGGTGAATGTTTCAAATGTGGAAAAAAGGGACATTTGGCAAGGGATTGCAGGCAAAATAAGAAAGTAACCACGGAAGATAAGGAGGGTGAGGAATGACTATATGACAGTCAAGAATCACTGGATAGGAATAAACAAGAAAAGACAAATGCAAATGTGATAGCAAGGGTAGAGGATATGACAGAAGAAATAGAGGATGTACATGAATTCATAGATAATGAAGAAAGTGAAATTTTGGACTTAGCATTATTGAGCTTAGAGCTCTGCTTAACAGACACAAAACCGGAAGTTACACTTCTGGTAGAGGGGAGGGAAGTCAAATTCCTGTGTGACTCAGGGGCTTCACGAACCCTGATACATCCTTCCAAACTACCAGAAAACTCAGAATCACTGGACTACATATTAGTGAAAGCAGCTAATGGACAACTGTATCGGGAGCCACTCTCCCACAACATAGTGATAACTGACCCAGTTTCAGGGATGACCCAGAAAAGCAAAATTGTTGTTTCTGCAAAATGCCCAGTAAATCTCTTGGGCAGAGACCTACTGCAGATATTTGGCATAGCCGTAGTTCCAACTATGCAGGGTATGGAGGCACAGCGACAAATGGATACTTTTGTAGTGCGGCCGGAGGGTGAAACATTTTATTGGTACAGCCAGGACTTAGTTACGACTGGTCCAGGGGCAGTAACTGAAGAACTGATGAATGTAGCCATCAGTAAATCCCCCTCCCTTGACACTGATAAACAGCATTTGTTGCATTGCACTCTATATTACTGTAACAGACCAGGACCTGATAAAGAATATGAGCAAGAACTGTTTAGAAACCATGCTAATAGACTAGTATTATGAAATTTGTACTGGGATACAGAAGGGAACAGTGTAGTAAGCTGTTCACTGCCCCAGGAGTTTCTAGCACTTTACAAATCTAATCGATTACCACATGTAAGTTTAACTAAAGATAGAAATTTGAAGTGGGCAGACCTAGGAGAAAAAGTCACAAGGTGGGAAAAACAGACAGAGTTAGAACTCTCTGAACAAAGAGTACAAAATCAGAAATTAAATTGGATAACACAGACACACCCAGCTGTGCACTCACAGGCAAGTGAGGATAGCTGAGTAGCACTCTTACTAGAGGAAGAGGAAAAAGCCTTACGAGACATACCAGAGTCTCTCTGGTCAACAGGGAAATCAGATGTAGGACTTATTCGTACAGCAGGACCAGTTACTATCATGCCAAAATCAGTATTTAGACCTCAAAAGAGACAGTATCCCTTAAGAAAAGATGCAGAAAAAGGAATTAAACCTATAATAGCAGCCTTACTTAAGGAAGGAGTCTTAATAGAATCTCCTGATTCACCATGTAATACACCCTTATTTCCTGTTAGGAAAGCAAACGGAGAATGGCGTATGGTCCAAGATTTACAAGCTGTAAATGACGCAGTTATACCCAGGGCACCTACGGTGCCAGATCCACACACTTTATTGAATGATTTGAAACCTCAACAAAAGTATTTTTCTGTGGTAGATATTAGCAATGCATTTTTCTCAATACCGATATACCCTGACAGCCAACATTGGTTTGCATTTACATTTCAGGGGAAAAAGTATAAATATACGAGACTACCACAGGGATATTGTGAAAGTCCAACAATATTCGCACAAGAAATGGCAAGTAACCTGGCGGGATTTATCCCACTGAAAGGCAGTCAGATTTTACTTTACGTAGACGACATTCTGCTGGCAGCCCCCACTCAGCAAGAATGCAGAGAGGATACCATAGCATTATTACAATTTTTAGCCACTCAAGGACACAAGGTAAACAAAAACAAACTGCAACTTTGGAAAAAACAGGTCAAATACCTGGGATATGTAATATCCAAAGAAGGCAGAATATTAGATGAAGACAGAAAAACAGCAATATTACAAGCACCTAAACCAACTACCAAGAAGGAAATTATGTCCTTCCTGGGTACTACTAACTTTTGTCGGAGTTGGATTCCAAACTATGCCTTGGAATCTGCTCCACTGACTAACTTGATATTCAAAAAGCCAATGGCAGCACAAAATTTATTACAGTGGACACCAGAAGCAGAATCAGCTTTCTGCAAACTGAAACAACTGATAGATTCTTCCTTAGTTTTAGGATTACCAAACTATCATAAGCGATTTTTCCAAACTGTAGACTGTAAGCAAGGTTATATGACATCAGTGTTAACACAACAGCATGGGGACAAACAACGCCCCATAGCTTACTATTCATCACAGCTAGACCCAGTGGCGCGATTCTTGCCCCACTGTGTACAAGCAGTAGTCGCAGCTGCAATGGCAGTGCAGGCTTCAGCCTCAGTAGTATTGTTCCACCCTCTCACATTGAGAGTGCCTCATGCAGTCGCGATTATTTTACTGCAAGAAAAAGTAGCATATCTTTCTCCTGCTAGACATCTTTCCTGTATGACTATACTGTTGAGCCAACCTCATATGACAATTGAACGATGCACAACTTTGAATCCGTCAACCTTGCTCCCACCCCCTGCAGATGGCAAACCACACTGCTGCCTGCAGGAGATTGAGCAAAAGACACTACCTAGAAAAGATCTCACAGATGTTCCCTTGGATGATGCCGAGGTGACATACTATGTAGACGGCTCGTGCAGGAGGGGTCCTACAGGACAGAATCTAGTGGGGTATGCAGTAGTTTCTGATACCGAGATTTTAGAAGCAAAGTCTTTACCACACAACTTATCTGCACAAGCAGCAGAATTGATTGCTTTGACAAGGGCATGTACCTTGGCAAAAGGTAAAAAAGTAAACATTTTTACTGACAGTCAGTATGCTTTTTCTACTGTACATGTTTTTGCGCAGCAGTGGAAAAATAGAGGGATGATAACATCTACTGGTAAACCAATTAACCATGCGCAATTTATTTTAGATTTGTTAGACTCTATTCAGTTACCTCAAAAAGTAGCTATTTGCAAATGCGTAGCTCATACCAAGCAACAGGATAGGATTTCAAAAGGTAATGCGAGGGCTGATACAGCTGAAAAACAAGCAGCTTCAGCTTCAGAAGTTTTTCTTGTAAGTGAAGAATTACAACCATCTGAGATTTTAGACTTAGAAATGTTGAAAACAATGCAGACACTTACTACAAATGTAAAAAAACAGAAATGGATAAAACGAGGAGCAATCCTTGAGAAGGGACTGTACATCTCCAAAGAAAACAAACCGATTTTACCATCTAACTTGTTTAGATATGCAGCTTTGTTGAGCCATGGGCAGTGCCATGTCTCAACAGGGGGGATGGTACAGTTAGTGAATCGAGTGTTTACAATGTATGGATTTACAAACTATACAAAAAATTTTTGTGCAGCATGCCATGTTTGTAACAAGCATCATGCACAAGGGGCATTGAAATCTAAGCAAGGGAGTTTCCCTATACCACCGTATCCGTTCCATACTATTTGTATGGATTTTATAGAGTTGAACAAATGCGAAAATAAGAAGTACTGCCTTGTCATTATAGATATGTTTTCCAAATGGGTGGAAGCTTTTCCAACTAAAAATCCAGATGCAGCTACTGTTGCAAAAGTCCTAGTTAAAGAAATTATTCCTAGATTTGGCATACCAGAAAAGATTTATAGTGACAATGGCACACTTTGTAAATCAAACCATACAACAACTTAGCCGTTATTTCGGGATTTCTCTGAAAAATCATTGTGCATACCACCCCCAATCTGCAGGATTAGTAGAGAGGCATAATGGGGTTTTGAAAAACAAGCTTAGAAAATTGATTAGTGAGACACAGAAGAACTGGGTGCACTGTTTACCTCTGGCACTGTTGAGCATGTGAACTGTTCCAAATGCAAAAGGGTTAACTCCTTTTGAAGTTCTGTTTGGGAGGGCATATTATACACCTCAATGGAAACCTCTCATGCCTGCAGAGCAGAAGGCTGACAGTTCACTTGCAGGGTATATGAGGCGATTTTTGAATAACAAACTTTTGCAGTTAAATTCTGTTTCAGATAAAGAGCAAACAAGACCATCGGAAGCAGCAGTAGCCCCAGGCGCATGGGTCTGGATGAAGGTGGTGAAGAGAAAAAACTGGAATTCTCCGAAGTGGGAAGGGCCGTACCAGGTACTACTGTCAACACCCACTGCAGTCAAAATCGCGGAGCGAGCGTCCTGGATTCATTTGACACACTGTAAACTGGTTAAGAGCTTTGAACTGGACAAAAACCTTGTTACTGTTGTACAACGAGAACAAAATGACCAGGTATAGAGCAAACAGAGATGCAGAACAACCTCAGAAAACTTGCATGATTATTCTGGTAGCTATACTGATAACATTGATCTTTTTGCTGTGGCCTTTCCTTTTTCTTGCCACAAAAGTTGAACTGATTAAACGTGATGAGCCGAACATAGACTGGCACCCAAACTTTAACACTTATCAGGCAATTACACGTGTGTATGCTGAGACTTTTAATGTTTCGAACTGCTGGATTTGCACAGCCATACCAACAGCATACGGGGGGTTATTAATGACTGCAGTCCCCCTAGGGGTCAATGAGACCTGGGAAAATTTGGTTTATGACACCGTAGCTATTAAAGCATATGATAAGGTAGCACTGTATTTGCCTGTGACACAAAAGGGAATTGTATGTTTTTATAAGAATGACACAATTCAAGTGGGTTGGAGCAGGTGCAATGTGACTGTACATTACAAATGTTATACCAAAGCAAACAGAATGGGTGGAACTTGTAGTTCAAATTATGACTCATTTCTTGAGTCCATGCATAAGACTATTGATCAAGTGCAACGTAATCCTGTATTTTTTAAACAACTATCTGTAATAGATAGGAAAATGTTTCATGCAGGGCAGCCATTTCATAACAAAGTAACTACTAAGGTAGAGGACTGTTATTTTGTGTGTGGTAAAAAAGCATATAAATGGTTACCTGAGAATTGGTCCGGCAGTTGTTTTTTGGGGTACCTGCTCCCAACCATACGACACACTGCAGTTTTGCCTCAGGGAAATATTCAAAATACCTGAGATGTGGCCAAGAAAGCTGTCAGGAAGCCTGAAAATCCAGTGGGACAGATCGAGGTGAGCTGGAAAGATTATCATACTGTGGGTACCAAACTGACGCACATGGACTTGAGTGATGCCGTCATATCATGGGCAGGCATATTACCTGCATATGGCGCAGTGAAATCGATTTGGGAGCTGCGAAAACTGTCTAAACTTCTCGAAGTAATGAGTAATGCAGCTTTTTCTGCTCTTGAATTGATAACTGATGAACTGAATGCTATGAGAACTATAGTGCTCCAGAACCGAATGGCTCTTGACTTCACCCTAGCGGCGAGAGGTGGTACGTGCACTTTAATCAAAGAAGAGTGTTGTGCGTATATACCTGATCATCAACATGAGATAAACGACCACCTTGAGGTGATACAGCAAGTGTCGGTCATGACCAAACCAGGCCCAAACCCTCTGACGGACTTTTTCCAGAATTTGTTTGGGGGGGTGGGGTTCCATCCTAATGAACATCTTGATCGCCATTTGTGTGGGATTACTGCTAATAGCAGCCTGTATTTGTTGTGGTATTCCCTGCATGAAAAAGTTAATCAAAGAATTTATAGATATATCAGTTTCTGAGACTTTGTATCAAAGTACTGAAATTGAAGAATTGTTAGAATGTGAAACACTTTCATAAGTTTAAACTGAATGACTTTCTTAACTGCAAATCCTGAATGGAAGAGGTTAGGAAAAGAAGCAAACTGTTTATTATTCTGAAAATAGAATTAAAAAGTATTAACGGGGGGAAATGTCAGAAAAATATGTATTAATGTGTGTTTGCTTAATGCTAATTAGAAACTAAACAAGTTAACACGTTTTTCATTCTATTTTATATGCACTGTTTTATATACAGTTGAGTTTCATATGAGACTGAAAAGATGCTTTTTGAAACTGCAGCATGCTTTCTGAAACTTGCAAGATGCCCTCTGACCTAGTAATTGCTAGCACAGCAATATTCATGTTTATGCCTTTTGGAAATGTACTTGAGAAGCAGGTGATTATCTGCTGGGTCAGGAAAAATGAATGAACAATGCTATATTCTGTAAATGTAATGATGTTAAACAATCAGCTCTGTTCGAAGTATGAGAACATGTGCAGCTGCAGAGGTTTAGAGATAACATAGACAAAGGACTGTTAGAGAAATGAACTGCAATCTATACTTGCTTTGTGCTCGAATTAGCCATAGTACCTTGAATAGTAACATTGCATATATGTAACCGGTGGTAGCCAAGGCCACGTTGTTTTTCTTAGGAAGTTTCTCACAAAAATTGATGGTACCAGCAGAATATTGTAAAAACAATGACTGTGAAGTAATGATGACAGAACTTGTGATTCACTACGTCAGCTTGGTAGGCAATGTCTTATTAGAAAATGTATAAAAACACCTGTATTTCCTGATTCTAGTTAGACAAACTCTGTATTAGCACGTTTTTGTCTCCTTGCTGCAAGATTAAAGTGCCTTAACCTGAACCTACCGTGTTTTGATCATTTTTAAAGTATATTTTTCCTTTGACAGGTATATAGTGGTGTTGTCTTTTGCTGTGATGTTAAAGTGAGAGTTGTTTTGAGTATGTTTGGTGGGTTGAAAGATGAATAGTTTAGTTTTGTTTGGGTTGAGTATTAATTGGGCATCAGATAACCAAGTTTCAACAGAGGAAAAGGCTTCCTGTGTGACTTTTTGCAGTTTGGGTAGGGACTGGGCTGAGCAGATGATAGCTGAGTCATCTGCATATTGTATGAGTGTGCCATGTTTGGTGGCAGAGGCTAGATTACTGGTGAAAACAGAGAAGAGTAGGGGTCCAAGGATGGATCCTTGGGGAACCCCTATGGAGACAGGTAGTTGGGGAGAGATGTCATTCTGCCATACAACGGATTGTTGGCGGTCAGACAGGTAACTCTGAAACCAGTTGTTCACTGATTGAGAGAAGGATAGTTTATTGAGGACAGAGATGGGCCGTTTGTGTGGGACCATGGCAAATGCTTTAGATAGGTCTAGGAAAGTAGCAGAGGAGAGAAAGCCATTGTTTCTATGCTGAAGGATAGTGTTAGTAAAGGAGAGAAAGGCAGTGGTGGTGCTATGGTTTGGCCGGAAACCATGCTGAGTATTGGAAAGGAGGTTGTTAGTAAGGAGGTAGTCTGAGACCTGAGAGTGTATGCATCTCTCTAGTATTTTGGAGAGTGGAGAGAAAATAGCTATGGGGTGGTAATTGGTTAGTTCTGTGGAGGGGCCGCCTTTGTGGAGGGGAATTATATGTGATACTTTCCACAGTGTGGGAACGTAACTTTCTGACAGAGATCAATTAATCAAGATGGATACTGGTAGGCCAGAGCATCAGCTGCGATTTGTAGGTATTCACTTGGGAGGTTGTCTGCTGCTAATTTGGTGGGCTTAAGTTTAGTTAAGAGTTCCTTTATGTTGGAGGTAGGTACAGGAGAAAAAGAGAAGGCAGTGGGGAGATTCCAAGTTGAAGGTGTGGGTTGGAGGGGAGGGGGTTGTGTTGTTTAGCTAGTGATAGTATGGTTTGTGTGAAGTGTGTGTTGAATGAGGTAGTAATATTTTCGGAGGAGTGAGGGATGTTAGGAGGAGGGGTACTGACTTTACCTGGGTGGAGGATGGAGTTTATGGAGGACCAGAATTGTTTGGGGCTGTGTTGGGAGGAGTCTAGGGCAGACTGATAGTATTGGAATTTGTCCTGTTTCATTAGCTTTTTGACTCTATTGCATAGTTCTAGGAATTTCTGTCTAGTTGAGGGGGTTTTGGTTTTGCACCAGTGCTCCCAGGCTTTATCCCTGTTTTTAATTTCTGAATTAATGGTGTTCTGTAGCCATGGGGAGGGTTGTGCTTTGGTTCTGGAAAGTTTTATGGGGGCATAGTAATTAAGGATGCTCAGAAAGGTAGTATTAAAAAATTCAACTGCGTCATCAAGACTGAGGTACTTTTGAGGATGCCAGTTACATTGTTTGAGGGATGAGATGAATGTGAGTGGTTTAAAGTTTAGTTTTTACATATTTGACGGTAGATGGCAGGTTTAGCTTGGTATAGGTATTTTTTGAGTAGGAATGTTGGGGAGTGATCACTGAGGCTATCTGATAAGCAGCCTGTTATTTATGACTAAAGGCTCTTACTGACTAGTATCCAATCCAGGGTAGTGTGCTTGCTGGAGTTTTTATGTATCCTGTTTGGTGACTGGACTAGTTGGGTGAAGCCATGAAGGTTTACATGATGGTTTGGATGGTTGCCAGAACAGGATTGCCAGTCAATATTGAAATCACCTAAAATTATAGTTTCTTGGGGGAGATGGTGGGCAGACCAGCTGAGGAGATTTTCTAGTGGAGGGATGTTTTGGCCAGGTGATAAGTAGCATCTAATTATGTTGATGGTTTTGTTTTGGTTTATTTTGAGGTTGGTATATATTATTTCTTCATTGCCTATTTGTGGAGCTGATGATGTTAAGATCTGGATGTTTAGATGCTGTTTAAATATTATATCATTAAGGATATTCACACCTCCAGGCTAGTTGCGCAGCATAATGCATTCGGGGTTATCCAAGTGCAACAAACTCTGGGCAAAACTGCAATCCAAATTGTAGCTTGCTACAGATCCCCCACCATGCCCCAGGATTCCCACTCCTCTTTTCTTGATATACTGGAAAATATTAGGGTTTAACCAAACACCCTAATAATGGGCGATTTCAACTATCCCACCATTAACTGGGAAAACTAGTCATGTACCAACTCCTTCGCTCAACACTTTCTGGAATTCATAAATTCCAGTACCCTGGATCAACATATCCACACTCCGACCAGGGGCAACAATATCCTAGACCTAGTTATTACCAACATGAGTGACCAGTGTTCCACACGTGAAGTCAACTCCTCGTTGGTCAGATCCAACCATTAGCTAATCACGCTAGATATCCACATCCTGCCCCCACCCACCATTAAGGAAACCACGGTAAAAAATTTCTCCAAAGCCAACTTCATGCCTCTTAAGACAGAAGTGGTGAACTTCATGACACTCATGCAGATGGACAATACAGTTACGACTGCTGAATCCTACACAAATGCACTCTTTAAGCACTTACATGAGTGCATGGATCGTGCTATCCCAAACAGAACCAAGATGCTATCCTCCAAAAAAAGGAAGCCAATCTGGTGGTTCCCTGCCATAAACAAACTCTACAACAGAAGGAAGAAACAGTTGCAAAAGAGAGTAAAATCCCATGAGTGGAGGAGCTGCTTGGTCAACCTCAGTAAGAAGCTGAGATCCTTTATAAGATCCTCCAAAGCTAGCTATGAAAACAAAATCACCACTGATTCTAAGGGCAACCACAAAGCATTCTATAGCATGTCAGGGATCTCAATGGCAGCACCCAGACCTATTCTATAGCATGTCAGGGATCTCAATGGCAGCACCCAGACCTATTCTATAGCATGTCAGGGATCTCAATGGCAGCACCCAGACTTATTCTATAGCATGTCAGGAATCACAATGGCAGCACCCAGACCTATTCTATAGCATGTCAGGAATCTCAATGGCAGCACCCAGACCTCTTCTATAGCATGTCAGGAATCTCAATGGCAGCACCCAGACCTATTCTATAGCATGTCAGGAATCTCAATGGCAGCACCCAGACCTATTCTATAGCATGTCAGGAATCTCAATGGCAGCACCCAGACCTATTCTATAGCATGTCAGGGATCTCAATGGCAGCACCCAGACCTATTCTATAGCATGTCAGGAATCACAATGGCAGCACCCAGACCTATTCTATAGCATGTCAGGAATCTCAATGGCAGCACCCAGAGCTATTCTATAGCATGTCAGGAATCTCAATGGCAGCACCCAGAGCTATTCTATAGCATGTCAGGGATCTCAATGGCAGCACCCAGACATATTCTATAGCATGTCAGGAATCTCAATGGCAGCACCCAGACCTATTCTATAGCATGTCAGGAATCTCAATGGCAGCACCCAGACCTATTCTATAGCATGTCAGGAATCTCAATGGCAGCACCCAGACCTATTCTATAGCATGTCAGGAATCTCAATGGCAGCACCCAGAGCTATTCTATAGCATGTCAGGGATCTCAATGGCAGCACCCAGACCTATTCTATAGCATGTCAGGGATCTCAATGGCAGCACCCAGAGTTATTCTATAGCATGTCAGGAATCTCAATGGCAGCACCCAGGTCTGCTCTGAGTTACAGCACAACGGCATGAAAATTACCAAACCAACTGATATTACCAACATCCTGGCAGATAGGTTCAGTGATAACTAACCCCCTCTCACCCTCTAAAGGGGCCATATCTATACAGGAAGAATGCAGAGTCCCTGTAATCACATCTCTTCAGGTAAAAACTGCACTCTCTAAAACCAAAAACACAGCATCCATGGGACTGGACAACATCCCTGGCTGTGTTTTACATGAACTTCCGAACGAACTGGCTCCCCACCTAAGTACCATGTTCACTCATAGTCTCACGTCAGGCTTTGTGCCCACTGAGTGGCGCACAGCAACAGTTATCCCACTCCCCAAAGGGGGAGCCACCACTGATCCTGGGAACTATCGCCCTATTAGCCTAACGAGCCTGGTCTGCAAGGCCATGGAATGTATCATCATGGAACTCATAAACAAAGACATTGGTAACCTCCAAACTCTGGACCCCACCCAGTTCGGGTTTGTGAAAGGCAGATCATGCCTTCTGAACCTGATCGACTTCATTGAGGCAGTCACCAAAGCCGTAGACGAGGGTAAGGTGGTTCACACAGCCTATCTTGACCTCGCCAAGGCTTTTGGCACCATCCTCCATTTTGGAATTATAGCTAAACTCACTAAACTAGGTATAAATCCCTATGTCACAAGATGGGCTGCCAACTGGCTCACTGACAGAACCTACACTGTAAAAGTTGCAGAATCCAAATCTGACTACAAACCAGAGAAAAGTGGAGTACCACAGGGTTCAGTCCTGGGATCTCTCCTGTTTGGTATCTACTTCTCTGAAGTACAGGCTAACATAGATGGCCTATGGCTAAGTTTGCAGATGACTGCAAACTAGGAGCCATATTTGAGTCCCTAAATGATGTGGGCATCCTACAGAAGGGCCTCACCGAGACAGATGCCTGGTGTCAGAGGCATGGCCTTAAGCTCAATGCCAAAAAGTGCATTGTCATCCCCTTTGGTAAAATCTCTGTACCCATGAACTACAACATAAACGGCAGTCTACTTAATGCCGAATGTGTGATAAGAGACCTTGGGCCCCAGGTGAACAGTAGTTTCTCCTTTGATAATCACATCACCACAGTAGTCAGGAAATCCTTCTATGTGGCACACCTCATCACAAAAGAGTTCTCATCCAGGAAAAAAAGAGGTCATTGTTCCCCTTTACTTGTCACTCATTAGACCCATTATAGAGTACAACGCCCCTCTTGGAATGTACCTCACAAGACATCTGCAGCAGCTTGAAAGGCCACAGAAGTACCTCACAAAAAGGATTACTGGCCTCAAACAGAGGCTCTACACTGATCGTCTCAAAACACTCCAGCTTTACTCTGTAGCATATCGCCTATTCTGAGGAGATCTCTGCCTAACATATAAAGCTGTGTTAAATCCAGAGCTGTTGGACATGTTACACCTAAAGAAATCCCAATCCCTCTGAGCTACATGCTCTAGGGACCTAAACCTTGTCACCACAATAAACAGGACATGCTGGAGGGATAGATTCCTGTCCCAGAGACTTCCTATATTCTGGAACAAGCTACCCATCTATGTCAAGCAAAGTTCCTCATTAACACTCTTCAAGAAAAATCCTGATGAGTGGATGGGAAATAGGAAATACACCCTGGGGATCACTTCTGTGGCTCTGCTCGACAAGGACACAGGAAATTAACTTTTCTTGGGTGGCGGAAACCAGGGAACCTTGTTGGCTAGGCTTACTTAGGCCGTTGGGCCAATAGCCTAGTACCTACATATGAACCTATGAACTAGAAGCCACTGCATGAAATCTTTAAGGGGGGATCAGAAAAAAAAGGTTTGTAAGGTAGAATCTGATATATGTGTCTGTCAACCCCTATCTTCATAATCCTCCCCATTACCCCATTCCATAGGCACTCTATTATCTTTTGACAACTGCAGCTCAGATTGTAGCTATAAATCAGGCTTGCTGTTATTATCCAGCTCTTTTCCTGAATTGGAGGTGGAGATGCTGGCTGAGTCGTTCCAGTATGTCTTCCCCTCATGCTTATCTCCATTCCTGGCTGCATGTAACTGCAAGCACAAGGCATTGTGTCATCACTGTCATTTCCAATCAGAGGATCTGATGAGATTTTGTCAAATACTAGCACTTGCATGTCTTCTTGACATTCTTCCAAATTCAAATCAATCCTGGCCAGTGACACCTTACAAGGTGTGCCTGCTGTGGCTCTACGAGGAGTGGACTGTTCGGACAAGTTAGCTTCCTGTGTAATATTTGCAGGCTTAAAAAAAATTCTGCCTGATACAGTATTGCTCTTAGACGTTACCCCTTTACCAAGATAGGGTGCAGGCCCTTGTGGTAATCTGGAACATATGTGGTTTCAAGAAAACCTTCCACCACTGTAGTGCTCCTTCTGTAAGCTCCCTCATGCAAAGGTTGTTCCGGTCCCTGTCTGAACTTTTAGACCATACATGCCCCACTTGATTACAGTGGAAAAGTCTAAACCTAGGACTGGTCATTTCTTGATACCAATGATTTCCCCTATTGCCTGTGGAACCCAATATCTCACATGGGTTACTTTTTCACATGTAATACTAGGTAAACCCCACTTGTGCAGCTGTTCGTACTCTCTAAAAAGCGGTCACCTCTTTTTCCTATGTCTTCAGCTAAGGTACATTCGCAATATGTCAACCAGATTCTCATATCCTCTGGCTAGTGCTAAGTGTTTACTCCATTATCTTAAGGTTTAACCACCTTTCAGAAGAAATAACTTGACATCCACTTACCCACCTGTAAAAACAAGTACTTATTACTGCAGTTAAATCACTAACACTATTTTATGACTTCCTCCTGTGTTCTCTAAACTTTTTTTGTAAGTTTCAGGTATAAGCTTAAAACATTTACAAAGGGCTTGTTTTAATTCACTATAAATAGTACACTCTGAATCAGACAGCTTCTGAGCAGAGTAGTTAAAAACCTGACTATTCCCCTTGGTCACTTTGGTTTGAATTGTACAATCTTTCAAATGCTCACTCAGGCTATCAAAGTAATTTCCCTCTTTATATTGATAATTTATGTTCCAGGTCTGAGTTTGAACCTCTATTCATATGAGCTTGGTTTAAGTTAATGAGTTCCTTGTCTTGAAGTTGCTCCTTTTCCCTCTCTTGCTGATGATGCTTTCATTATCTTCAGCCCCAGCTCTAGATAATATGAGGAATGAGTGGGTGGTTCTTATTCCATGCTGCACACCTATAAGCCTTTCTTCACATCCAACAGATTCAAATTCAACTGAATACAGTGTGGCTATTAAGTCACCCTTGTTCATACTAGTAAGATGGCTTCTTTTGCATCTGTAGTCATTAGCCAACTGATACACTAGCATCATGGAATATTCTTCAAAGCTCATCTTGTCTGTGTCATAAGTACTTTGCTAAGAAATAAAATAGCTGACGTGCAGTTCATACAGTTGTATATTTTACCTTGTGGATGCAAGGGTACACACACTTTCTGGTGACAAAAGTGATTCACTGGTTAATATAAATCCGGTTTACAATATAGCCCACTGCTGCAAGCCAGATACATGTGATGTTATATAGAAGTTACTGCACAACTGGTGCCAGATATGTAAGTGGAAGGGGTTATGATCCTTGAATCCTGTACTACTGCCCACAATTACATATGCAACAGGGCAATTGGCTTTGACAGCTTACACCAAATGTACAGTACTGCCTCAGATTGTGACCAACCCTGGACATACCCAAATAAGCATTACAATGAAAAATATAAATAGGATTATAATAACTGGTTCTTTAGAATTGTATCTACCTCAGTCTGATCCCAGAAACTTTTAGTGAAATCTTGCCAAAAGCTACTGAAAATTAACCAAACCATTTTACACACACACACACACACACACACACACACACACACACACACACACACACACACACACACACACACACACACACACACACACACAATATTTTCTGGTAACCTGTCCAGTGACAGTACTCCTCCTTTCAAGTGTCTATGGTATGAGTTGCCACCAACTAGACCGTTCTAGTATTAAGGTCTCAACCACTGAACTCTTTTCCATTCAGGTCAACCAACATACTAAATTATGGTAGCTTACAGCAAAATCGATTGTGATCAAGAATGATAGATGCCAGCAGTCACACCAGTTTATAAAATGATAAATAAAACAACAGGCACAAGTTTTTATACATGAATAAATGAGGCACTTTAAAGAAGAAATCATGTAGAGCATAAAAAAATTCAAAACATGCAAGCCAGTACATCAACTACACATGGAAGAAATAAAGAAAATATCTTAATCAGATAGCTAACAAAACTATCATATGATATATATGATATGATTGAGAACTACCACATTCTACAGAAGGCCATTACCTATTGTTAAAGATATCCAGTAGCTATAGACAGAATATTAGAAATGTAGCTTATAGTCTCTGAGATGGTAGGCTATATTCTCCCTTTTCTACACTCACTGTAGGAAATACATAGCAGATTCATAGTTGAAAACAGTAATAATCTAAAATGAAGAAGAAAAAAATATTCTTGTTTCATTGTTCCCCATCTCCAAAAGCTGTACCAAACAGAAAAAAGAACAGCATCAACACACCTAGTTCAGTGCTCCTTGGTAAATAGTATGATTTCAAAACCAAAATATTTCTACCTTTTAAACCAAGCTGCTAAAATACATACACATTTTCATTTTAAGGTATGACAATGCAGCTTTTGGTAGGAAACAGTGGGTGTAAAAAACAGTAAACAATTCCATTCTGCAAAAAATTATTTAAAATTTCCACAGATCTAATGAAATATATAAATCATAACATTTTTACATCTAAGAAAATATTTGCCTCCTGACATGGCCCCATTGGTTCACAAGTTCATAGGTATATACTAGAATAATGACCACCATGGCCTTTATAAGCCTAGCCATGCAACCTAACTTAATTGTATCCCTGGAATGTATTAGGAGGAGGTATGTTACTTGGGAAGTTTCAAAGGTTATATGGGGGTATGGTAGTTTTGGTATAATTACTGTCTGCCTCTGTTTATCAGATATATGGGGGAGGCCACACCTGGGGTGAATTTCCAATTTGCCATCTATTGGTCAAGCTTACATTTAAATAGGGTTAGGGATGGACTCTGCTTCATATGAAAGGGGAGCCTGTTCCAGAGTATGGGGATGCTCTGAGACACACATCTGTCTCACTAGCATGTCCTATTTATGTTTCATCAAAATTTAAATTCATGGGTCTAGTGGTTTTGATGCTGTTTATTTTGCAGATGTGCAAAAGGTCCATCAGAGCTGGATCTGAGGATGCTTTGTATTCTGCCATAGAAAACAAATACAAATAAACAAAAGCAAGCTGGGCATAGATTGTCTCTCAGTAACCTGTAGGAGACCAGACATACAGATAAGGCTTTAAAATGATCCATATAGGGCAATTTGTTTATATCCTGGATAGTCCTGGTAAGAAACCTTTGTGGATATTTCAACTCTTGCACAGAGTATGTCTGGTCAGATACATGCTGAAAGGAGCATTATACTCAATGATAGGTCTGATAAGGACCAAGTAAAACAATGACTTCCTTGGGGCTAGAAGCCATGCCCTTACTTATAAGTTGGGCAACATAGAAGGTTTTTCTTACTAATTTGGCCGCATGTTGGTCAAAGGCCAGATTATTCTCTGTGTATGTTCCCAGATCCCTACCAGTCAACTCTTAGGGGTGTCTTATTGATGAAGTAATTAGACTGGGTGGCCATTTTCCCAAAAGGCATTATAATGCATTTCTTGGCATTGAGTTCTAATCCGTGACTTTGTCACCAGTCCTTTTTCTGTGTTAGACCATCTTGCAAGATGTTTGTGTCATGGGGGCAGTCAGTGATAGCTCCCAGTTTGTAGTCATTTGTGAACTTGGTCAGCTAATGCCCTTTACCATTAGCTTTAACCTCCAAGTAGTAAATGCCAAATAAGAGCAGTCCCACCACGGAGCCCTGAGGTATCCTAGTGGTAACCACTCTCTTAGTAGAGGTGGTCTCACCAATCCTGACTTCCTTGGTCCTGTCTGTGATCCATCTAGCAATTCAGTGAATTATGTAGTGGTTTCTGCCCAGTTTGAGGAGTTTATCAACTATACCTGTGTGAGATATTGTACTGAATACCATAGCCAAGTCAAAGGTAGACAGTATGAACCATTTCCCCCTCATCCATTGTCCTGGTTCTCAAAGAAATACACCAGGTTTAGTAGGCAAGACCTTCCATGGAAAAAGCTCTAACTGGGTTGAGTCCAGTGTCTGAAGGTTGCCTATGTCTTTTTGACCATTTCTATGATAATTCTTTCCATGGATTTGCATATTAAACTAATCAGACTAATGGGTCTGTAGTTTCTGGAGTCTGTCTATAGTCTACCCTTGTGAAGTAGCATAACCATTGCAGTCCTCCAGTCTCATGGCAGAAAGCCTGTTTTGAAGCTATAATTGGAAAATGAATCAAGTAGTCTTGATAGGTCATGTTTCAAGTTGTTTAGGAGGCATCCCAGGATATTGTCAGGACCCACTGAGGCTGCACTTTTAGCATTAATGAGTGCCGCTAGGACCTGCTCTCTGCTAGTAGATGGGAAGATTATTCTAGTATGTATTTCATGGGTGGAAAATGGGGGTGGGGGGGGTAAAGACTGAGATGAATCTGGCTGCCAGCAGATTTATTATGCCACTTTGCTCAATGAAGGTAGCACTACTGACCTCCAGTTCAGCACACTGCTGTGTCCTGCCTTTGAGGTTACGAACATAGCTGTAGGAGCCCTTGTGGTTGTTTCTAGCCTATGAGGCTATCTTGCCCTTGTAACTGGCCATGTTGGACTTAATTAATTCTCTCAGTTTCTTATTTAGTTTAATTACAGAGCTCTTACCATTATGGGAGTTGCAGTTCCTGATTTTAGACTTTTTTTTTTCCTTTTGTTGTGTACCCTATTAACATTAGGATTCCACCAGTGTGGTTTGTTTTGGGTTTACTTCTAGTAGGTACAGTAGTCACTATACAGCCATTTTTTTATGATGCGCAGAGACTCTGTGATCAATTTCACATAGGTTGCTGTGAACATGGGGTTAAGAGGAGCATTGAATTTTGATAAACTATCATTTAATAGGATTTAGTTTGCTTTGGAATAGTTCCTAACTGTTACAGGGTTTGCTGGGGTCACTGTTGATTTTTATTTTGAAGCAGACAGCTTTGTGCCCTGGCCTGCCCTGCCCTAACTAGTGAGGATGTGATATTGGTGAGTACCAGGTATGTTTGTACCTCTGGTGAGTGTGCGCATTATATGGTCAAGGGTATTTGTTTTAACAAAGTCCGGTATAGTTGTGCCTGGGAGTTTGAGGCAGTGTATGTTTTTCAGTTTATGAACTGGTAGTTAAAAGCTCCAATGAATATGGTATTTGGTTTAATGGTGAGTGTCTCCAGTAGGTCTAGGTGTGAGAAATGGGATTCTTGGGACACAGAGGGTGACCTATAGCTCGCTAGGATATGGTATGGGACTTTGTCTATGGCGATTTGCACATGGAAAAACTCCAAAGCATCATCTTGTTTAACCAACCTAGAGGTATACTTGTTGCTAGCATACATTGAGACTCCTCCATCTTTTGTCCTTGTCTATGTAGCTGATGGTCTAACTGTGCAGAAAACATTGAAACCTGGCACTGCCAGAGTATTTTCTGGGGATTTAAACCATGTCTCAAGAATGGAACAGATGTCTATATTCTCCAGAGTGAGAAAAGCTTGTAGGATGTGGAGTTTCTTGTTTAGGATCCTATCCTTGAGAAGTAACACCTTTAAGTTTCTTTGTTTTTTATTTCCTATTTCAGTAGGTTTTTCCATTTGCGTTGCCTAAAAAAAGTCTCTAAGGGGTGGATAATGTTTTAGCCAATATTCAGAAGCCCAGGGGAACAGCTGCAGACCATCCTTTGCAAAGCAAAGTGGTTTGTTAACCATGTCCTCACATGATGACAAATATTGAATCCCTCTTGGAAAGACACAAGAAACGAAGCCAATTATTGATGTCAATCATCTTTTGTTCATACTGTAGTATCATTCTTGGTGAAAGTAGAATGCTGCTCAATGCAAGGCACATACCTGCCTGAGACACCTATTCAGAGACAGAGAGATCAATAATAGCTGTCTTCATATAATGGAGGGAGGTATGTCTCAGATCATTAACCCCTACATGGTCAAAACCATACTGGTACATGTGGTGTAGTGACTTGAGTGCATGTGTAACTTGGTAGATCAGACAAGCGACTAACAGTTATCTTCTCCATGTTTAGCCTGGTGAGTGGAGCATCTATGTGTCATAAATGGAGTACACTATGACAAGATTCCTGGGTAATGTGTTTGCTTATCTTATGGGATTTGCTTTTGGGACTCCACTGGGTGTAGGCGTATATGTGGTGTTTGCTGTTGTTTTTGGTAAGTGTTTCAGAGATTGCTGAGGATAGGCATTCCATAGGCTTAGGAGATCTTTAAGGTTTGGGATTATTGATTTTTAGTGCCTTAGCATAAACTGGTCTGTGTGTGTGGTGGGCGCTCTGTGTGGTAGATGTAGTTTGTGTGCTCTTGGCAACCTTGTTTGCATGCAAGCTTTTTGCCTGCAGTGAAATTGTGTATGGGCATCTCTTGCATGCTGTGTGCATTAAAAACATAAAAAAAAAAAAGAAAATCAGAAGTACTTCAGAAATATACAATATGTGCACTGACAGTGTGTGTGTGTGTGTGTGTGTGTGTGTGTGTGTGTGTGTGTGTGTGTGTGTGTGTGTGTGTGTGTGTGTGTGTGTGTGTGTGTGTGTGTACGTGCATAGGTATATATGAAGTACATGTGTAGTACACATCTTAGCATGTATGTAAAGAAACGTGTGTGCATAACGTAGAAATAGACTATATACTTGTGTGTTTATGTTCTTTAATTAAAAAACAAATCAAAATGGAATTTTTGTGTAATTGTATATATGTATACATGGATTCACTTCATAACACTGAAATATCAAAACATTGAAATATCAGAACACTGAAACTCAAAACACTGAAACCACATATACATATACTGAGTTTAAACAACATAAATCATAGCACTTTCCACTAAGTGTAAGCAGGGGGGTAAGCCCACATGCGCCCCCCATACCCCCTGATACTTCACTATACTAAGTGCAATCTTGGAGTTGATATATTTAAGTAGCAGGGGGTGTGGGGGTGCAGGAATGCTTGTCCCCCTGCCTACACTTGGTGGAAAGTACTATGATTTATGTTGTTTAAACTTAGTATATGTATGATTTGTGTTTTCAGTGTTTTGAGTTTTCAGTGTTTTTATCTTTTATATTATGAAGTTTTCTCATTTTCAGTGTTTTGAGCTTTCAGTGTTATGAAGTGAATCTGTATACACACACACGTATAAAATGTATGTATGTAACATGTATAATACTATATGTGGGATGTAGTGCAGTGTGAATAGATCTAGAGAGATAAATATACAATAGATATTCCTGTAAGCAGACAGAAACGCACTGGCATACAGATGTGCATGTACGCGTGTGTGTGTGTGTGTGTGTGTGTGTGTGTGTGTGTGTGTGTGTGTGTGTGTGTGTATGTATATATATATATATATATATATATATATATATATATATATATATATATATATATATATATATATATATATATAAAAACACATGTATACACACATGCATACAAATACATACACACAGACAGGGAAGGTGCATGCATGTGTCTATTATATTATCATCATCCTCATGAACCTGCTTTTTCCTATTTTGTACATGTCTCAAAGTTTTGCACACATGCATGATCTACCATAATCTGTTCTCTTTGACCTTTTCTGCAATTGGAGTTACTTGGGCTTCTGATCTGATTTCCTTATTTCTTCAGCTGTCCCAATGTGTGCATACTATTGCTTATCTCAGGCACTTTATCTCCATCACCTCTAGTATCCTCAGCTGACCTGCATTCTTTGCCCAGGTTTATGTACCAAGCAGAAGTACTAGTCACACCACTGCTTTGTACACCTTACTTTTCAACTTCTTTGGTATTCTTCTGTTATACACTACCACTGACATTCTGCTAGCTTGATTCTAGTTTTGACCTCCTCCTTCAGATTTCCCTTCTCCTCAATCACCCCTCTAAGTTACTTGAAGCTGTTAATGTGTTTTACTATTTATCATTCCATCTAAATGTTCAGCTTCTTTGACTTCACCCATTTGTTGCCATTACAGCTATGTTATCTGTACTCAGTTTCATCCCATGTGCTTTCAGTTTTGCACTCCATTCCCTATCACTTTCTGTAGTTGTTATTCAGAGTCTGTCTGTAATCCTACATTGTGTGCATACAGCAGTTTTGCTGCTCTGTCCCCTCCAACTGGTTTGCTAGTGGAGTCTTTCACCAGTATGAATAGCACTGGGTTCAGTAAACCTTGATGCACACTCATTTCTGACTCCCACTGGAAAACCCTCCAAGTCCAAATAACATTTAGTCTTGTCACGTCTGATCCTTGTACACAGCCTGCACTATCACAGCACTGGCCAAAGGATCTTTCTTGGGGACTCGTCATATGCTTTCTTAATGTCAAGGAATGCCCAGCTGGACTTTTTTTCTCAGCTCTAGCTTCTTCTCAACTCTCTCACTGCAAACATCAGGTCAGTTGTGCTGCATACTGATCTGAATATGAACTGCTTGTCTCCCATCTTACTTTCTGCTCCTCTGCACATGTATTTTCAGTCACCCTCTCCACAGCGTTTCATGCAGCGTGATGGGAGTTTGATACCTCTTTTATGCCCACAGTTGTGAATGTTCCACATGTTCTTGTACACAGACACCAGAATGCTTATTCTCCAGTGATCTGGGATACACCTTTCCTCTTCTTTCATCACAGGCTGTCTCTGGGGCAGTATAGCTATGGTGCGGCTTTCTTCATCCAGAAGCTGTGGGAAGTACTCCCTCCATCTGCTTTTGATGGTCTGTAGGCAGGTCATAGCTAGCACCTCTTATGAAGGGGGTCTGATCAGTATCTTCTTTTTCTTTCTGTCTCTGCTTTGCAAGCTGATAAGAGTTTTTTGTGCCATCTTTCCAGAAGCTAGTACAGTGCCTCTGATGCCTTGTTCTTTGGTAGTGAGACTGCTCTAAGCCTCTTTGTTAGCCAACCTGCATTCCTTCTTAACCTGGTCTATGTTTTTTATCTCAAACTTTTTCCTGCACTCCTTTTGATGACTTCATGAATTTCTGCATTGCACCGCAAGCTTTCCATATGTACCTTATTTCCCTACCTGGCTTGGCCACATATCTGTTCAATAGTCCACACATATACTGTTTTGAGGCACTGACATTCTTCAACTCCACCTGCTTTCTGTTCTTCCTGAGGTATTAGAGCTCTAAGTATTTCCTTGAATTCTTGTACTTTATCTACAGTCAGCTTTAGGTTTTCAGTCTAGCCTCTGTAGTATGTTCTCTGTCAGCTATGCGAGTGATAATACCTGGATCACATGACACTTTGAAATCTGTGGTGTATATATGTAAGAAGGGTGTCTTGCCCATCTCTTTCATTATCCCTGTCTCTGGGGGTTCTGACATCTCCATGATCAAGTGGGTTGCAATGACATATATTGCACTGACACCGCCTCCCCATTCTCAATACAGACACGCTTAGGGTAGAAAACATGACAGTCAAAGTAAAATGAGGTTTTCCTTGTTGATGTACTCATCCCAGTTGTTTTAAGGCAGTGCCTTCTTTGAAGCATGTATGTAGTTAATGTAGCATTGATAGAGGGTAAGCAGATTATGCCATTTTAGAAATGCATGGCAGTTACTCTAGGTTTTTCAAGATGTTTAGGTTATTTACTATAATAAACCTGAAGGAGTGTAATAAATGACTGACAAATTTATGGTAGAATGAGAAAGTAAACCTGAATACCGGCTCTGGAAGTGCATGTGATATTTTACCTCCCCTCTGTTCATGTCATCCACTTTATCCATTCTGAAGTTGTGCGGCATTAATCCACATAGCCAGCTACAAGGCACGGGCATCACTGTACTACTCATCTCCAACAACTGACTACCAAAAATGGCTGGAGTAACTTTAATGCTCAATATACTCATCTACAAAACAATAAATGACAGCTACTATCCAAATCTCCAAAGCATACAGCAGTTTCAAAAGTAGTCCTGTATTCTTAGAAATAATGAGTGCATTCAGTTATTCATTCCTCCATTCTCACTTGGTATGTGTGAAAAAAAGCTTTCTTAAAAATAGTTTCAACCGTTGGTAACAATTTCCCAGAAAACATCAGTAATATAGACAACCGACTGACTTTCAAGAAAATGCTCAGAGGCAGTCTATTCAAAGAAAGTAAATGCAAGTGCAATAAAGACATGGGCTAATACAATCATATACTCGTTCGTCATTAGGTTCCACTGTAATGGTTGTTCCATTCCATGATATGCAGGTTTAGTATGTTTTCATACTATCCTAGGATGACAGAGGTGATGCAAATATAAGTGCAACTGCTAATATTTAAACAGAATTTAAATAAAAGCATTTATTCTTCCCTTTTGATGAAAAGCTTGTTTCTCACACACACGTGGGTTTTTCACGGTTTTCAGAGTCTTAAATAAAAGCCCCTTGGTGGGTGCAGCTCTGTGCTAAATATAGCAGATTTGCTAGATAGGGATACAATCAAAAAACTCTAATGTAAAAGCTGTAGTCCTATGGTTAGAATTTTAGAAACTTTAACTTAATGTCTCAGAGGAGGGCTGGGCAGACACAAAAAAACAGGGGAAACACAGTAGCAATGTTTATTTATTTATTTATTTATTGCATTTGTTTACCGGGAAAGTCCACTGGGCCTAAAAAGAGCCCATTTTCAGTGAAGGCCCGGGGAGAAAAGCTCCGACAAGAACAGATGCAAGAAAAAAATTAAACATTAATTGGTACAGAAGTAGAAACTGTGTTACACATAGGGCCGGATTTATGATGGCTTGCATGGAGTCTAAGAGTAGAGTAAGACTCCATGCAGCCATCATGTCTGACAAGCGATCCAGGAACAGCCTGTAGGGGCATGTAAGAGAGCTCCTAAAATGGCTCTTACACGGACAGGGCTGGGACATGCAAATCACCTCAATTGCAGGCGAAAGGCATGCAAATGAGGTAGATTTGCGATTCAGGAAACCCAAACCTGTCCGAGTAAGAGCAGTGTTATTTGCAGAAATGTACTCAGTTGACAACTGAGTACCGTTCTGCAAATAGCAAAACGGAGCCGTGACAGCTCCAAATAAAGGTTGCATCCAGTGCAGGAAGCATGCCAATGGCCAAATATACGGCCATTGGAAATGTTCCCTGATGCAAAATTAAAATAAAAATAATTATTTTGTTTCGGCGATTTTCGATGTATAAGCGTAGAGCAGCGCCGCGCAAATGGGCTGCACTCTAAAACCCAGAATACTACAAATTAAAACCCACAAATGTGGATTTTATTGAAAGTGGTAATATACAATGCAAGGGAATGGCAGGCTGAAGACAACATGGCCACCGAGTAGAGGATGCTAAGGGGGGAAGCTCAGTCTAAGACATGTAACCAAGCATTAGTAGGCAATCCTATGTAAATGAGTGTAACGATAGTGAATTGCTAGTTTACATAGCAAATGAGCACATTCAGTGGAGTGTAGGAGTAGGATATGGGGAGTAACAGAGTAGGAGATAGGTGACATCACATGGGGGGGTATGTATGAAAGAAGTGATGCTCATTGGAACAGAGTGGCATGTGTCCGCTGTCATTTAAACATCATGGAAAGAGGTGTGCCAACAGGTAGGCTAGGGAAAGCCAAGAAATGGAAGGTGTATACTATGGATAACACCAAAGTTTCTTGCTGAGTGTGCATGCGTGCGTGTGCACGCCTGTAACCCCAAGTAAGACAGAGTGCGCGGTGTAAGTATGAGTGCGCGCGTTTAAGCCGGAGTAAGCATGTATAAGGCTGTTTAAAGAGTTGTAAGCGCGTTTGCACTGGTGTGCATGTGTTTTAACCTGAATAAGCAAGTTTTAGTCCATGTAAGCATGTGTGTGTGTGTGTTAGCTGCTGTGCACGTATTTGCGCTTGTGTGCACGGTGCTCCCCCCCCCCCCCAAGGAAACAGAAAGGAAAAAGGAAGCACAACAAATAGTAGGAAGCTACCAGGGAGTACTAGCAGAGCTAGCAGGTGAAAACAATCAGAATCAGGCAATTACATAGGCAGTACACTAGCCCAGCCCAGCCTAGCACTTAAAACTCTGCAAACAACAGTCCAGTATGTTTCTCACAACAGACACTGCAGTAAGCTAATAGAAGTGAAAACTGAAAAAGCTTTACTGAGACAAAGAAATGTTAGGGGCTGCCATTGCTGTTATAAGGCGACATATGCAACATGCTGAGGGTGGTGACAATGGAAATGCTGCTGGACAACCCACAGTGAGGAGACGGAGAAGAGTGTACAGGCCCAGGGTAACCTATCAGGGGCTACATGATCTGGAGATAGTGGAGCGCTATAGAGTGGACAGAGACCTCCTGCAGCAAATTGTTGAGCTCACACACAGAACCAACAGAGGGGAACCTATCCCATTGGAAAACAAGGTATGTGTTGGCCTAAGAATATTAGCAACAGGTACCTTCCAGAGACCAACTGGTGATATGATGGGGATATCACAGGAATTAGCATCCAGGGTACTACACCAGTTCCTGGATGCATGTCAGCACATGTCAGTGATCATGTATATTTCCCAAATTCCCGTGAGGTATTGGTCAGCAATATGAGTCTCTTCCAGCAAATAGCGGAATACCCTGAGGTAGTGGGTGCAATAGACTGCACGCACATATGTATCAAAGCACCAGCCGGTGAGTGGGGTAGGGTCTACTTCAACGGCAAGGGCTTCCCCTCCATCAACTGCCAGGTCGTGTGTGATGCCCAGGGCATAATACTGAATGTGTGTGCAGGCTGCCCTGGAAGCTACCATGATTCCCATATCTAGTATCTGACGCAGCTGTACCAGACATTTGCCAATGGGGACATCCCACATGGTCACCTAATGGGGGATGCTGGCTATGCACTGGAGCCGTGGCTGATGACACCCATCAGAAACGCACACACACCTGAACAGGAACACCATAATGAGGCACACGCACAAACACGTAATGTAACAGAGCGTGTGTTTGGGCTGCTCAAGTCACGGTTCCAGTGCCTGGACACATCTGGTGGAGCCTTGCAGTACTCACCAACTACATGTACCCAAATTGTCATGGTATATGCTATGCTACATAATATGATCCTGTGAAAACAGCTGCAGCAGGACCAGCATAGGCCTGGGCCAAACAGCCCCCCACCATTGCCAAGGCCATCACAGGCAGAGCGTGACTCGGAGGAGGAGGAACAACCTGAGTCTGCCCCAGTAGGCAGAAGGAGGCATGCCCAGTATACTTTGGCCTTGGCAAAGAGGCAACGTATAGCACATACACTGGTGCAGTAGGAACTCTGGAAATGATACCCCTCTCCGACTTGCACATAAAGTAAAAGGGATGCCTAAGTTGACACTACCTGCTTCCAAACATGTGCAGGGAGTGTAGTATGTGCATCCGACATAGGCAGCCCTGCAGCACCACCTAAGGCATGAATGCCATGTGTTAAGCAATATAAAGAAGTGCTAAACAGCAATTACCACCATGGGGATATCACAGGAATTAGCATCCAGGGTACTACACCAGTTCCTGGATGCATGTCAGCACATGTCAGTGATCATGTATATTTCCCAAATTCCCGTGAGGTATTGGTCAGCAATATGAGTCTCTTCCAGCAAATAGAGGAATACCCTGAGGTAGTGGGTGCAATAGACTGCAAACAAAATCGCACACACCAACTAGCACAACTGTGGTCAATGTTCAGTAATATTGGGCAATGTCTAGCAGTGTTGGTGAATATTGAGCAATGTCGGACAAGCCTGGTCTAAGTAGGGCATAGCTGAACAAAAGCCAATATGCTCATATTTGCTTAACAGGCCCTTAATCAGTGTGTTCTGCTCAGTATGAAAATATAAAGCAGTGATGGGCCTCGAACCCAGGATACTGTGCACTATAGCCAAAGTACTGAACCACTAAACCATGACAGTATTGCAGTGGTCCACCTGTATGACGGAATGTTGATAAGTCTATGCAAAGTATTCCATGGAAACCCTGAAGGCACAGCATAATCCTTGCTGAGTTATGACACAAAGGTGAGTCCTGCAGTGAGAACAGAACCTGACTTCCAACACACACAGTATAAATGTTAATATTGGTCATGTTCGCACACATCAGCAAATGTAGTGGACCTCAGATAGCAACATACTGAAGGGTCACACTGGGCATGTTCACACACTTGAATAAATGAAACAAATGTCAGGCAACAAAACATGTAATGTCAGAACTGGGCATGCTCACACACTTAGGCCATGTCTGAGTACAGCAGTGGGCCACGCATATCTGGAAGTTGCATGTGTTAACCCAGGAACCTGTCACTATACAGCAGTCTGCCCTGTGCACACAGTTATATGACAACAGACACATCTATAATATAGTGGAACCCTGTCATAATCAAATATGTCCTGCAGATACTGAAGTTCTTCATGGAAACTGGTAAAGCAAAGATGATAAAGACCTGCAAACAGTATCAGCAATAAACATTGTGCATCTTGAACATTAGCATAGGTTCAGAGGTCAATACTAGGCTATCTGCCATAGGGCATGTACAAGCCTAGCCAGAGTGTGTTTGGCATTCGCAACCCTGTCAGATTACCACACTGTGTGTGTGAATAGTAGGTCACACAAGATAGCCCATGTACGTTTATGCTAGTGTGCCTCTGTCTAGCAGGGACACAGAAGATATCCCAGGGGTAAATATACAATCACCCATACAGTCATCAAGATGTCTCCAATAGGTGGTCAGTGGGTGGCTCTGCCTATGTGAAACTGGGATTACATTCTGTAGTGAGTGGAGCCTCTGGGATAAGAATCTGTCCCTCCACAATGTCCTATTAACATCTGTGCTGAGGTATACGTCCCTGCAGTGTGTAGCTCCAAGGGAGTTGGATATCCTGAGGTGGAGCATGTCCAGTAATTCTGGCTTGGGTATAGCTGTAAACAACAGGCACACATCATATCTGAGTAGGTGGTAAGCGACTGAGTAGAGCTGGAGTTACTGCATCTGAACTATGCAGGGCATCTGTGTGAGTCCCTAGATCTGCTTGGTGAGGACCGTCCATGGCCAGTAGAGTTGATGCAGGTGTCAGCTAAGGTACACCCCAAATGTGGCATTGTAACCAAGCATGGATGTGATGAGTATAGGGGCACAATGACCTCACTCGATCTAGATGTGAAACCATATGGGATAAGGTGGCACACATAGAAGGTGTGTCCAACCATCTTGGCAATGTGAATGTTAAAGGAGACAGTACGAACAAGTGCTGTCCCCAAACCCCTAACAACCCCTACCGTATGTAATGGAGTATTACCTATGTGGTAATGTGTGGGCATGTTGTTACTCCCAAAGGGGATGACTATGCAACTAATGGCATTTAGCTGTAGGCCATGGCTCAGGCACCAGTCATCCATCTCTCTGAGACCCTGACTGAGTATGCATGTGGCAGCTGGAGAGTTGATCATGGCACCCAGTTTGCAGTCAAGTGCAAACATGTTCAGCCATATTCCCCCTGTGATAGCCTGTACGTAAGACAAATATATACCGAACAAGAGAGATCCTAGGACCAAGCTGTGTGGGATGCCATGTGTAACTGGTGTATAGTCAGACATGGCACCTGCAATCCTGACCATGTGGGTGCTATCCCTGATCTAGGTATCAATCCATTGTGTGAGATATGTGTCCAAATTGACGCTGGTGAGCCTATGCATAATGGCCCAGTGGGTTATTGTGTTGAATGGTTTTGCAAGGTTCAGGTAGGCTGTGTGGATAGCCGTCCCTATGTTGATGGACTTGTTAGCCATTTAAAGAATACCTACATGTTCAAGAAGCAAGATCTGCCCGCAACAATGCTGAAATGAGTAGGACACAGTGTCTGCAGGTTCCCGATGTCTATGTGTAGGAGTCCTATGACAATATGCTCCATAGCTTTGCAGAACAGGCTACATAGGCTTATAGGGCAATATTGTCTGTGGTCTGTTGTGGCACCAACTCTGTGGAGTGGGACCACTGTCCCAGTATGCCATTCTTTGGGTACATATCCTGTGGTAACTCCGATATTGAACAGTGATGTAATGTGAGGGTTGCATTTGTCATGATGCTCGTGTATGGGACACCATCTGGTCACATTGATACTGTGATGTACGCTGTGGGGAGGGCAGCACTCACCTGTTACTGTGTGATGTGAGGGAGGTTATACTCTATTGGGATGGATAGTTGCTCCTTAGGGGATGTGTGGGAGACATCTGCACTGAACCTGTTTGCCAGGATGTAGGCAATGCCAGTGGGTTCAGGGTAGGTTAAGTCCGTATGCAGTAACTCACAGCATATCAGTGAGTGTCCACCCAGGTTCCTGACATAACTGAAGAAGGCCATGTGATAGTCCTACATGTCAGGTGCAATTGTCTGGTAGAAGGGGCCCTTAGAAAAGTCCATGAGTGATTGTAGCTGTCTGCTAGTACAGATCACAGATGCCTTCCCAGTCTGGGATTGTGCTCTATCATGTAGTAGCATCCTCCAGACATTGTACATCTTATTAATGGCTGGGGTCTACCAGACAGTTCCCCTGCCATTGTAGTAGTGGGTCTTGTTGTTATATGGGATAGCAAAATCCATGCAGTCCACTAGGTGTCCATAGAATGTGTATGTAAAGGATGCAGCAGTGTGAGCCGTATATGCCACTGTCTCAGGATCTCTGAAGGATACCACCATGCTTCGGTGAAGTGAGATGTTGGCTCATGAAAAGTTCACCAAGATTACCCAGGATGGGTGTGTGGAGGGTATATGTATGTCCTGTGAGATACGTGTATGTTCTGACCTTACCAATGAGGGGTATATCGCTGGTGTGGAACATAGAGTCCCCATGTTGGTGATGAGCAGGTCCAATATGTATTCCCCCTTGTGGCTGTGCTGACTGGTTGTGCCAAAGCATATGAGTCCACAAATTGTAGTGCTGTTGGGTGAGGTTGCCGGGCCTTGAGTAGTATCCCCAGTCAATATGTGTGTATATGAAGTCACACAATATAATGGTGTCTGTGGAGACCTTCATATTCTCCATAGTTCCCACAAAAGCCGAGTGTGTTTCCTGAGTTTGGGAGTGTGTTCAGTAGCAGGCAACAAACTGAAAGGCAGTATTGCACAATGGTAGTTGTATATGTATGGTCTGTGATGCTTTGTGCAGTGCTACTAACCTGGAGGTGTGTGTATCTGTGATGTATATGGATACTCCCCCTAGTTGTGTTGTCTGTTCCAAGTCTTGTTGTCAGACAGCATAGTATGAAACATAACCTGGTAGTGCTGGTGGCCATAAGCGAGCCTGAACCAGGTGTCTGTCAGTGCACAGATATTGCTCTCCTCCATACTGAGGAGAGTCCTGAGTGGCCACAATATGAGGTTAACACAACTGTTGTTGAGCAGCATTACCCTTAGTTTCATTTAACCTGTAATATCTATGGAGTTGGGTTTGTCTTCTGAGCCCTGCTTAAAAAAGGCACTCTGGTGGTAGCAAGAGCCTTAGCCAGCATACCAAAGTCCAAGAGTGACAGGTGCAAGCTGTCCATAGTGAAGCTACGTGGCATGTTGAGCATGTCACCATACACTGACAGACACTGTATCCCCTATGAATGAAACAAATTTGTTAGCCAACTGTTAAATGTGATATGTGTGTCCGTATACTGTGACATCATAATTGGTGGGTGTAAGATGCTAGACAAGGTCAGGGTCATACTGGCCTGGGCTACATGATCAGAGTGTATGTCCATGTATCATGTCATGTGGTCCAGGGAGTAACGTCTGAGGTTACACACACCAGCATGGACAATGATGGTGCCAGTCTTGTACTTGCTTTGGAGTGACCTGACTGCCTGTGTTATGTGGCAGATCCTGGCACCCAACAGACAGCCCAAAGTGACTATTCCTTTGTCAGGGTTGGTGAGTGGTACGTCAGTGTGTCTGAACATTAGTGTCACCTATTACAAGTGTATTAGGTGCGTTGTTTAGCCCGAAGGGCAGTGACTGTGTGGCACACTGACATTGTGAACTTAGTGATATGTAGGTATTGTAGTGCGGTAGCAGGTGTGTGTGTGTCTGCTTCGGAGGTCTCTGCTGCTTAGGTAGAGTACATTTACAGCATCTGAGTATGTCAATGTGTGCTAATGTGGTTTGAGTGCTGTTGCTAGAGGATATGTGAGACTGATATGTGGTGTGTGTGGTTACCTTCACCACCTGATAGACTGTGCTAGTCATGGGTTGAGAGAGTTCAGCTCCCTGTATGTCTATATAGGTGCATCTCACACATATATCTGAGTTTGTCGGGAGGAGGAGAGGGTTGTCTGTGTACATGAGGCAGATGTGACATTGTGTCAATATCACAATATCCACCAGCTGGACTGAAGAGTACACACAAAACCGACCCCTGGACATGCCAGGATATTATTATGACATACTCTGTAGCCTGATCACAAAGGATCAGTAGGGTGTTAAGCGTGTAAAAGAGTATAACAGGGATTAGTGCTCATGTTTGTTAGTGTTTTTTAAAGAGGAGCTGAGAAGGAGTCCAGACTGAATCATGACACCTCCTTCAGCTATGTCATAAATATCAATGTACACACATATATGTCCTGAGTCAGGGCCAACTGTACCTGAGTGTCAATGCTGACATCATGACAGACATGCCCATATGTACATACCCATCCCCCACTGACAATAGTCCACATCATCATACCAGGAGATATCACATGTAGAATGGATGAGCAGCTACCCCCACTGCCAAAAGCATGGCAGCAAGTGGAATACATTGATTCCCAATATGTGTCATGCACAAACTACAGAACAAACAGATCATGCACCTGAACAGTCAGTGGAGCCACACCCCCTACACAGGATGTGGAACCGTTGAATGTGTCACAGCTACATATGGCACTTCCCACAAGTGTTGGTGCACAACACACCATGGGAAGTCAAGTCTAGTACGCCTATGAGGTCTGATCTGCAAGGTCATGGAGTCCATCATGGTTGCAGTCATAAAGAGAGCTATTGGAAGCTGACACATACACAACCCTACCAACTGTGGTATGTTCATGTGCGGATCATGGTTCCCAAACATGCTAGACTGTTTGCAAGGCAGCCACCCAGGGCATACATCAATGAACACATCTACACATGTGTCACATAGACTTTGAATAGCCCTTTATCAACATCCCAGACACATGTAGTATCCACAAAACCAAGAAGCTGTGCATAAATATGTGTTGACATACGACGGAATGTCAATGTGTCCACAGATAGATCACACAAGGTAAGGATACTGAGGTCATGTTCAAGCTGTTGACACCTGCCGACCCACATGGACCATTCCTGGAATGGCATAAAAGAAAGTGTACATACATCACGATGTCCAGTCTGATGATGTCACCATCCTATAAATACAGCAGGAGAAGGGAAACTGACCATTAAAGCAAATAGCACGCTGTGTTAATGCGTTTCTTTCCAGTGTCATAACATAGTTAGGGGTTTGAATCCTGCAAGCAGTGAGTGTGTATGTGTGCAATTGTCTATGAAAGGAGTACCCTTCTTGGAGACTGTGAAAACACACTAAAAGAGGTACATTCCTCTTTGGAAAGTCTGATGATGTCACCATCCTACAAATACAGCAGGAGAAGGGAAACCAGCCAGTAAAGCAAATAGCGTGCCGTGTTAGTCCATCTTTCTCTAGTATCATAACATAGTTAGGTAGGGGTTTGAATCCTGCAAGCAGTGAGTGTATGTGTGCAATTGTCTTTGAAAGAAGTGCCCTTTTTGGAGACTGTGAAAACACACTAAAAGAGGTACATTCCTCTTTGGAAAGTCTGATGATGTCACCATCCTACAAATACAGCAGGAGAAGGGAAACTAGCCAGTAAAGCAAATAGCGTGCTGTGTTAGTGCGTCTCTCTCTCTCTAGTATCATAGCATAGTTAGTTAGGGGTTTGAATCTTGCAAATGCTGACTGTGTGTGTGTCACTGTTGTTCAACATGGTGTGGGTTTTGCTTTTACTATGGTATGACATAGTATGATGACAACAGTAAGTGCATTGCAGACATCAGGTATCTGCGTGGCAAATATATATATATGTGTACATGTCCCCTCAATCACTACATAGGTGTGAAGCCTGCATACTACATGAATACATTTGTTTCCATTGACAGGTTGTGCCGCTGCTACTCAGATCATAGGTCACATATGTATGTATGTATGTGACATGGCCGTCCACTGTCGTGTTCTGTGGCCAAGGTCATCTGTGGCACACACACCCATGACAGTTACTTAAGAGTAGTGTGAGTGAGGGTATATGCCTGGGGTATATGTCAGACATGGTCATACACAACAAAGTCTGCCAAGAATGGACAGTCTTTATGGGTGTACGACTGCCTTGTGGATATGCATTCAGGCCTCTAATGTCCGTGATACACCTTCAGACTCCACAATACCTATGGATATGTGGATACCAAGGGACACATGACATAACATGGGTCTGTATGTACACAATGGTACCCGACATACATGTTGTGGGCTACCACCGGTGTGGTACTGATGGGATAGTATGTATAGTACATGAGGATGACTATGCCATAGTCGGCTTACTGCTACACATCATGTATCATACAACAGGTATCTGTCTGTATGATACCCTTGTGTAGGATATGCATCCCATCCAGGGAATGCATTGTAGGCCATTCCATGCATTCCCAGAATTGGATGGACACATCCCTAGTGTGTCTGCATGTACCTAAGGGGGCTATATGACACACAGGTGTAGTCACAGTAATGGGTGGCGGTCATCACCACTGGTTAGTGTTATAGTGTAGCACCGGAAGGATACAATTGATACTGGGTTCCCTACTACTGTGTGTCATTTGTCAGTACATCATCCAATGATTGCTTATAGCCATGCTGTTGAGGTTGTGTATACTACCAGACTGCAAATCATTGACTGATATTAATGGTATCACCCGCAGCATAGTATCAACCCATGTTATACACACATCTACCCATGTTAGCACATAACTGTAGTAGAATGCATACTGGCCATTGAAAGATGCAATGGGATGTTAATAATGCGTACAACAGGGTATGCCACACGTCCCATGTGTCCACTATGCACGTACATCCAGAGAGTGCGCACTCACCATGTTCACAGATGTACATTTGCTAATCTGTACTGCACACATCACACACATACTGTCCACTCGCTAACACATGATGGCAACACATCACACATCAGCCAAGTGGCACATGGGTGGCTAATACATACTCAGACCTAACAGTGGTGTAAACAATGCTACATTGACAACTAGAGCTTTGATGCATAATGTCTGCTCAGATATACCTACAAGGATGTAGTTAGACTTCCTTGTTGACAACTCACTATTATTGCTACACTGCTATAGTGTCACCCTGTGCATCAGCACCAAGTTAGCCTGTCTCTCCATCGATAATGCAGATGACAGGAGGCGGCACAGGTATCATCATATGCACAGGGCGTTTTGTTGTTTGCCAGAGCCTGACATTGACGCATCCAATCGACATGTCTGTGTGTGTGTGTGTGTGTGTGTGTGTGTGTGTGTGTGTGTGTGTGTGTGTGTGTGTGTAGGACAACAGTACAGCATGGGCCAATGTTGAGGTAATGTGTGTGTGTATGTGTGAGCCCTAGTTGTTTGCTTAATGTGTGTGTGTCTGCATGCACACAGCTCCACCATGTGGCTGCTATATACGGTGGTTTGTGGGACAGCCACAGACTGTACCTGCTTGGCTGTACAGATCACTGTCTCCGGCCATGGACACAGCACCTGTGCCTGGCAGGGGTGCTATGGACAGTATCGGGTACCAACCCTGACTGGGTACTGCCATCAGAGGCAGAGGTATGAGGAATGGTCCCATGTCCCTGCTGAGACTGGCCAGAGTCACGTGCACGTGGTCTACTGGGATGGACAATGGACAGGCCAGCCCCAGCATTGCTGGGCTGGTACTGCCACTACGGGAGTGGCTGTGAGCTGTGGGCCGTCCGTGACCACTGCCAGCTGTTGCTGTTGCTGGCATGCGTTGACTTCGCAACTGTCCTGCAAGGTCCTGGCTTGAGGAAGACATGTTGTGGAGGGCATCTATTGTCACCCCCCCCCCCAACGTCTATCAATGACCTCGGTGTATGTCCGGGTGGCACCGGCAAGGTCACGGATGCTGTCATTGATAGCTGTGTTATGTGCCCTCTGCACCCTAAGTCCCTGCCTGGTGTACTGTTCCATACGTGCCTGAGCCTGCATTACAGCCCGGAACATAGTGGTCATCATAAGACCTGTGAGGACATGCCTGCCAGGGGCAATATGTCCAGTAATGCTCCCCCGAGAACCCCTGGACCTCCGCCTATGTGGTACCGTTCTGGGTCTATGGCTATGGCTGCTGTGAGGGGATGCACGTGCCATGGGTACCACACTCTCCTGGTCAATGCCAACTGTATGCTGTCCCTCCCCTATGGCTATTGGTGGTGAGGGATGTAATGGCAGTATGAGTGTGCACATAGATGGAGTTGAACGCTGTGTACTGTCGATTGGTGGACCAATGACAGACCCTGTCAAATCTCCCTGTGCCAAAATACATGTGTCATCATCACCACTATCCATGGCAGTGGCTTCAGGTCACCTGCTGCTTTCGCCAAGCCCTACCTCAACACCTGTGAGAGGAAGACAGGAAACACAAGTTACAGTCTGCACATGTACACAGGCACACAGGCACACATGCACACAGGCACACAGGAACACATGCACACAGGAACACAGGAACACATGCACACTCCTCACTACAGCAGATACACACACACAACAGAAATCCAAATTATACTCAGTACTGGTTGAAGGTGGGTGACAGTATCACAAGGCAAACAGTCACGCACACATGTCAGCATGCAGAATAAGTGTTGATCAAGTCCATGCAGTGTGAGTGTAGACAGCCATAGTTAATGACAGTGTACATGGCTGTGGTGCATGTGTGTACATGGTCAGGAACACAATGTGTACAAGGACACGACATTTCTGTGCAAGTATTATAAGCTCTGCAATGTCCTGTGCACCATCACACACAGGTATACATACCATGGCTGTGTGTGTTATCTGTGTGTCACATGGATTTCCATGTCTGATTGCAGTGTCTGTGTCTGTAGCAGATAATTGTGGACACAGGTGTAGCACATGCATGCTATGTACACACGCGGGATGAGTGGTGCATGTATACGTGATGGGATACCAATCCTGGACATGGCCATTGTAACAGTATGGAGTGTAGTACCATTAGCCATCATGCATCATGTGGTCACTCAAGGCCACTAAAGTGTGCTAGACCACCGCCTAGCATGCTGTACCTAAACCACAGTGCCGTGGCAAAGTTCACAATTACACAGCCACGTTGCACAAGGGTGTGTGAGGTGTCCAATAGGGAGCATTGCCTAACACGACTGTGTTATGTGTTGAGGAGTGTTGCACAGCCCCATGCTAGGCCCCTACCCCTCAGGTATAGTATGTGTAGTGTGTGGATGACATGTGGGATATTGAAGTGTGACCTGGCAGCGGGTGTCCGGTTACACTATGTGTAGCATGTTGAGGTGTACTGCGTATGACAAACATGTTATGTTGTGTACATGTGTGTCAACTATGCCTATCCAATGTGCAGCACAGTGTTGCCACATTTGTGTCTGATGCTCTGTGCATTGCATGTGATTGAGGCAGCTACTGTCATTACTGAGATGTTTCACGTCTCACAGCAAACATGCATAGCATGCATTATGCGTAGGTGCGTTATGTGTACATGGCCTACACCTCACCTATGACATGCACAGTTCAATACCAAGTTTAAAGTGTTAACACACTCACCAGCATGTAACGTCTGGCCTGCTGTCACACCAGAGGGACCTGCAAGAATATGACACAGTTTGTCAGTGTCCACAACTGTGGCATTGCTACTGTGAGTGTGCTAAACTACAGTAGAACAACAGGCATAGGTGTACAAATACTATTCAAATTATCAGTATTGCACACAATAGGCAGCGCAACTGCTAAACACAGTACACATCTCACATATGCATAATCTAACAATACATGTAACAGTAGTCTACAGCTAGGGCATGTTATCTGCATGCTCCATGTCACCATGCTGGGTGTCTCCGGCCTCCATGATGACACATTGTGATGTTGTTATTGCTGTAGGCCAGGAGCCACCACACTTAGCAGCAGTTCCTCCACTCTGGTGAGGGGGGATGTATGGCCACCCCACCACCTGAGGCAAGCTGTTGTCTGTGGATATCAGATGCATGGCGCTGGACATGTCTAATTAAATCACTGCAGTGATGGCGTACCTGCTCATATGTCCGGTTATGCATGCCTATGTCATTTACCCGATGAACAAGTTCTTGCAACAGTTCAGTACGCTCCTGCTGGTGCTGGCTGGCCCTTGAAAACAGCAGGGTATAGTGCTGAACCAGGCTGTGGTGGATTTCCTGTTCCTCTGCAGCTGTGTTAGCAGGGGTTCCTGTGATGAGCCATAAGCCTGTAAGACAAGTAAACAATATGTGTGAGAAAGTCATGTGGCACACTTAACATTATACAGTACAGATATCAGTTAACTGCCATATATAGCATCTGTTTGTCTGTCAGAGGATAAACACATTCAATACCATATATCAGTGCTCAGCCCACAACTGGCTGCCAGTGCCTGCCACACTCCATATGACACACCAGTATACACCAGTACTCGGCTCACTGTTTGGGATCCAATGCACAGCCTTGCCAGGGGGATACATATCAAGCTAATGCATGCAGAAATATGTCATCCATTGCAATGAATGTGAAGTACAGTTACAGTATAACCAGTAACCCACCCTAGTCGTTGATGCCATACCCCTACCTAACATATGTGCACAGTTGTTAATATAGCTGGCATACTGCTGTAACAGTGTATACATGTTGCTAGGTACACTCGCAAACCCTGCATCACACATGTGATTGTGGACATGGTACAGGCATCATTACACACACATCAGACATTCATACAACACACAAATGTATGCTAACACAGATGAGCATTTGCTATGTACCTTACAGTACTGTGTGCCCCTACTTACAGATACCTATGCCTGAGGAATGTAATCTGTGCAGACTACAGGAATCACACAAGACAGTGTTACCAGGGAATGTGAACATACACCATACTGTGCTGTTTAGGCCTACAGCTTCAGGTGGTACAACAGTTCAAATGTCGGCTGGATTCACCAGCAGTACCACTTACTGAGCATACATGTATTGCTTCAGCCTATGATGGGACACCACAGTCGTACACAAGGAACTACGTCACAACGTATACCATCCTACTATCTCTGCATCCCAATACCTGACACATCTTTCTCTGGCCTCACAGTTAGGACACAAACGACCATGACAGAAACAACCTCACACTTAGCTATCACACCGTCACAGACCTTGCACACATTCACTGTCACACTCATTCCACCTCACATAGCAGGTATTGCACTGCGTACATGTCTGTGTACATTGTGTCATAAGTAGGTAAAACACTATTGTCCCTGGGGCCTACAGCAGACTAGCCATATGCTACCCTGGCCTGTGACACACATGTAATTAGATTTCACTTCCTCCTGTCAACCGGATACACAGAGGTGATTCCCAGGGCATGTTACCTATCCCCCAGACAATCATCAGGGGTATGTCTTACATCTGCTACTGAGGAGCCTTATTTGTTCATGCCAGGTGGTTTACTCCCAAGTATGGCATATTTGCCAATAGGAGCCTATCTCTCCAGCATGTGCTGTTTAGTGAGGTTGCGAGGACTAGGGACCCAGGCCGTGTAGCCTGGTGGGATTGTGAGGTATTGACATGGTGGTTGTCTGACTGCTATGGGTGTGGCATACCTCTGTATGTTTGGCAGAGGTAACCTCTGGGTGGCCAGTATACAACGCACTGTAGCTGTGGTTATGTGAGTCAGTCTGCATAGGGTATGTGTTTCAGGGCAGTATTACCCTTTGTGAGGTATGTCTGTGGCCTTTCCACTTGCTGTAGTTGTCATGTGAGGTACATACTACATGGGGCATTGTGGTGAGTACAGGGGAACACTGACCTATATTTCCGTACATGACACATCGTTTGTAATTACACATACCATGTAGATAGATTACAAGACTAGTGTGGCACTGTGAATATCAAAGGGGAGGCTACTGTCCACCTGTGTCCCATGTTCCCTTCTGACACCTTCAGTGTTAGTCAGGCAACCACCTATCTGGTAGTTAGTGGGTAAAGTGTTTTGGAATGGGGTATGGTACTGCAGTATCAACACTGGTGTTCAGTCCATGCCTTGGTCACCAGGCACCTGTTGCAATATATCTGACCCTGTGTCTCCCCCTCTCACTATGTATATATATATATATATATATATATATATATATATATATATATATTTATTTATATGCATATATATTTATATATCACTCTATATATATATATATATATATATATATACATATCTATATATATATCTATATATGTATATATCTATACATCTATATATATCTATATATGTATATATATATATATATATATATATATATATCTACATATCTATATATGTATATATATATATATATATATATATATGTATATATATATATATATATATATATATATATATATATATATATATATATATATATATATATATATATATATATATATATATATATATATATATATATATATATATATATATATATATATATATATATACATATATGCACATATACTGCCCACCTTTCATGGTGGGAATATCAATTATGGAACAGTTGTGAGACATACACTTATGTAATAATATTGCACAGTGTTGTGCAGAATGCATTTCGCTGTCCTCAGGCCGTATAGCCATAGCAGACCTCACTGGCTGTAACTCAGTCCCACAGCATTTAACCACCACATGACATATACCTGCACTGCTTGCTGTTTTCAATGCCACACACTACAACCTACATAGATATGTGCACATAGCAACCTTCAAATACATATATATGTCCAGCCTTCACTAACAGTTGCAGTATGTCCCTTGCCCTATGCACATCTGCATATACATATAGATACGGACTGCGACCACATAAGGAGTGTTCACAGAATGTAGAGTACCCTTCAGACACATCATTCGGATGCCAGCAAATACATCTTTGTTACATACCTTACCTTTGTATTTCTCACCTCAGTCTGTTGTACCTGTTGATGTTTTTTTTTATTTGTTTAGGTTGGTGTCTTCCACTGCCTGTGTTTGTTTTTTTTTTTGTTTTGGTTGGTGTCTCCAAACACCTCTGTTTGTTGTTATTTATTGGGTTGGTCTCCAACTGCCTCTGTTTGTTTGTTTGCTTGTCTGTCTGTCTCTCTCACTCTCTCTCTCTCCAGTTGCTGCAATGATATTATTGCATGTGTGGACAGCAAGTACAGGCTGCTTTTGTAGGTATCTGCACATGTGCATGTGATGGCCTCTGCACCAATTGGTGCCCACCATTTAGTAATTGCATGCAGCCTGCTGTGTGGTAATTGCAGTTCTCTCTGTGATTTCAGGACACTGCTATAAAATGATAGGTTAGGTAGGCGTAGGCCTTTCAGTTTTGCAAGGTGGGGACCTTGCTTGTTTGCTGTGGACACTGTTGTGTCAGTCAGAAGGTTGGTATATGTCTCATATCTGATGCTGTGTTGTAGGCAGTGAAATGCATGTTGTACTGGAACCTGACTGTTGCTTCTTCCAGTACACTCTTCTCAGTGTGTAAGTTTACTCACACCTCCTAATGCTAACACTGGATACATGGGAGTATGTACTTTATTTTGGAATTAGGGAATTAACTGGCATGCAACAGTAGTTATTGCAATGTATTCCTATGGCTTTCCTATTTTCCCTTTACATTCACTCCTTGTAATGCATGTCATATTTCTTTATTGCAATGTATTCCTATGGCTTTCCTATTTTCCCTTTACATTCACTCCTTGTAATGCATGTTATATTTCTTTCAGCACCAAGTTATTGTATGTCTGCTGTGGCTTAGTGGTACATCATGCAGACTGGTGAGTCCAAGGTGTGGGGTTTGAGACTGACAAGGGTATTTTATTTTGCTGCTGAGCAATACAATGGCCTTGTCATACAGAGTGACAAAGGCACTTTTAAGGAGTTGTAAGCGAGTTGGCGTGTGTTTGCACGACGCTTAGCGATGCTAAGCACCGCTTAGCTTAGCTTAGTGTATTTTAGCAATACTAAGCTAAGCTTAGCTTAGCTTATTTTATGTTAGCAATACTAAGCTAAGCTTGGCTTATTTTATGTTAGCAATAGTTAGCTAAGCTTGGCGTAGCTTATCATATGTTAGCAATGCTAAGCTAGGCGCACACATGCGCACACTGGTTCAAACCCGCTTACTGCTGTTTACAAGTGCTCACTCCCACTAACCCCCGCGCTCATGTCTTTGACAGTAAAGTAATTTGGGAGATAGGAATGTGGTGATAAAGGGTGCTCAAAGAGGGGAAGACAGTAGGGAAACTAGCTTGGGATGTACACGATGGGTGTGGAGAAGGTCCATAGCTGCCCATTTCTTTACCAGCAACAGCTGTGCATATGCAATACATTAGGTGGGATATTTGAAACCTTTCACCCCTGAGATAGTGGTGAGGACATCTAAGTATGTTGTACTACCAATCATGAATATCAGGCACATGCACTGTTTGTGAACTGCTATACTGTCATTAGTACGTTACTCACATCTGAACAGTTTGTGGTTTGTGTTGGCATTAGCACAGTCTGCTCAGGATGACTGGACATATTTCTGTACTGTGTATGCCTATCTACACCCTTGGGTGTGCCTAACTACACAGGTATATAGTACCTTTGGGTAGGGGTGCAGAACTGCAGTGTGCATTATTTATTATCATGTAATGTTTATCTTACTGAACATGCAGAGTTGCTGTGTACCTGTAAGTCTATGAAGGCTTGTAGTCTGTCTGAGTAGCTCTCACCTGTGGACATATCCAGATGGTAGACAGAGGTCAGCCTAGTATTATTTGACTGTGCACCACAACAGTCTTTTCAGCACCTGAACAATGGCATTGTCACAGGTGGTTGCTAGCAGTACATAGCTTCATCCTTTGCTATTTCTGTGTTGTACTTCTACATAAGGGCATGCTTGTGGGATTCATTCTACAGCTATTTGCAGAGTGTGTAACAGCAGACAAGCTGATATGCCTGTGTGTTTCTGACTCTTCCAGGCCTCAGATACTCTCACGTATATATTTGAACAGCCTCAGGGAAAGGTACATATAACTGGGATACACCTGTCATATAGTTCAGACATTTTGCAGTTCAGAGTTTTGGTGATTCAGAGCATTTCTATTACTACACCTTTTCTGACGTGCAAGCAGTGTCTACTCTCACTTATTGACACGTGTTATTAAGTGAGATTCAACACCTTTCTGCCTACTGTTAGTACATTTCACAGGGAGTCAGAGGGGCACAGCTAACATTTGTTTACAAATCAGGGTCATCACTGTAGAGCAGTCACTGTTGGGAGGTCTGGCCTGTGACCTATGCAAATATACCAGTGTTTATCCTGCCCTGATACTGTGTGGGTTTGTAAGCTGCTACTGTAACCTTATTCCCTACTAGCATGGCTGATTCTCTTTTCACAGTCATGTCATGCAATTCAACAACACCTGCTGGTTAAGGCCCACAGAACAAGATTTGTGTTATGCCATTGCTATTTTCCCTTTACATTCACTCATGGTAATGCATGATAAATTGCTTTCAGCACTAAGTTATTGTATATCTGCTGTGGTGTAGTGGTACTTCATGCAGACTGGTGAGTCCAAGGTCCTGGGGTCGAGACTGACAAGGATTTTTATTTTGCTGCTGAGAAGTACAAGGGCCTTGCCATACAGAGTGACTAAGGTACTTTTAAGCAGTTGTAAGCGGGTTTGCGTGATGCTTAGCAATGCTTAGCTAAGCACACACAAGCTCACACCCGCGCACCCCCGCTAACTACTGCTTAAAAGTGCTTACTCCCGCTAACCCCCGCGCTAATTTCTTTTAAAGAAAAGAAAATGGGGAGATAGGAAAGTGGTGAAAAAGGGGGCACAAAGAGCAAAAGACAGTAGGGAAACCAGCTCGGGATGTGCAGGATGGGTGTAGGGAAGGTCCATAGCTGCCCATTTCTTTGCCAGCAACAGCTGTGCATATGTATGAAATTTGGTGTGAAATTTGAAACCTTCCACTCCTGAGAGATGGGTGAGGACAACAAAATATGTTGTACTGCCAATTAGAATTATCAGTGTACATGTCCAGTGGACATGTGTGCGAATTGGGCAGCTATGTATGGGGCGTAATTTTTTTCTGGGAACAGATTTCCCGTTTTTTTAATTTTTTTTTCAGGTGAGAGTGGAATGTGAGGTAGAGGAAGTAGGTATATTTGGGGAGGTAGGTTGGGGAGGTAAACAGACAAGACAAACAAGACGCATACAGGGGCGAAGTTTGACACATGGGGTGGGTGAACACAATTGACGGGGAAGGATATTTGGAAATCGCAAGCCCATGAGCCCACAGATGGTAACAGTGGAACTGAGATCCCCACCCATGGGCAGTCACCACTGCATCTTCACAGCCCCGAGGGTGCTGTGCTGGGGGCTGAGTAGGACGGGCAGGCTCACCCGAGAGATGCGCCATGCTCGCCTCAAGCTGGCGTAGGGGATCAGCGACCGAACGCTGGATCTCCCTACGCACCACCGCCCGGACCCTAGCAAGGGTGACAGGTGGCCCTTCTCTGCCCACGCTTACACGGGGGGGAAGAGCCCCATCCCCTGCAGCGCTTCCACCCGAAGGTGGCACATGACCAACAGAGGAGGGGAGTCCAGGCTGGGCACCAGAGCCACTGGTGCCAGGTGCACTCGCCAACTGAGGAGGGACAGGTGGGTCCGCTGGGACTGGCCTTCCCATACGTTCTGTGATTAGGTGTGTTTCATTACAACATAAACAACAGCATTCCAGATTAGTTGTAACAGCATGCAGTAATATTCCCATTAACCCAACACACCACAGTTCCAACAGCTGAACAGCAAACATAATGCATGCATATATTGAACAACAGTGGTTATTCCAAATGCATGCAGGGATGATTGGTAGCAACAGGCCACCATGAACGTGGTGTTTGAACAGGGCACATGCATCAACATGAGTGCAAATATTTATAGAACAATTGGACATATATCCCAACAAATATTTAAGATTACACATACCCATTGAGGTGTGGAATTGCATGGTTTATGCACAAACAGTAGGGTGTAGAAAAAACCTCCATTAACATCTTATAAACACTTTTACTCTACACTACATTCCTAGTGACTGCAGGTGAATATTCCCTACATGTATTATTACACTTGCCACCATGCATTAGGTTGTGTAGTGGGTTTGGCTAGTTCAATGTATACTTGACCTATATCTCACATACTAACTATCCAGGATGCAGATGTTACTGCTACATATTTCATGGTTGCATTTATATTTCTTTATCTACATATCTGGATGTTTTCACATGACATTTTCACTTCAAATTGTACAGAACCCTGCATTTACTGAAGCACACTTACATTTCTGGGGAACATATTAGTATGCTACTCGTATGCCAGATTTACTTATGCATGCCAGCCAGTAACTGAGTGCTGAGGACTGCATATTTACTTCACAGCAACTAGCACTTCCATCACCCACTTTAGATGGGACTGCAGAACTCTGGGTTGCCAGCACTTTCTAACACATTACTATTTGTATAATGCAAGGGTACAACAACATTTCATACTAAGTGAAACAGACACACTCTGGGTTTTAGACCTTCATTAATGACATTACACACTTTTCCACAGGCTCACTCCTTTATTTGTTTTAACGGTATATATGGCAGACATGTTCACGACATATTATACCTTTATTAATAGGTTAGCACACTCTTTTTTCAGGCTCACTCACATATTCTTTTATATGACAGTGCCTGCAGAGATATTATTCCAGACATTTGTTATCTTTCTTAATGGGTTACTACACTCTTTTTCTGCCTCTCTAACGTTTTTATCTGACAGTACATGCAGAGGACTTATTCAGTCCATTTTATGGCTGTATTATTGGACTACAACACTTTCTTTCATGCTCTCTCCCATATTTTATATAACAATACATGCAGAATAATCACTAACCTGCCTGGCAGTGCAGCCTTAGCAGCCTATCTTCATAGGCTTGCTGATTCGTAACACCGTCACCTGCAGCTGTAAAGTAAATGAAGGGATATTGAGACATTCCTATCCATTATACATACTCCATTTTAAATCCTTACATACTGCATTCCATGGCTACATACTCAGTTGTGGGGCATCCAGCATCCCACGGGCCTCCTGTATCCATTGGTTCAGGCGGTCCTCCTTTCATCTCTTCAGGTCCACATGGTGGTGATGGACCTGCTCACCAGTCTGGAGAACACCTGTGGTACTGGTGAGGTCACGAGCTAACCAGTTCCAAGCCTCTGCCTTGTACTCCGTCCCTTGGAACTGGCCCTGCAGGAATCTTGCCTCGTGATGGTGGACTAGGAGCCAAACCATGTATTTGGACTCCTCGGTGACCCATCTCTGCGCTCGGAAGCGCACTCCCTCTCCAACACCAGACATTCTGACCGCAGATGTGAGCTACAATCAGTTATGGTGTGTATTCCCACATGTGGGGCTTAAATATGCCGCATTTCCCACACTTTTTTGTGATTGGCCATTTTGTAAAATTCTCGGCTGACTGCAGACCTGCTTAGTAATGGTTAAACTACCATTCCTAAGTTTATGTATGTTAATAGTGGCTGTTTCCCCCATGTTGTCATGGCTTAGTGGTTCTGTACTTTGATTATGATGCAAAGAGTCCTGGGTTCAAACTTTGTCATTCTTTTATTTTAATACTGTCTAGACAGGCTAGGGGGTGTGGCTGTGTTTAAGCAACTTAGCTCTACGTTGCTCCCCTGTGCCCTACGGTGCCCTGGTTGGCGCGGCGCACACGTCCGCGCAAACATGTGCTGGGTAAAGCGTTTTTAAATGTTGGGCAACTCTATTGCGCTTGATAAAGTGCTATTACACTATGGGCAACTCTGTTTAGCTGGGTGAAGCACTATTAAACTATGGGCAACTCTGTTTAACTGGATAAAGCGCTATTAAACTATGGGCACCTCTGTTTAGCTGTGTAAAACGTTGCTTAACGGCAGGCTATTATATATCTGGGTCTTTTCAAAATATATATTTTGTTCGCTGACACATTGGCCAAGTCACTGCTTTTAATAAAATGTTAATCATATTTGTCTGGTATTATTTCAAATACTGATTTAAAACATAAATAAGAAGGGGAGTGGTGGGACTCGAACCGTGAATGCCTTCTCTTTTTGCATACACTCTACCATTAAGCTACTGCTATTTGGATTAATTTGCATAAGTAGTTCTTATATGCTCTTCAATGTCACAATTGCTAACTGTGGTTAAGCAATGGGCACACCCGCGCAAACAAGCGCAAATACGGGCAGCTATATCATGGATTTAGAAAAAAAAAATGTTTTCCGTTTTATAACTCTGATGGGGGTTTACAGTGTCAGGGAGTGTGGTGTTGGGTGCATGTACATTTGAGCGGACTCGCTCTTGTCTGTTGACATTATGCTTTTTAAAACCTTGCAGGGGCGTGGACTTTTAGACTGGCCGGCAGTCGGACACGCCCCCTGCTTGCCTACTCAGTCTGTGTAAGAGTTACAGATGAGTCAGTGTGCCCTCATGAATATTAATGGCACGCTGATGCCATACCGTTCAACTGCAGCCTCCGAGTAAGACATATTAAGTCTTACACAGAGGTTTCGTGAATCCGGCCCATAGTGGTTACAGTAATATATACAGAACATAAACATAAGTCAGGAATTTAACTGGTTTGATTACAGTAACATATACAGAATATATACATGTCGTTGTGTCTTTCGGCTATTCCCGGTTAGGGGTCACCACAGCGGAACTCCGGTCCGCTAATGATTGGAAGTAGATTTTTATGTGCCGAGTTGCCAGCTCTGATGCACAACCTTCAATGAAGGTACGCCCATTCATGCATGTCTCCAAATAGAAGATGCTCTAGCTGAGAATCGAACAGGACAACGTCGTACTGTGAGGCAACAACGCTACCGCAGCACCATCACCGCGAATACAGAATATATACATAAAAGCATGAATTTAAAAAGCAGAAATTTAGTTGGTTGCTAGATGAATTTAGAGTGGTAAAAACAGAGATAAATTAATCTGCATTATTATACCAGTATCAACAAGTGATGAAAGAAAAAAAATAATAAATATGGAGAAAGTATCATCAGTCACTAGTAGTAAAAAGCATAGGAATTTAGTTATACTATAAGGAGAAGGAAGAGGTTAGGTTATAGAGCAGATACATAGCCAGGAAGAGTTGAGATGATTTTTCAGTATTTGTTTTGAAGGAGGTGGTGCTACCTGTGTTTCTTATAGAAGGAGAAAGCGAGTTCCATAGTCTGGCGATGGTGAAGGAGTAGAGGAGTTGACCAGTCGGTAAGGTGGGCTTTTCTATTTTTAGATGTAGATGATTTTCAGATCTTAGATACCTGCTGGGTTGGTATTTAGCAAGTAGAGTTGAGAGAGCAGGACAGTCTGTGGGTCTGTAGATTATTTTGTGTGCTGTAGTTAGCTGGGTGAATGAGAGATGGTGGGGGAGTTCCAACCAGCCTAATTGTTTCAGTGAGTTACAGTGGTGGGAGGAGAATTTGGCCTTGGTGGCAAATTTGGCTATTCTGTTGTAACACATATCAAGTTTGGATTTTGTATAATTTTGGATATTAGTGAGGAGAGGGGCACCATAAAGGAGAGAGGGTAATAAAAATGTAGTTGCAAGGGTTTGTCTAGTTGAGAGGCTAAGAATGTGTTGGTGCCTGTACAGCATACCAAGCTTTTGGTGTGTTTTTTTTTTTATGTTACTGTTTATGTGTAGGTCAAAGTTAAGGTTTTCATCTATAATAATGCCTAGTAAGTTAGTGTGTGGGACAACTTTTATAGTGGTATTGTCTTGGGCTTGTATACTGAAGAGTTTTTTTATCTAGGGGAGTGGTTTTCTTAGGGGTAAACATTACTAGTTTACTTTTTTTTTATGTAGGGGAGTGGTTTTCTTAGGGGTAAACATTACTAGTTTACTTTTTCTTTTTTTTTTTATTTAGGGCAAGACGATTGTTAACCATTCAAGATTCAGTAGAAGTGAGGGCATTCTGGGTGATCTGCTGTAGTTCAGAGCTGGAATTTGCAGTGCATATTATTATAGAGTTATCAGCATAGTGGATTACTGAGCATTGTGGGACAATGGTGTGAAAGTTGTTAATAAAGATGCTAAATAAGACAGGGCCAAGTGTGGAGCCTTGGGGTACCCCTGTGGAAGTATTGAGGAAGGGAGAGTAAGACTGTTGCCATTTGGTGGATTGCTGCCTATTGGAGAGATAGCTATTGAACCATTGTAGGGTAGGTGAGGAAATGTGGAGGGTAGATGGTTTAGAGAGGAGGCTAGTGTGGGAAATGGTCTTGAAAGCTTTGGAGAGGTCAAGGAAAAGAGAAGCTATTGTTTTACCAGAATCCCGTGCCCAGTTAACTGTAGTGGTGCTGTGCCCTGGTCTGAAACCATGCTGAGTGAGTGACAGAATTTGATTTTCAAGTAGGTGGTTGAGGAGTTGGGCATGGATGCATTTTTCCAGTATTTTAGAGAGGGGTGAGAGAATAGCTATGGGTCGAAAGTTTGTGATGTCTGTGTTGGTGCCGCCTTTGCGTAAGGGGAGAATGAATGCTTTTTTCCAGATGTCTGGGACAAGGGACTCTTTAATTGATCTGTTAATGAGTATGCTGATGGGATAAGCTATAGAGGTTGCAGCTAGCTGCAGGAAGTGTGGAGGTAGATTGTCAGGGGCTAGAGTGCAGGATTTAAGCTTAAGTAAAAGTTTTTTTATTGTGGCAATGGGTATGGGGGAGAATTTTAGGTTAGAGTTGTGTGTAGGATTGTATTCTGGGATGGTTTGGTCATTAGCTGTCTTGGTGGTGGTGGTGGTGTTAAGCATAAGAAAGGTGGTGGTTAGGTTAGCTATGGTGTCAATGAAGTAGGAATTGAAGAGGGTGGCAAGTTCGGTAGAGGTTTTGTGTGGGTCAGGGGATGGGTTGCTTTGAGAACATGGATACAATAGATGGTTGATGGAGGACCAGAATTTTTTGGGATTATTTTTGTGTTGGTTTTGTAGGTGGAGGCAGTGGGCTTTTTTGTCATTGGTTATTAGACGTTTGGCCTGGTTACGGAGTTGTTTGTATTGTATTAGAGTTGTAGGGTCTTTGTTTTGAAAAGGCACTGGAATGCAAATTTAAGCAGGTAAATTATTAGCAGAATATAAGGCTTAGCTACAAAACTGGAATATAAGCACATGTAAAAGTACTTAAACACAAATCCTGGAGCAGAATTCACAGTATTGTCACTACTGCAATCCTAGCACAGATTAAGGCAGCAGGCTATGCAGAAATTTACCACTAACGCTGTTTATGGAAAAAAAAATAAAAAGACTGCAATAAATAAGGCTTCATATCTGGCAGTAGTTCACAGTTCTGCCAAAACGGTGAAAGAAACTATAAGATTAATGCCCCCAGAAAAGCCAAATAAAAAGAGCTCGTTTTTACAAGTAATTCCACTTATGGAGGTAGAAGTGCAGTGTAACATACAAATGATGCAAAAATCTTGCAGTAATAAACGATCCTCCCACAACTGCAAATAAAGCCACAAGACTAAGGTCCCAGAACAAGCTAAAAAAATGCAGATAACGTTTTGACTAAAACATGAAAGTAAAAAACAGAAAAGTAAAAAAAAATCACTACACAGGTCACTATACATGCAATTTAAAATATTTAAGCAGAATTTCAATATTTTTTTATTTCCTTTTTGATGAAAAGCTTGTTTCTCATACTTCATGGCATTCCACACCTCTCAGAGTTTCTGATCTGACATTGTACGTTTCATGGTTTATGTCCTTTTACTACATATTATTGCACAACAGAATACAAGTTAAAAAAGCATGGGTTACAAGCATGACTATATGTCCCTGATGCTATGCCTAGCAGACTTACTCTACTCTCCAATTCATTTTAGTAAATAGCAGACACTCTGTGTAATCTACATGCTACAGGATATGGTTTGCGTCCACAAAATACTTTAGAATGAAACCAAGATAACAGAACCCATTCAGTTAAATGGGAAAAATCAGCAGTGTTTTTGTACATGGGGGAAGCCTCTATATGCAGATAGAACCAAACTCTGACCATAGCCTATATACAAGGTAAAAAAAGTGCCATTGTTCACCCATTACATTGAAAAGGCTCTATTGTATGGATTTCACTGAAAATTGATTTGTGAGTGTAAACTAAAACATTTGTTAATTTGTTTATGGTGAGTGCTTTTTTCTAGTGCATATTTTAGACTGTGGCTTATTCATTTGGCAAATATATAAGGCTTTCTGTATTTCTCTCTTGATATGTTATACTAGCATACCTCTCAATTTCTTAGTACACGAAATCTGGACAAAGCCAAAAATATTGATGGGACAAAGGCCCAAAAATAGGGACAGATTTTAAACATTTCTCTTATTAACTTAGAAAGTTGTTAGAATAAAAGGTTATGTGTTTGCATGTATTTTCTGAAGGATATGAAGTCTGAAATTCAAATGTGTCATTATTTAGTGACTTCAGTCCTCAATGATTAGCCAGAAAACCACAATTTTATGGGGAACAGAAAAAATATTAGCAAAAACCTGGACATTCTGCAAAAATGTGGACAGTTGAGAGGTATAAATAACATGTATTGCTTTCACCTATGGTTTATTGGCAGACTGGCCTAATAATCTGTTAAATTGTTTGCAGGTCAAATAAATGTAAACATCAGCCATTCCATTGACTTCAGCAGTGTTATTATGCTATTTACATTAAATGCAATGTGAACAAATTCAACTATCATGACAGACAAAAATATATTAACATCACCCAGCCAGAGAAGTAACTAGGTCAACTGATATCCTGGGCAACCCTCCAATCACCCCCAACCAGAGTTCAAGACCTTAACGCAATACAAAAGCCTACAAAAAGTCCTGTGGTACATTACCACCCAGCTGCATATCTATCCAACAAAAGCAACTGCATCATTGACTTGCAAGAAGTAACCAGCACCTCTTCTACAATCCACTTGTACCCCCTAACAGCTTGCACCTGAGGCAGATGTGCCCTTTACCCTGCCTTAGCTGTAGCTTCACACCCATTAAAAACATTGTCCCTTGATAACTTACTACCTACCTCCTTATCCCCCAGGCAAGCGAAGAGTGACCATATGGGACTTGTTCTGGTAAGAGAGTAGCCTGGGTAACTGTTTCTGAAGGGAAGCCATCTGAAAGGCAATCACAACCAATATTTCAGACAGCAGGAATGAGCAAATTCCATTCATATCTGTTAGGGGCTGCATACTCATGGTTTTCCAGGCTGGCTTTTCCAACACTCAGACCACCAACTCATCTTGGTTTGGTTGGGTCACAGTCCAGACATTATGCCCTGGTACATTGAGCCAATACAGATTAGCATTTGATCATTGCTTATTTAGTACATACTCTGTACAAACAGCATTTCACAGCATACCCTGGCTGCATATTATTGAACATTCCTTAAGATGATTTGCAGCCTTCAGCTGACTGCAGAGTTTAGCAATATTTTGGGAAAAGGCCACTTTGTTATGTCCACTACTCACGAAAAAAAAAATGATCAAAAGATTCCTCTTTTCCCAGTGCTTTAACATTCCTAGTGTTGTTATTTTTTTAAGGGCCGATAATTATCTTTATTTATCTGCATTTCAGTTTACATTGTAATCAAATGAGAGGTTAATAACACAGTTCCATGCTCCCAGTTACCCAATATGGATTTCTCCTTTTGCCACAAATGATTAAAAACATGCAGAACAAAATCAATTTAATACTGATAAGTAGAAAATTACATGCTGGTTGATTAGCAGAGCTTATTGTTCACTAGTTTATGGAGCAGCTAAAATCTCCAATGTAGTATCGGATCGATCACATTTGCTGTAAAAGATGCAACAATTATATATAGGGTAGTTAGATCCAGATAAAATGGTGAAAACTCAGTTATACAATAAGGAGACAATGCAACTGAATTAAACTATGTAGAAGTATGGCAGACAATAATGGAAACAACCAGTGGTATTGCGTGTAGTACCTCACCGTTTCATAATTTTCAACTTGAATGAGTAGCAGGAGAGCTGCAGGCGGGAGAATAAAAGGAGCACAAAGAGTCTGTGCCTGATGATGATATAATCAGGTGTTCTTCATAGGATTTATAACAGCAAAAAGTTGTTGAGGTAATGCCCCCCACACTGCAAGTGTGCACATATGTTGTCATTCACGCGCGTGCACACACACACACACACACACACACACACACACACACACATGTACAGACAGTAATTAATATAATGGGATTAAAACATAACAAACACTGCAAAATTTTGAAAACTAGCCCATCCACCCATTTTTTTTAAATTTGCTAATAGCCCACTCTATCCTTTACAGTATTATAGGGTTGTGGGGATGGCAGAATCTATCCTGGAAGTTGATGGTAACAAGACATTGAAACTTGTTCTGGATTCAGACAGGGGCATCAGTCTGCCACAGAATACACACAGACTCTCACTCGCACACTACATGCACATCTACTGCCAGTTATTTTTGCAATATTTTTAGCTCCCCCACAGCTGGCCAGCAGTTGCTGTCTGTGCTTCTCCTCGTTGACTGGTTCTACCAAATCGGATTTACTCCATCAGGCTAATTCTGGATATGTTCAGGAAAAATTAAGAGCTCAAGGTATCTTGGAACAGTGGAAAACTGCTCTCAAGGGAGTGTTTTCACCTTAAAGCCTAATCCCCCCTGCACATGCATGTAATGTCTCAGGGGTTGGCTTACAAAGAGCACTTTACATTATCATCCAGAACTCTGAATGTGACTCAGCTGTTACTCTGTCCCCTTATAGGCAGTACCCCTCACACACATCCAGTTTCTATCATTTATCAACCATAAAGGAATGTCCAAACACATGCTCCTCTTTTCCAGTAACTGTTATGACCATTCACGCCTTGCCAGCACAGTCTGTCTTGCCACACCTTCATTATCTAGGAGGACCATGCCAATGAATCTCAAAGAAAATTTGTGGCAACCCATTAAGTCATTCAGTTTAGGTTTAAAAGAAGATAGTGAGCTTCACTGCTTAACATGCAGGGAACATTTATTCCAGATGTTTGAGAGACACTGGGTTATAAACCTGACCATCTACTTTGTTCTGTTTATCTGTTTGTGAATATTTAGGTGCCTGGTTATAGTATTAGTGGAGATACTGGACTTGCAGAGGTACAGGGGTTCAATGACAACTGGGTTTCTAATGGCATGGAGAGACAGAGGTCTTCTCTCAAACATCTATAAGACACTGAATAAAGTGGTAACTGCTTTCAGCCTGTCTTGATAGCTCAGGGACTTTAATCATATGATCTTTCCACTTAAGAAACCTTCGGATCATTCTAATTGTTTGATATGTTTACTGAGATGCATCCCAAAGGGAGCCATGTACTCAATAACTGGTTTGATCAATGCTGAGATCTTGATGATATTCCTTTGTTTACCAAACTTACTAAGAATTTATCAAACACTGTAGATAAAAGACATTTCTCCAGGAATACCATCTTCAGGGTAAGAATACCTTTTTCAGAGGAAGACAACCATCTTCATCAGGAAGGTCAGAAGGTGTTGTGGTAATATACACAGGAAAAGAGGAGATGGACAAGTAATTACCCCTGCAGAACCCCAGAGTTTAAATTATTAGACTCAGACAAGTGTTTACAAATCCTAAGCTGAAAGACTGTGTAAGAAAAGTATGTAGATTTCAAGACAAATGGCTAAAAATGGTTCTTCAACAAAGACAAGTAAAGAGAAGGAATGAAAAAGGTGAGAATTATTCACAAGACAATGTTTTTATCAGATAAATAAAACTATCACTTCTAAACTGATCACCGTGCTTCCTTCACAAATATTGTCATAAAGTAGCTAGGAGGCAGCCATGATGAATAAAAATGTCCAAAATCATGCTTACTACTCATTAATAGACTGTTTTTTAATGTGTTCTTGCATATGGTGAAATATAGCCTTTCCAATATGTTAGCAGGAGTGGAAAGGTAGATGCTAGTCTAAACAGAAAAGGCAGGAGTGCATGTGCTAACTTAGCAACAGAAACCACATGGCATACTTCCGCAGCAAGCCTATGGAGGAGTAAGAAAGACACAAACTGAAATTATGGGTAAGAGATTTTAAAGAGGAGAGGTGCAAAGTGTTCAGACTACTGGATTTAGGCCAGCACTTCCAGCAATACCTAAAACAGGTTCAGCAAAAAAGGGTTTATGTATCTCAGAGTTGTTTATTTCAAAGGGAAATGTGGGGAGAGCATCAGACAGAGGTAAAATATCATTTTGACGGCATGTGAAAAATTAGAAAACAATCTGAATCTCTGGTAGATTTCCACATGGAATCACTTAATAAGGGACATGGTACATTTGTTCATTGACCATTTCATTGAAGCCTTTTCTTTTAGAATGAATAGAATAATTGGGCTAATACTGACAGGAATTCTATACCCATTACATCCTCTATTAAAACTAACTTTAAATCACCGAACTTTAAGATATTAATAGTTTCTGTCAATCACAGCTTGACTGATCTATTCATCTTGACCTTAACAACCAGCTGTATATCCATATAGTAAACGCTTTAATTAAGAATAGTCCAAAGTTATTGGTTACAGTTATACGTAAGAAAACTGAATATAAATTGACAAAGATTGGCAAGCCTAGCAAAAAAGACAGAATCTTTCAATAACCAAGATGGACAATGCTATTTTTCAAATTCTTGAAACTCATTCAAAGCAAGTATAAAGAATGATTTAAAACATTAAAACATCACAATTTTAAACATTAAAAACAATGCCTGAAGAAAGGACACATATCTGCTTTTGTCCTAAACCAAATACTTCATTCATCATTAAGGCTGTGCTGCTTAAAAGGACAGTATATTAATAGAGTGATGTGGGAGTCACAACCCCACCCCCACATTTGATATACTATATCCTTTTGCTAATTTTTGCTGTTTCTGTTTGTCATGAAAGGAGACACTGCCAGCCCAGATATCTGGTATTTTGTAAATAATTATATGTCATTTGTAAATGTCAACATGATTCATATGTTTGTGTTACATATGTATTAGAACTGTATGTTATGTGTATATCACACCACTGGTACAGAAGTGTGTGTGTGTGTGTGTGTGTGTGTGTGTGTGTGTGTGTGTGTGTTGAAAAGGGTTTGTAAAGTACTGAGCTTAAAAATGTAACCGCAGTGTACCCTACTGGATTAGAACAGAAATGTACCTGCACAATTTTAACTGTTTAGATGTATATATTTTAACAATGGAAACTGGAACACCAGAGGTTAACTTCAGAAAAATAGCTGAAATTAAATTACTTTATGGCCACGTAATAAACGTATGTTATCTTTCAGTTTCAGTGCAGTAAGAGACAGAATGTCTAGAACTAGAGGTTCACTTCATTGTCTTGGAAGCGTTTTTATTGTTATATGACTTCCAGGATCTGCTTTAGATCTAAGAAAAGCCTTCTATATGTAATTTCACAGGTAGGTGTTAAATGCAACTAGCTGCATCAATGGTTGTTTTTCACCGAGGATAGAATCAGATGACAAGAAGTGATGTCATCCTGCAAGCTATCCGAGCAGTAATGTGGGGTGGGTCTGGTGGACTGGAGGTGACCCTGACAGACCGTAGACTTGAAGCCGGGACTGGTGTGGTGGTTACTTCAGGGATAGAGCTACCCTGTAGCAGTGAGACTGAAGGTGAGCCAAAGTTGCTTATGGGTATTGATGTTCCCTTGGACAGAGTGACTGCAAGGGCAGAGGTGACTAGTAGTACCCAGGCAGACAGTGAGGCATCGCAGTCTGAGAATACCAGACTTCCTGTAAAAGTCAAGCTGGGAAGGGTTGCAAAGAGAGAGCTGATACAGGCTCACCTCTCAGACCCTACATTTCAAGGCCTGAGAAAGGTAGGGAGGTAGCCAGTGAGACACCTGATTGTCAAGGAAAGGGGAATCTGTATACTAGGACAAAGGGTTACTGTATAGAGAGTGGACCTCTGAGGGAGGGCTAGAAGATGAGAGAATACAGCAGTTGATAGTGCCCAGAGCATACCGTCTGGCAGTTCTAGCCATAGCCCATGACATTCCCTTTGTCATATGGGCATAAAGCACACAAAGAGACATGTTAGGCAGAACTTTCATTGGCCTGTGATTTCTAGGGATGTAACAGGGTACTACAGGACCTGTGAGCAGTGCCAAAAGGTAGGCAAGGCAGGAAACAAGGTGAAAGCTCCTTTGATGCCTTTACCTGTGATTGATGAGCCATTTCAGAGGGTAGTTATGGTTATTGTGGAGCCTCTAAGTACCCCAAGTTCCACAGGGAAGAAGTATGCCCTAGTGGTAGTAGATTATTCTACCAGATACCCTGAGGCAGTGTCTCTGTCCACCATTGAGGCAGAAAATGTGGCAAATGTTTTGTTAGAGATTTTCAGCAGGGTAGGTTTCCCAAAAGAAATACTGACAGAGGTGCCAGTTTCTTGTCAGAACTTCTGGCTTGCCTGTGGAAGAACTGCAGAGTGAAGCACTTAAAGACCACCCCCTACCATCCCCAGACTAATGGTCTTGTTCAGAGGTTAAACTCTACACTAAAGACCATGTGACAGGCATTTGGAGGCCAGTTTAAGAGGGAGTGGGACAATATTTGACCCCACTGTTGTTTGCTTACATACAGGTGCCCCAGGAATCCACAGTTTTTTTCACCCTTTGAGTTGCTGTATGGGCATAGGGTGAGGGGTCCTCTGTATTTGATTTGTGATGAATGGGAGGGTGAGTCTGAATCCCACAAGGAGTCTGTTGTGGCATATGTCCTAAACCTCAGGACAAGGCTTAGGGAACTCATGGGCTTGGCCCAGGAAAACCTGGCAGAAGCCCAACAGCAGAAAATCTGGTATGACAGGAATGCTCGAGCTAGAGAATATGCTGTAGGACAGCAGGTTATGGTTCTCATTTCTGCCAGATACAAGCTGCAGGCAGCTTGGGAGGGACCCTTCAAAGTGGTAAGGAAGGTCAGTGCTGTTCACTGCATGGCAGAACTGCTAGTCAGGAGGCAGGGGCACAAACTGCATCATGAAACCTTGCCATGATAGGGAGGCTGTGGTGCTAAGTATTTGCAGTAAGAGGCAGGAGGAGTCTGAAGGGGAATCTACGGCTACAAGGAACCAGCTGGCAGAATCCCAAATTACTATGGTGGTTCCTAGGGTTGCAGGCATATGATAGGACAGTGCAGCACTGTACTGAGGGCAGCAATTCCAAGGCAGCTGGAATCTCAAGACAGGGAATGGGGTAAGGTATTTCCATATAGGCTCAACCCTCTCTAGCAATGTTTCTCAAGGGTCACTTGAAAAACTAGTTCGAGTCTTCAAGGGGGGAGGGAGGAATGTCATGAAAGGAGATACTGCCAGCCCAGCTATCTGGAATTTTGTAAATTATTATTATGTCATTCGTGAATATCAACATGATTCATATGCTTGTGTTATAAATGTATTAGAACTGTATGTTATGTGTATATCAAATGCTTGTGTTACAAATGTATTAGAATTGTATGTTACATGTATTATATCAAATTCCTGGTACAGAAGTGTGTGTTGAAAAGGGTTTGTAAAGTACTGAGCTTAAAAATTTAACCACAGTGTACCCCACTGGATTAGAACAGAAATATATCTGCACTGTTGTAACTGTTTAGATGAATATATTTTAACAATGGAAACTGGAACACCAGAAGTTAACTTCAGAAAAATAGCTGAAATTAAATTACTTTATGGACACATAATAAAAGTAGGTTATCTTTCAGTTTCAGTGCAGTAGCAGACACACTGTCTAGAACTAGAGTTTCACTGCATTGTCTTGGAAGTGTTTTTATTATTTTATGACTTCCAGGATCTGCCTTAGATCTAAGAAAAGCCTTGTCTATGTAATTTCACAGGTAGATGCTAAATGCTGCCAGCTGCATCAATGGTTGATTTTCACCTGGGATAGAGTCCGGTGACAAGAAGTGACATCACCCTGAAAGCTATCCCGCAATAATATTTGAGATATTAATTTAAGAATTCTCTGAGGGAAACTGAGTATTCCATATTTTTCTTTGACCTGACAATATCACATGGAAGACCCACTGACCACATCTGCCTTGTGTGCTCTGTAAGTAAGTTATTAGGGTAAAATAATTCTCTTAGATACAGTCAGGAGTATAGCAAAGCTTAATTAAGATGTTTTCTTTATTTATTTGAAACTGTCCTGCAATGTTGTTTTAAATATTTCCTGTGAACTCTGATGTTATTGTGATTATATACTGTCTTTTCTTGTTCTTTTATTATTTATTATTAAATATATTTAAACCTTTCATTGTGGCTAATATTTGTGAGACATATTTAAGTTCTGAGAGCACTTGCATATTTATTTGGTGACATTGTATAGGCCGCTCCTAATAGCCTTGCTCTTGGTCAAATTACACAGTAAGATTGAACACCCTTTGTTAAGGGCCTTAGAGTAGTGTGTGTGTGTGTGTGTGTGTGTGTGTGTGTGTGTGTGTGTGTGTGTGTGTGTGTGTGTGTGTGTGTGTGTGTGTGTGTACTATTTGAGCAGGGATACAAAGCACTGGTTGGCAGAGAGGGTGCTGGAACTCTTGACTTCACATCCAACTTAGTTGAGATCTCAACTCTATAGCTGTGCCAGTGCGGAGTCTTATTGGAGATCTGGAGAAAGAGGGCGAAACCAGCCCCAGACTGACTGTGGTCTCTGTGTGCTCTTCAGGGAAATTGCACTTGATGCAGTAAGCTGCATCTGGAAATACTGTGCATGTACCTGTCATCCTACCAGTGTACATCCCTCACTGGTGCTAGTGGTGAAGATTGAGGCTCCCTGATTACTGGGCCAGTGGTGAGGCATCACAGTGTTATTCTTATCCATAGTCCTCTATAAACTCTGTATACATGCAACTGCTTTTATAATAAAGTATTTAAATTTCATATGTCAGATTACATCTATGAGCTGACTTTACATTGCAAACCAGTTTATGTTAGGTGCATATTGCAAGAATTTCATTTCTATGTAACGTTAGTGTTGAACATTGGTCTTTTTATACTAACATCTTTTGTAGCTGATACTGCATAAAAGTGATCCATAAATGTACTGTAGCAATTACTAAATACATTACTTTTGCAATTTTCATGTTGGTGTTTTCAGTTTCATTCATTCCCACTCTTGGTTTCTTCTGTTGAGGTTTCTTAGATTTGGTCATTTTGCATTTGGTCTTTCAAGGCAAAACCTTTAGCGACCACTGTCTCTGTGTGTTAATAAAGGCAAATGATTGTTCTTTGTTTTTAAGAAGAGGCCATGAAAAATGAAAATGCAAAATCAAAGTTAAAGCCAGACAGAATGTGATCCCATTTAGCATGATTAAGGTCCAGAAAGATAAAATGCTTACTTCTAAAAATAAAAGGTCTTGCTTGGGATTTTATTTTTTTCCTGACCAAAGAAAGGTGGCTGGATGATGATCATTAATAACCAGGTGCAGCCCCCTTTTAGCCCACATTATTAATTATCTAGAACCATGGATTTGCACTTCCCATCTGTTTCTGTAGCCATCTTGGTTGACATGGGCACTCTGGAGCAATGTAACAAGTCTCATGTTTACTTACAACCACGTACCACTTAAACTGACACAGTGTGTGAGCAATATAGTTATATAATGTAATTGGAGGAAAAGCTCTTTCAAGAAGCCTCAACAAAAACCAAGCAGTCTGTCAGTGACACTACACCAATTAAACATAGCTCTGACCAAACATATAGACTTACATATGCTGAGGCTCTTAAAAGCAACCTACCTGAGCCACAATGGCCTCCAAAATGTAAACTAAGAAACAAGTATCCTTCGGCAGATTCACAAACACTTAGCACAGACAGCACCCACCATGAAAAACATATCTATGAGTCACATTAATTAATTTCAAAAGCACTTAAGGCATACCTTCACACGTTACAATATTCCAGTCATAGATGACTTCATAGTAAGACACACTGAAGCACAACTCACAAAGATGTGCAAGGAGAGTGTCACAGTCAGCTGCCTATCAGGTACAAGTCACCATGTTACACGTATACTCAAGTGCTTGTACCACAAGTACACATACAATACAGTCATTACACATGTAGGTGTAAATGACTAGAGGCGTACCTCCTAAGACTATATGAAGAGAGAGAGAGATGATGGAGCTCTCGAAATATGTATGTATCTGATGTGGGTATGAACCTAGCCTTGAGCAGTACTCTACCATCACCAAAAATGATGCTGCAATATGAGCAAAAGATAACGGATTTCAACAACTGGCTCAGCTTCTGGTATCATTCAAATGGGAACAATATATATCATCCTGGGAGGAGAGGGCAGGAAGTCCTAACTGCTTTGCCAGGAACAGCCTGTGCCTCTCTCTCAAAGACTTCTAGATATTGTCCAAAAGCTTGTCCACCTCCCATAGTGCCTTTTTTTAGGCAATGTCAGTCTTCTAAATCTTCCAACATAAATAAATAGAATCCAGACAGAATTATGTTATTGCTGCTCAACATAAAGAACCTAAATAAAAACTTCCACACCGTGCAGGCAGTACTTATCCTGGGACACATCAATATGAACCTACATGCATCATTACAGAGGCCTGGTTCAAGATGAATGAAAGCACTCCATCAGTAAAGAGCATCAGTGCATATCAGTTCTACAGGACTACTACATTTTACAAATGCAATAAAAGGGGGAGGTTTCTCTATATTCTTAAACAAATTTTCACCACCCGACTCATTAGAAAAGATAATGACCAGGAACTCCTTCACATCCAACTTGCTGTGAACCTAATCTGTTATCACACCATAACTAACTATAGGACACTGTCTATGTCCTCATCAGCCCATACCTCCTATCTAACCAGTACTGAGGCCCTACGTATTAATCCAAACAATATTCTTCTAGACGACTTCAACTTTCCCTCCATGAACTGGGAGAATTTTAAATTCTTAAATATGTATAACCAGATATTTCCAGACTTTATCAATGCAATATAAACTCTCTGGACTACTTTGTCAACACCCTGACCAGGGGTGACAATTTTTTTCTCTTTACCATTTGTAACCTTCTTGATTGAACTGGACCACAAGTCAATCACTTTCACCATAAGGCTGAAGCCTGACACATCCTCCAGTATCTCAGTAATCAGAAACAATGTGAAGACTAATTTATTAAAACTGAGGGATAACCTGGTTGAATTCAAAAGCCCCCTCCACTTCAGTGACCAAATCGTTTTTGCAGAATCTGTTGCTGCCAAATTCTATACACATGTAAACTCAAGAAGTCAAAAATGCTCTTGCTAAACTAAAAAAGAACTCCGGATTTTGATCAAATCAACTACAGCCAGACATGAGATAAAAATTGCCACATACCAGGTGAAGGATAACCACAAATCCTATTTTAACTTTGTTAGAAACATCACAAACAATGTCCACCACTGTGCATAGATAATAGTAAATGATATCACATACCAGAACCCAGAGGACATAGCCAACAAATTAAGCTCTAATATCACCCTGTTCTCCCCTACCTGCATCAAATCTCCCAAAAGCAAGTTCTCAAGTCACTATCTAAGACCAAGACATCTATTCTATAGTGCCTGATAACATACTGGATTGCTTACTAGTTAGTCAGAAACACAACTTGTCAGACCCCTTACAGAGGCTATTCAATATTAGCCTCAAAATGGCTTTATGCCAGATAAAAGGACAACAGCAACAGTCATTCTCTTGCGCAAAGGTAGGGCTTCAATGGACCCACGTAATTTTAGACCAATAAGCTTGGCCAGTCCAGGCCAAAGGATCATTATGGAACTACTAAAAAGGTCTGCAAGTAATCTACAGACTCTCAGCCAAGCTCATTTTGGATTTGTCAAGGGCAGGTCCTGCCTACTTAACCTAATCAATCTCTCTGAAAAAGTGCACACTGCATATCTGGACCTTGCAAAGGCATTCAGCATTATTACACACTCAGATATCATAGATAAACTCTTCCAGCTAAATGTTAGCCCCATGTAACTCATTGCATAACAAACTGGTTCATAAATAGAACCTAGGAAGTAAGGCTGGGTAGTTCTGCTTCCTCCACAAGACCTGTCACCATCAGTGTGCCCCAGGGATCAGTTTTTGGGCCACTCCTTTATGGTGTTTACTTCTTGGAGGTCAAAGGTAATATTAAGGGTTTGTGGATGAGCAAGTCTGCAGATGAATGCAAATCATTAACTATAATGCTCCTTTTGGCATGTGGCTGTCTAGACACATGCAACAGCTGGAATGTCCACAGAGATACCTTATTAAAGGATACAAGGCCTAAACAATATATCCTACATGGACTGACTCAAAGCCTTGTCACTATACTCAGTATCCCACAGACTGCTAAGAGCTTACCTGTATCTGGCATACAAAGCATCCTGTGATCCACTAATGATGTTTTTACTGCACATCACCAAGTCAAATGGAAACATCAACAGAATGGTGTGGAGGGAGAGATTTATCCCACAGAGGATACAGCTGCTCTGGAACAGACTCCCCATCCACATAAAACAACACTGATCCTTGCCCATACTCAAGTGCAACTTGGATCTGTGGATAGGAAACAGAAAATTTACCCATATACTACTAATGGACAGAGGCAGTTCCTAAATGCTTTATCCCATGCATGAGCTCCCTCAAACTATCTATGGTGTGCTGTGGGTTTGGCATAATGGTTAATGTCTTTACCTCACATATGCATGGTACAGGGTTTGATTCTGACTTCTGATTATTGGCTAAGATTGTGATAGAGACTGATCACTTCATCTCTAGGGGTAATATATAATTATTGACCATGGGAAAGGTAAGGACTATCTAGCTCCAAATGGGACAGATTAATTCAAATACCAAAATGGAAATTAGATAGGCTTAAAATAGCCTGAAAAGGTAGATAGCCTAGTGCTTGCCTATGAAACTATGAATCTATATTACAGATATTGCAATGAATAAGGTTCATAAAGATCATGACAAGCTTCAATATCATAATGCTTATTTTATGCAGATGTGAAAGATTTCATATAAGCTATCATGAGTCTAGCAACTAAGAAAGAAGAAGTGAAAACAGAGAATTGGAAAATAGAGAAATGAAATGAGCCAACTGGAGGACAGATGACATAAGGTATAGACTACATAGCAGATGATGGGATTGTCTGATATAAAAGTGAAGCCAACACTGACAGTTAAACCAAATATTGCATGCAGCTGATGAAACATGAAGAAACTGTAGTATTTCCATACAATGCAATAAAGGACATGAAGGAACAAGATTTAGAAAATTGGTGAAAAAAGGAAGTATAGGTGACAGGCTTTAGAGACACATTAGAAGATGTCTGGGGACAGGGGATTATGAAGGTCATAAAGCTGGATAATACTTATTAGGTAACCTAGGTAACCACCAGTTCCTCAAGGAGGTGAAGGAGAAAAAGTAAAAATAACACTATAACTAGGTGAAAAGAGAGCTGCAGACCTATAGCTGTTTATGTGAAGCTGAAGAAATACGTGCAAATGCATGAAACGTTTTTGTAAGGCAGATAAAGAAGAAGCAAGAGTAACAGTAACAAGGGAAATGTGAGGAAGAAGCTCAGTTAATGAAAATAACTTTAAGTAATAAAAGGACCAATGAATAAATGTACAAGGTAAGGTTTATAAGCAGGGTCTCTGGGCACAACCTGGATCTAAAATTAAAAACTGATACTGATGGCTGTCTCTATGACCCAGACAGCTAAACCCAGACTGTGACCCAAATAACCTGAGGTTGATTAGAGACTTGAGAATTAGAAAAGCTGGCTGTTGAGGAGAGGACAAGTAACTATTGTCAGCTCACCAGTACTGGTTGGAAGACAGGCACCCTGATCCACAGCAGTGGTGACTTCTGGCAGTGGCCAGGTGGGTAATATGAAAAGCACCAAATCAAGCCGTGCAAGAGGTATTCCTTAGCTGTGCTGCTTGTGCTGATGTTTCTAGCTGTGCAGGAGGCATTTGTAAGCTGTACAGCCTGAGCTGATATTTCTAGCTGTGCAAGAGGTATTTGTAAGCTGTACAGCTTGAGCTGATGTTTCTAGCTGTGCAGGAATTATTTCTAAGCTGTACAGCTTGAGCAGATGTTTTTAGCTGTGCAAGAGGTATTTGTAAGCAACACTTTGTGCTGTAGCCACAGCCAAATTATGTATGGAACCACCCATGTGTTAAGGGGCTGGCACTGCATCTTCCAGTTTGTTGGCTTGCATGCCAGACTTCTGTAGAGAAGAGATTAGAAATGAAATAAAATAATCATGTGACCACCTGAATAATGACACTGAAAGTCAGATCAGATACTGCAGTGAATCTAAGAGTAAGTTGAGTTAATAGAAATGGGAGTGCAGAAAGTATATAAAAAATGTGAGGAGAGTAAGGATGCTAGAATTGAATATATAGTAAATGAGAGGTTGTCAATGGGAATACTCAATTAGAATGGTACCATGTACAAATAAACCTAAGAATAGGGGGTATGTGTACCCAGCACTTCTACAGGAGACTATCAGTTTAAGATAAGGAAAAGTTCCAAACAAGACGAAGAAGAAAAATATAAGGTGTGCTCAGACACGGATTTGTAATGGAAGGAAATTTAAGAACTCAGTAAATCAGATCTTGAATCATAGGATCATAAGATCAAAGGAACTACAAGGCAAGTAAGTCTGAAGATCATGTGCCCAGATGTAGGAAGCCTGCATAAAGAAGTTTCTTGTCAGTTTAAATAGCAGTGTCTGGCTTGCCCCATGTCTCTGTTTTGTTAGTGTGCACCAAGCTGTTCACTACCCATAACCACTCTGACTGATCATTAAAGAAACTGTGTGCTCAGTTATATAAAAACAGTTGCTTATAACACAAGTGCTGTCAGAGAATTCACCGTCACTGTAGTTTTACTTAAAAAGAAAAAAAATATATATAAGCCAAACCAAAAGACTATGTAGCAGAATCATTGTGCTTTCTGGGCTACAAACTCTTGAAAACAGATAAAGCCATTGTTAAGTACAATTCTTATGTTGACAGTGTATGTAAAACACCTACTGTTTAATACCCAGATACAAAGACTTAGATAACATTTTAGAATGCTGCAAAAAAGGAAAAAAATGTCATTAACACATGCTGGAATGAGTTATGTGAGAATAAAATACCAGTAAAGCAACTCACAAGCTTTCATAGGTTCATAAGTGTGTACTAGGCTAATGGCCCTGGAGTCTTTACAAGCCTAGCCCATAGGATTACCCTGGCATCATGCCTCCCGACCTTAGTTCACAGTGCCTCTGTTGTGCAGAGCCACTGGAGTGATCCCCGGGGTGAATTTTCTATTTCCCATCCACACAAGATTTTTCTTGAAGAGGGCCAGTGAGGCGTTCCGCTTGACATGTATGGGAAGTCTATTCCATAGCATGGGCAGTCTCTGGGTTATGAACCTGTCCCTCCAGCTTGTTCTGTTGATTGTGGTAATGAGGTTGAGGTCTGTGGACCGTGTCATGCGTTGGGATTGGGATTTCTTTAGATGTAGCATTTCTAACAGAGCTGGATCAGACATGGCTTTGTAAGTCAAGCAGAGATCACCTCTAAGTAGGCGATATGAGACCGAGAATAGTTGGAGTTATTTGAGTCTGTCCATATATAAGACAAGTATTTAAGGCCTATGATCCTCTTTATGAGGTACTTTTGTGGCCTCTCCAGTTGTTGCAGGTGTCTGGTGAAGTACATGCCAAATGGGACATTGTACTCGATGATTGGTCTAATGAGGGAAGAATAGAAGGAGACAATGACCTCTTTCTTCCTGAATGCAAATCCCTTAGTAATGAGATGTGCCACATAGAAGGTCTTTCTGACCATAGTGACAATGTGGTCGTCAAAAGAGAGGTTGTTGTCATCCTGTGTTCCCTGATGTCTTATGACACCTTCTGTGTTCAGTGGACTACCATCAATGTGGTAATTCATGGGAACTGGGTTTTTCCCAAAAGGGATGATGATGACATTTTTCAGAATTGAGCTTAAGGCCATGGTTCTGACAGCAGTCATTGGTCTCAGTGAGGCCTTTCTGTAGGATGTCAACATCACTTGGGGAGTTAATTATGGCTCCCAACTTGCAATTGTCTGTGAACTTTGTCAGCCAGAGTCCATTCATGATGGCCTAGACTTCAGAGAAGTAGATACCAAACAGGAGAGGACCCAGGATTGAACCCTGTGGGACTCCACTTGTGACTGGTCGACAGTCTGACTTGGAGTCAGCTACTTTCACAGTGTGGGTTCTATCTGTGAGCCAGTTTGCAACCCACCTAGTGATATAGGGGTTGATGCCTAGCTTAGTCAGTTTTTCTATGATTCCTGAGTGGGGAATGGTATCAAAGGCCTTGGCCAGATCAAGGTAGGCTGTATGAACCACCTTACCATCATCCACAGCTCTGGTGACTGACTCAAAGAAGTCAACCAGGTTGAGCAGGCATGATCTACCCTTCACAAAACCCAACTGTGTGGGATCCAGAGTTCGGAGATTCCCTATATCCTTGTTTATTAGGTCCATGATGATGTGTTCCATGGCTTTGCATATCAGACTTGTCAGGCTAATGGTGAAATAGCTCCCAGGGTCTGTATTCGCTCCTCCTTTGTGGAGAAGGTTGACTGCAGCAGTGCATCATTTGGTAGGGACAAAGCCTGAGGTGAAGCTGTGATTGAACAGGGCATACAGGTAAGGTGCCAGTTCACTCTGTAGTTCATGTAGAACACAGCCAGGGATATTGTCAGGTCCCATAGAAGCTGTATTCTTGGCCTTGGACAGTGCTATTTTAACTTGTGCAGCAGTAATACTGGGTGCCTGGCAATCTACTGGTATAGTGACTGGTCCTTTTGGGGGGGGGGGTAAAGTTGGTACTGAATCTGTCGACCAGTATATTGGCAATATCTGTTGGCTCAGTATAGGAGGTGTCATTGTGCAACAGCTCCGAGCAAATCTGGGTATTGCCGTGGAGATTCTTTACATAACTATAGAAGGCCTTGTGGTTGTCTTTACTATCTGCTGAAATTCTGTTTTCATAGCTAGCTTTAGAGGATTTGATGAGGGATCTCAACTTTTTGTTGAGGCTGATAAGGGAGTTTTTCCAGTCTTGGGACTTCACCTTATTTTGCATCAATTTCTTCTTTCTGTTGTACAGTTTGTTTATGGCAGGGGACCACCAGATTGGCTTCTTTTTTTTGAAGGAGAATGTCTTGGTTCTGTTGGGTATGGCAATATCCATGCATTTGTGTACATGTTCGTACAGGGCATTAGTGTATGATTCGGTGGTTATGTAGCTGTTCTCCAATTGCATGAGTGCCATGAAGTTAGCCACCTCTGTTTTTAGGAGTACTTACCTTTGCGGGGGTGGTGGGAGGGACGTGGATTTCTAAGGTGATTAGTTCATGGCCGGATATAACCAGGGAGGAGTTGACTATTGGTATAGAGCAATGGTCACCCATGTTAGTAATGACCAGGTCAAGGATATTCCTACCTCTATTGAGGGTAAGAACGAGCTGGTCCAGGGCATTGGAATTAATGAATTCCAGGAAATGTTGGGCAAGTGTATTGGTACACAAGTAGTTTTCCCAGTTAATGGAGGGGTAGTTGAAGTCACCCAGTATGAGAGTGTTAGGTTGGACCCTAATATTCTCCTGGGTGCTTAGGAACGTGGAGTAAGAGTCTTGGGTCATGGTTGGGGACTTATAGCATGCTATGACCTGAATCACTGACCTACCCAGTGTTAGCTGCACCTGAAGTATCTCTGATGAGTTATGGTGAGCTACCAGTCTGGTGGTGTGCATATCATTTATGAATATGGAAACACCACCGCCTTTGGAACTTTGGTCCAAGTTCTGGGGTGGAAAGGTGTGGAATGTTATAGCCTGGTAGTGCAGGGGTGCTTTCTGCTGCCTTAAAACAGGTCTCTGTTACAGTACAAATGTCGATGTTCTCCATTTTAAGGAATGCTTCGAGCGAGTGCATTTTGAGATTTAGACTTCTAGTGTTGAGCAGCATGACCCTCAGATTGCATTTGTTTGTAGCTGTTACAGTGGTGATTTGGTCTTTGGAACACTGCCTAAAAAAGCACTATAGGGGTGACAAGAGCCTTGGCCAATATCCAGAAGCTCAGGGGTAACAGATGCAGGCCATCTCTGGCAAAGCATCAAGGTCTGTCAATCATGTCATCCCAGGCAGACAGATACCGGATCCCCTTAGAATGGTGGCAGTTATATTTCATTGAGATAACCCTGTTGAAATTCAAATCACTTAGATTTTCTGAAAGTAGAAGTATCATTATTTTTTTATTTATTATTACTTTTTGACATATTTGCACTCAGTGCCTTCTAACCATCAGCTCATTCACCGGGCAAGAGTCAACCAAACATGGCAATCGCTGCAGCAGCCATTTTTGTTCCCATCCATAACCATTCACACACTCAGGGAGGCACTGGGTAGGAGATATGCAATGGGCTGTCCACAGAGACTGTCCTCTCACCTCTGCAAGTAGCTGTTCCTCCAAGCAGCCCTCCTACAGAAGCATGTGCAGTGATGTTTCTGGTGTCCCCCAGGTAAATTGCATCATCCTGTGTGCCTCTGAGTACACACAAACCCCACCTCCTCCTGTATGACACAAGCATACCATGTTCCCTCACTCCTCCCCCTCCCTGCATGGTACTTTCAGTGCTGCTGACAATAATTTAATCACAGTCACCTGGATTGCAGTCAGGACTCCATAGTCCTTGCACCCCAGAGCCAGGCAAAAGCAGGATTCATTTTTAAAAGCTGCTGCTAATAGTCAGCATTTCTTTAATAAAGCAATATTCTTGGCTATAGCTGCTTATTTCATTAACCTGATCTATTGTTGCAAGTTGCTAGCTGTAATACAGAATCTAATTTCACCGCTCAGAACAATTCAATAAAACCCGAAAGACAGTTTTGAGAAAGGCTACATGCACAGCTTAAGACAGGTGGCCTAAGAGACTGGTTATCAAACTGAGTGATTAGGTGAAAATACTAGGAAAAATGCAAACTCATCCCAGAGCAGCAGCTTCCTTAAGATGAAGAAAACCTTGCCACCACTGCAACACAAAACATGCTGATTCAGTTAAGGATGACTGATAGGTAGATGAACAACTATTACTCTGACTACTTTGTCCCACTCACGCTGTGTGGTAAAAACAGATGCTGCTATCTCTAGTCTTGTTACAGAATGCCTTAGCATGTTTTACAGGAAAAACAGTTGTCTGCTATGATGTGTGTGGATGTCAATGAAAGGGCTTTCCCTTTTGTGTATTATTAAAAGGGTATTGGACCCAAGTCTGACCATTCTGTCAGCACAATTGTCAACATACAGATTATTTTGTTAATTTCCACTTTTATCCTACTTAACTCCCTGCACTGCTATCTTTTCCTGAAATGGTGAGTGGGGGTTGGGGTTAAGGCACTGACAGGCCCACCAACAAATGGAGTTAACAAACAAAATAAATAAAAAAAAAAATCACCAGACTCAGAAAGAATGTTAAAGCAGCAAAGATTGTCAACTTATGCTACAGCTGTAAAATTCAAAGTGCTAAGCAAATTGCACTGGCTAGGTCAATGTTCTCCCTTATTCTCTATCAGGTATTTTGGTTTGACAATGATACATGTGATTTTAGTGCAGTCATTATATTGCCTTGAATCCATATTGTGGTGGTAGGTGAAATACATTCAATATAAAAAGGTACTGTGTAGAAAAAGTTGATTAGAGCTGACTTCATAAAGTTACAAAGAATTTACAGTAGGAGGACAAATGCTGTAAGACAAGCTTATTATAAACTAAAGATAGTATATCTGATCATTGCTGCCTAGAATATTTCAGGCGGACTGTTCCAACACTCTTTTCAGATCAATAACCCTTAAGGATGTCAGAAGTGATGCATACAGAGCTACAGCATCCCTGTTTAATCTGAACGACATCAAACAAAAACACTGCATCTTCAGTCTTCTCACATGAATCAGCCAGTCTTGCCACCTCAGCAGAATTTTACTTTTGAGCATTATTTATTATATCTATCCCTCTCACCTTCATCCATCAGATATACATGCATTAGTGCTAAAACTGGAAAATGGTCAGTCTACTATGTCAGCCCCTACAACTGCATTTCAATTCATTCAATTACCTGCTTTTTGAAACTTTTTTATTTTTTATTTTTTTTTCTCAACTACTTGGTCACATTAGAACTCTCATGCCCAACTTATAAGTGGTACCAGTAATTGTGAGGTAGGCAAGTTAGGTTGTGAGGTAGGCGGTTTAGGTTATAAGTTACTTGTTTAGGCATTAAACTCCACAGATTTTCGCAGAATGTCCAGATTTTTGCCTCAAATATTTGGTCTCATAAAAATTAGTGGTTTTCTGGCATTCGGGAACAAAAAAAGTTCTTTTGACTTAGTGCCAACAAAAAGGTATTATGTGACCATTAATACAGTCCCATCAGCAAATGCAGATTGCACTCCCTAACAACTTCCTCCTGGGGTAGTCTTCCTCCCTTTGCCCTGCCCTATCTATGCCTCTGTACACATCTCATATTCCACTAAGAAAATAGTTCCGCTCTCCTGTCTTCAGGATTACAGTTCCTTGTAGTTCAGCATCAAGGCAAGTTCCTTTCCTTAACATCTTCCAAGAAACCAGGCTTTTCTTTCCGCTTCCACTTATACTTAACATATATAGTCCTGTCTTCCAGCCTCAAGATAATCCGCTAAATTGCCTTTCTCCAAATGCTCAGCATAAAATCAGGCTCCACCCTGCAGCTCTTCCCAAGAACTTCCAGGTCAAAACTTCATCTCCTTCTAGTGTTCCTGTTCCTCATATACTCCATGCAGCATTCTCATTGCCCTGTATCTGCCTTTACTCGCATATCCAAATGTAGTCCATGTTCTGCCTTTTTTAATTTCTCCAGGTCTTTTGGGTTTCTAATACCATGACAGGAATGGACCCTATTCCTAAGTCAAAGTATAATTAAAGTTCATGAAGTTAGTATTGTTTCAATCTTTGATGTTAGCCAAAAGTGCTCTTTGCAGCACCCGCAATGTGTCCAGTAATGACTTCTGCAACTTGTATGGAGTTACATGTATTGGTAAGGTATCTAGGTATGATTATAATTTTTTTTTATAATATCCGTTGCTCCTACTACTAGTGGAACTGTAATCCAAATTGTAGCTTGCTACAGATCCCCCACCATGCCCCAAGATTCTCAGTACACCTTTCTAAACATGCTGGAAAATATTAAGATACAACCAAACACCCTAATACTGGGTGATTTCAACTACCCTACCATTAACTGGGAAAACTACTCATGTACCAACACCTTTGCCCAACGGTTCTTGGGATTCATAAATTCCAATGCCCTCGATCAACTAATCCTTAGTCTCACCAGGGGCTCCAATATCCTAGACCTGGTCATTACCAACATGGGAAATCGATGCTCCACACCTGTGATCACCCCCTCGTTAGTCAGGTCTGAACATAAACTAATCACCCTTGACATCCATATCCCACCCCCACCCCCTAGTAAGGAAACCTCCGTAAAAAACTTCACCAAAGCCAACTTAATGCTATTCAAGTCAGAAGTGACAAACTTCATGACACCCATGCAAACGGGAACTGAAAGTTCGACTGCTGAATCCTACACTAAGGCACTATAAGAGCACATCCACTCATAAATGAATCGTTGCATCCCCAATAGAACCAAGATGCTCTCCTCCAAAAAAAGGAAGCTAATCTGGTGGTCCCTTGCCATAAACAAACTTTACAACAAAAGGAAGAAACTGTTGCAGAAAAGAGGAAAATCCCAGGATGCAAAAAACTCCCTTACCAGCCTCAGCAAGAAACTGAGATCCCCTCATAAAATCCTCCAAAGTTAGTTACGAAAATAAAATTGCCAAAGATTCCAAAGACAACCACAAGGCATTCTATAGCTATGTCAAGAATCTAAATGGCAATGCTCAGATCTGCTCTGAGCTACAACAGAATAGCATTAAATATACTGATCCCAAGGATATTGGCAATATCCTGGCAGATTGATTCAGTGCAAACTTCACCCCCTCTTACCCCCCTAAAGATCCCATTTCAATACCAAAAGATTGCCAAATTCTGGTAATAACAGCCACACAGGTAAAAAATGCACTCCCCAAAGCTAGGAATACAGCATCCATGGGACCAGACGACATCTCAGGCTGTGTACTACATGAACTACAAAATGAACTGGCACCTCACCTAAGTGTCATGTTTAATCATAGCCTCACCTCAGGTTTCATGCCCACTGAGTGGCACACAGCTACAGTTATCCCACTCCACAATGGGGGATCCACCTTGGATCCTGGGAACTACCGCCCCATCAGTCTGACGAGCCTGATCTGTAAGGCCATGGAACGTATTATCATGGAACTTATAAACAAAGACATTGGCAACCTTCAAACACTGGATCCCAAGCAGTTTGGGTTCGTGAAGGGCCGATCTTGTCTCCTGAATCTGATTGACTTCTTCGAATCATTCTCCAGAGCCGTGGACAAGGGTAAGGTGGTCCACACAGCCTATCTGGACCTTACCAAGGCCTTCGACACCACCCCCCACTCTAGAATCATAGATAAGCTTACTAAGCTGGGCATAAATCCCTACATCACTCGATGGGTTGCCAGCTGGCTTACTGACAGAACCCACACTGTAAAAGTAGCCGACTCCAAATCCAGCTCCAGACAAGTGATAAGTGGAGTACATCAGGGTTCAGTCCTGGGACCGCACTTGTTTGGCATCTACTTCTCTGAAGTAGAGGCCAACACTAAGGGACTCTGGCTAACAAAGTTCGCAGATGACTGCAAACTGGGAGCCATTATTGAATCCCCAAATGATGTGGATATTCTACAAAACGGCCTTACAGAAACAGATGCTTGGTGCCAGAGCCATGGGCTCAAGCTTAATGCCAAGAAATGTATAGTTATCCCCTTTGGGAAAAAACATGTACCCATGAATTACCACATAGGTGGCAGTACACTAAACACTGAAAGTGGGATAAGAGACTTAGGAACACAGGTGGACAGTGGTCTCACCTTCGATAACCACATCGCCACAACAGTCAGGAAATCCTTCTATGTGGCACACCTCATCACTAAGGGCTTTTCATCCAGAAAAAAGGAGGTCATTGTCCCACTGTACTCATCCCTCATTAGACCCATTATACAATACAATGCCCCGTTTGGTATGTACCTCTCAAGACATCTGCAACAACTGGAAAGGCCACAGAAACACCTCACTAAAAGAATCACAGACCTAAAGCAGATGCCCTATGCTGACCATCTAAAAAACTCAACCTATACTCTGTCGTATATCGTCTACACAGAGGTGATCTCTGCTTAACATACAGGGCCATGTCAAACCCAGAGCTGTTGGATATGCTACACTTAAAGAAATCCCAATCCCTCAGAGACACATGCTCCAGAGATCTAAACCTTGTCATCACAATGAACAAAACATACTGGAGGGATAGGTTCTTGACCCAGAGACTCCCCAGACTCTGGAATAGACTGCTCATACACGTTAAGTACAGCGCCTCTTTGGCCCTCTTCAAAAGCAACCTTGATGATTGGATGGGAGATAGGAAATTCACCCCAGGGATCACATCAGTTGTCCTGCTAGACAGGGGTCCGGGGAAGTAAATACTGTGGGAAGAAATAGCCAGGGAATTGTTATGGCTAGGCTTGTATAGGCCCTAGGGCCGATAGCCTAGTACCAACCTATGAATCCATGAAGCTATGACAGTTGAAGTCCTCCATTCACATAACACAATGCCTGTCTGGAAACTATGGCTAAATAGTGACTCCAGAGTTCCAGATAGGTCATGCTTCAGGATATTTAGGAGGCATCCTGGGATATTATTAGGGTCCATCAATGTAATGTTCTTGACCTTAGACAGCGCATTTAGGACCTATCTATACTCTAGTGATAGTTGGGGTGGGATATGTTTAATTATATTACTTGGGAATCAGCTGTGGGGTAAAACTGGAGTTGAATTTCTTAGCCAGCAGATTTGCTATATCTTCTGCCTCCATGTAAGTGTCTCCATTAATAATCATTTCTGCATACTGTTGTGTACCACCTTTACTGTTTCAAACAAAGCTAAAGAAATCCTTGGCCTGGGAGCCTATCTTTACCTCAGAATTGGCTTTGGTAAACGTAATTTGCCGTTTTAGTGTTTGTTTAGCCTAATGAGAGAGTTTTTTATCCTGCTAGGTATTGCACTTCCTTATTTTAGTTATGACATTTTCCATTTGTTGTATAATCAGTGTATGTTTGGATTCCTCGAGGGTGGTTTGTTTTTTGAATTTGTTCTGGGTTTGTTTCTCATAGGCATAGCTGTCTCTGTGGGTTTCTGTGTACATTTCTGCATAGGCAGCTGTATTTTCTAGGTCTGGAGGAGCTTGAAATTTTGTCAAATAATCACTTAATAGTAGGCAATTTGCCTTAGAGTAGTTCCTAACTGTTACTGGGTTTGCTGGGGTCACAGCATTCAAAGGAAACAGCTTTATGGTCTGACATTATCTCTCCAATATTTGGGAGTACCAGATCTATTATGTTTGCACACCTAGTGGGCAAATAGACTAACTAAGAAAGGGTGTTTCTGTTAACAAAGTCCAAGAATCTCTGGGCCTGCAAGTCTGGAGATGTGTAAGATTTTCAGTTTATAAAGAGATAGTTAAAGTCCCCCATGAATATGGTATTGGGTTGAATAATAAGTGTCTCTAGTAGGTGTAAGAACAAGATATAGGTTTCACGGGTAATAGAGGGTGATTTATAGCTTGCAGTTATATTACATGGGACTTGACCTATGGAAATGAGGACATGGAGAGGCTCATGCCCTTCGTCACATTTGACCAACCTTGAGGTATGCTTATTTGGATGAAGATCAGGATACCTCCATCATTAGTCCCTGCCTGTACAGTGGCTGATCTAAATGTGTAGAAGGCATTGTAATCCTACTCTGCCTGGGTGCTCTCTGCAGCTTTAAATCATATCTCCATAACTGCACAGATTATCTGCATTCACCAAGGCTCCTGGGGTCAAGCAGTAACACCTTTGGATTCCTTTGGCTTGATATTTGCTAAGATGGAAGGTTTATCAGTCTTGCATTTCTTAAAAAAGGCAGCATATGGGAGGACAATGTTTTAGTCAGTATTCAAAAGCCATGGGGAGATGCAGACCATCCCTGGCAAATCAACATGGTCTATTGACCATATCCTCCCATGCTGACAAATATTGTACCCCTTTGAATGACACCAGATGCTAAGCCAATTATTAAAATCAATCATCTCCTATTGGTATAGTGGTATCATCCTTGGTGAAGGTAGGATACTACTCAATACTAGGCTCATACCAGCCTGGGACACATGGTTCAAGAGCTCTATCATGTCTCTCTTCACATATCCCAGAGAAGTACATCTGTAGTCATTTAGACCCACTTCGGCTATGACCAAGTCATACTGGTACTTGTGGTTCAATGATTTGAGAGCGTGAGTAACATGGCAGATCCTGCCCCCGATAGGCAACTGACCCTGATTCTGTCCTTGTTCTGCTTGATGATTAGGGCATCCATACAGAGTCTCCTATGACTAGAGTATTGGGTAGTGTGTTGTCTTGACTTATGGGCTTTGTAGATGAGGCTCCATGGAATGTGGCTGTATGTGTGTGGTTCTGGGTGTTGTTTCAGTAAAGTGCTTTGTGTTTGCTGAGGATAATTGATGCGGGTTGAGTGTCTGGGAGGTCTTCAGGGTTTAGGAAGATTGTTTTTTAGTGCCTCAACATATCTTGGTCTATGTGTTGGGTTTATACTATGTGTGGTGGATGTAGTATGTGTGTGTGTGTGTGTGTGTGTGTGTGTGTGTGTGTGTGTGTGTGTGTGTGTGTGTGTGTGTGTGTGTGTGTGTGTGTGTGTGTGTTCCCCTCATTAAAGATGCAGGAATGAGGCTTGGGCTCCCTGCAAAAAGAAACTTAAATTGTAAAGTTTGTATTATACAGCAGGTATCAAATTAGCATTCTGTCAGCTCAGCATAGCATGTTTCTCTATTGTCATTTATGACAAGTTTCATCAGTGTCATAAAGCAGGCCATTCAGTTTACTGCACCCGTTAACCTGATAATGATTACTATCGCTTCCATATGTTATATGTAATTCAGCCATCATGAACTAAATAATGTAAGAAGTGCTTCCCAAGCTGATATGTCACATTGAAACCTCCCCCTATCTTGTGTTTTACAAAGCCACTACTGTAGCAATGTAATAATGTTTATGTGTGTTACTAGATTCATTTACTGTATGCATAAGGTAATCACATATAGTGCAAAGCTGTATTTTCTACCTCTGTTTTTATCTTGTGTATTTCTTCAGGCTGTAATGGAAAAATACATATTTGGATCAGTCCACTCACCAATTTAAGAAGGAAAGAAAACTAAATAAACTACTACAGTCTTTAAGTGTTCTGTAAGAGTTCCATGCTATAGTCATTCAGATGTATTATTTAGACTAACATTCAGAGCATGCCACTCAACTGTCCAGATTTTTGCCTCATATTTTGGTCTGTTCCTCATAAAATGTGTGGTTTTCTGGCAAATCATAAAGGACCAAAGTCACTAAATAATGACAGACATTTGAGTTTCAGACTTCATATCCTTCAGAAAAATGCATGCTAATGTAAGACCTGTTATACTAGCAATTTTCTAAGTTAATAACAGCAATATTTAAAATCTGTACTTATTTTTAGGCTCTACCCCACCCCCGTCATTTGTGCCACTATACAAATTTCTTGTGCTAAGAGGCTGAGTGGTATGATATAGAATATCACATGGAACATTCTCACTAGTATCTGAACTACCTGTATTAATACATTTTTTATTTGACCAAACAGACAGGAGTCTCATTTAACAAAAATATAGTGACTGGTGTCTGTATCATTTGATAGCTGTTATAAGCTCTTGCACATGACTAGACAGGATCTAGGCATTCATCTGCACTGCCAGTAGGCTATGGACAGTGAAGTGCTCTGGCACTGAAGGACCATTTTTGGAGATGAGAGACCTAACCTGTTTGTTTCTTCTTGTGTCGCTGAGGTTAATGGGAGTGGATCCTCATCCTGCACCCACTATCTAGTAATCTGACGTTCAGTCATGTGGAAGCCAGCTGCTCCCTGACCTGTGTTAGCTCATAAAGCCACTACTAATATCTCTGTTGGAAACCAAAAACACATCAGGTAAGCAAGGACAAGCCGAAGTGACTTGATTTCCAAGAAATGGGACCTATATCATGTGAATCAGAAATGTCCAAACAGGTAAAACCACTGCATAGCACTAAAGCATTGATAACAATAAACTTGTGAAAAAAGCAAGGCCTAAGAAGAAGGATTATTCCCCTATCTGCAGTGCAAAAGAAACCAGCCCTAGCATCATAATTTCTTGTTCTTATAGGAAACAAATTTGGGAAGAGGACAATTTGTAGGAACCACATAACCAACAGTTCTAAGTATGACAAACAGAAATAGTTTAACAAAACATACCTAAAAATGAAAAATCTTACAAGAGACTGGAGTGTGGCTTATTGGGCTGTTGTTACCCACATTCATTTTAATGGTACCCTTGATAATCTTCTGAAGAAGATTTGGGATAGACTGGAAAAAGGCAAGAGGAAACTTTGGATGTATCAGTTTATCAGGCATACATTCATACAAATAAAATTAATGTAAATGAAGAAAGAGATGGTAAACTGATAAGAGTATCATCTCTCAGACACATTAAGACAGAGGAGTGAGAGACTGTATGAGAGAATAAAAGAACAGGGTAGTAGAAGTACTGTAACACTAACAGCGATCTGAACTTGCCAGGAGTAGACTGGGTGATTCTAAACCCTGGCAGAGTGAGAGAGAAGGAGTTGATTGAGGTCTTGGACCATGAAGTGTTTAGCTAAATGGTGCAGGACTGAACAAAAAAGAATAGAATGCTGAGTATGGTCCTTTTCCAGTACAAAGTGTTCAGGAATGTCCAGGCATTATTAGCTAGCAGTGATCATGGCACTGTGGTTTAGAGTGGTCAGGGAAGAAATATAAATACAAAGATAGGGATGTGGAATTTTAGACAAGTGGATTATGCTCTTCTGGGACAGAGGATTGAGGATGAGTAAGGATACTGGGAGTTAATTGAGACAAAAATAAATTAAGAGAAAGGATCAGCGATGGAGTACACAGTTCCATGGAAAAGGATGTGAGGAAGATGCAGAAAAGTCAAAAAATACAAAAAAACTGTTGTAGCTGTAGAGGCAAGAGGGGCTTGCAATTTGGGCATAACATAGGGCCTACAAGGGGAAGAAAGAAGGGGATATTTATTTTATTTATTTAATTATTTTACATTTGTTAACCGGGAAAGTCCGACTGGATACAGGTCCATTTTCAGCAGAGGCCCGGGGAGAAAAGCTCCAAATGTACAAAAACAAGTGCAAATACAGTGAAATTATTACAGTGAGTTATCACAAAACTGAGATTTGTTTAACGATATGTACACACAGGTACATGTTTTTCTCACATACACACAGCAAAGGTTGGAAGCAAGTAGCTGAGAAAGAAATAGTTGAAGATTTCATCTGAAAAAGGAAAACACATATATTAAGATGGTTATCATACATGGTGTAGTGTTAACTTTAAATCTTTCCAGTAGGTGGGTGATACACAGAATTTTAAACAGTTAGAGAGTCAGAGTTTTATTCTTGTAATGAGGTTCTCATTTATGAATTATGTTTGAGTGGGGGTTAGTCAGCGTTTGTACAGGGACAAAGCTACTGCATTTTTAGGTATTTCCTAAGGGATTTTTTTGAATTGGGATAAGGAGGGGTCGGCAGGAAGTAGGTGCCAGTTTTTACCGGCAGAGTTGGAGAATAGTGATTCACCAGCTGAATTGTTGGTTTTAACAGTTTGCACTAGCAATTTTCTGGAAGAGCGAAGGGATTTTAGGTTACTGTAGGGAGTAATAATATTTTTCAGTATAGGTGTACTGTCTGGTTGGTACAGGATTTTGTGAACAACTATTAGTTGGTTATATTGCAATTGATAGGGTAGTTCAAGCCAGTCTAACAATTAAAGGTTAAGGCAGTGATGGGTTCTATAAGCTGATCCTGTGGCAAATCGGGCAGTGTTATTGTAGCACCTGGTAAATTTATTGAGGTTTGATTTGCTTAGGTTTACGAAGATGGGTGAGGCATACAGAAGGGTCAATAGCAGATGTGTATGGGTAATAACAGTTCTAGCAGATGGGTTAGGAATGGTTTAATCCTGTATAAAGAGCCTAATTTTTTTATTAACTGTTTTAATAGTTTTGTCTATGTGAGCATCAAACTTGAGGTTGTTGTCAATCACTCCCAGTAGTTTAGTACTAGGTTCCGGGGAAATTAAGGGTACCATTGTTAGATATTATCGTGAGAGGTGGTGAGGGGACCTTGCGAGTGGGGGAGAAGAGCAACAGTTTGGTTTTATTTGGGTTTAATAGTAGTTGGCGACCAGTGAGACAGTTCTCTACTTTGTTGAAAGTTGATTTGGGACAAGGATTGTAAATCTGTGGGGGAGGTGGCAGAGCAGATGAGAGTTGAGTCATCTGCATACTGAATACAAGTTGCATCAGGGATGACTTTCTGATATAGAGGTGGAAGAGGCACACTGCAAGAAGGCTAGCAGAAGGGCAGCAATATTGGTGTGTGCAACTTAGCTACGGTTGAATGGGAGTTGGCAGATGGGATTAGGAAGTGAAATAATGATTTTAGGTACGTAGCAGAAAGAAGGAAAGGAAGGGCAGACCTGATCAGGTTAATCAAAGATGGAGGACGGGTCAAAGAAGACTAGAACAAAAAGCAGAGGTACTAAATAAAAACTCTGCTTCAAGCTTCACATAGGAAAGTAAGGGGAGAATGACATGCCACAAGAAAATTGAAGCAGCATCGAGAGAACAGTGGACAGACAAGAGGAAAAGAAATGAAACAGCTGTAGACAGAAGAGGCTGCCCATAGGGAGGATAACACAAAAGAATCAGATGAGCTACTTCCCAAAGTCCTGAGAAATCTAGACAGTGTGCTAGCAGATCACTCCTGATGGAGATCTTCAAAGGATCACTAGCTAGTATAAACGTACCTGAAGACTGGAAGACATCATATGTGATAGCCTTGTACAGGGTGAGAGTAATAACTGCAGGCATATTCACTTAATAGCAGTTGTAAAGAAAATCGCAAACAGAATCCTGTGGAAATAGCTGGCAGCATTTGTAGAGAACAACCATCTCCAGAACAATAATCATCATGGGTCCATGATGCTGTCGGGCAAACCTGATGCAGTTTCTGACTGGATTATGGTTGAAGCTGATGGGGATACCAACAGATGCAGTCCACCTGGGCTACAGCAAGGTTTTTAAGTTGGTTGCAGACAGGAGGGGGATACAATATCTGGAGTGGTTGTAGTAAGACCAGGACAGAAAAAAATATACTGATACATGTTTGAATGGTAGGCACAGAGTGTTGTGGTAATAAGGAAGATGGAAATAATTAGGATATTGACTAGTTGATTACTGTAGTGGTCTGTCATAGATCGATTACTCATTGGTGTGTTTGTCTCAGACTTACCTGAGGGAATAAAGAACAGAATTGTCCTCTTTATGGATGACATGCATAGAAATATAGCAGTAGCAGGTAAAGGAGGTTAGCAAAGGATTTGAAAAGTCTGAACAAATGTGGAGAAAGCTGGCTGTTAAGGTTTAGTGCAAAGGACTGTGTAGTTCAGCACTTAGACCACAACAATCCCGGTACAAAGTTATCAACTGGGGGAAGTGGGACAGTGGAAGCAAACCACGAAAAGGATCTGTGTCATTCATCACACCTGCATTGGACTAGCAAGACATTGAGATGGAAGTGTCTGCATCAAACAGAATACTGATGTATATTCCCCTGGAGGCAGGCTCCAGAAGCAAAGAGGTATACTTTTCACTCTACAGGGTCCTGGTCAGACCATGCCTTGAGTACAGTGGGCAGCTTTGGAAGCCATGCAAAGAATGTGACCCAAGGATGGTAAGGAAGGGATATGCTTACAGTCTCATCTCACTTGGTAACAGAAGATACAGAGTGACATGTTATTAGTGCATTTCAATGAGATTTGAAAAAGTCATCCTCTTCAAGAAGGACATTGGGTTAAGAAACAGCACAGTCAGCTGCTTGTAGGACTATTTCCTGTAGCTCTGAAAATTCTTTTTCACTGAAAAGGGCTGCAAATACATGGAAATAGTTATTGCAATGGAAGGTGGAATCCACAGAGGTATTCAGGAGGTCATGGGACAGTTGGAGAAGTAAGGGATGGAGAGGAGATGAAATGGTAAATGCACCTAAAAGCCAGACTAGGTAGACTTTTTATCTTCTGTCATCAGGTAAATGTGATATAATATGCAATTTTTCCGTTTCTGATGAGAACTGTCATTAATAGCCACACAGTGATAGTCCATGCCAGTTCTGTATTTATGTATGACTTTAAAATCTTCAATTCTTTTAGTATGGCTTTAATTCCTTTTTCAATATATGTAGATTATTTTATGATTCTTGTTAGTATCCCTGAACCATAAATAAGGGAGTATGCTATTTTCATATTGTCTCCCATATCTGCGCCACCTTTTCTTCACATTTTATCTTAACCCTTTTAATAACAACTTATTACATTTGATATAAGTTAGTATGCTCAGACCAGCCCCTTCCTATACGTCTATTCTTTCTTTATCTTTGGTATACTATTTTTATAGCTGTTTTAGAAATATTCTTGAATTTTTCCAAGCCATTTGCATATTTACAGTAGGAAAAAAATGCATCAGTACTGTCAATGTATTTCAAGAGTATGCTAGCTTCTACTTTAAATGACTTATTGCAGTTTTTAATTTGTTTTCATTTATTATCAAATGAAAGCATGTATAGTTAACTGTTACTCATCTGATTATTTCAAATTTTCAGTATTCACTCTAAACTGGTCAAACAAACCAGCCCAATGAAACAGAGGAAGGGAGAACGGCGGTAGCATTGTTACCTCACAGCAAGAGGTTCTCCCATTCGATTCTTGGCATGGCTTGGGAGTGCCTTCTGTGTGGAGTCTGCATGTCCTCCCCACGGTTGGGTAGCATTCGAAAGACATGCGTGCGTAAATGGGCATGCCTTCGTTGAAGGATGGGCATCGAGCTGGCACCTCGGCGTTTCGTAAAAATCTACTGCCAATCATTAGCGGACCAGAGTTCCACTGTGGTGACCCCTTACCGGGAAAAAGCCGAAAGACAAACAACAAAAAGTTTTGCTAGTATTCCATGATTTAAGAGCCACCCTAGAGGAGGTAATTCTGAGTAGCCATATGTAAACTTTCCTATGTCATGAGAAAGAATGGGTCCTGGCTATTGATGTGTACCTCAATAGAGGACACAAAAGGATTATTCATCAAGTATCTAAGTAATGGGAGACACGAACAGATACCAGGTAATGCATGCAGAGAAGTGTGATGCAGGTATATTGCTGTCATTGGACATTCACATCTTAGGGTGATTTAGGGCTAAGCAAACACATCAGTGCTGTAAAATGATGTGGACAGCAAATGATTTTCCTGATTCAAGGCTGTTGACTGCCTAAGGCTGATCATTGAGTGGTTATTTTCCTCGAGAATGGGCGATATCTATCAGTTGAGGGGGTTATGCCACGCATGGCAAACTAGATAAGGAGATAGGAACATGAGGGACAGACAGTAGCCTAAAGAGGTCTGTAGGAACTGATTCAATTACACATCTGGAATAGTAGATGGATACCCAAAAGAACTCACCAAGAACTTTAAGCCTGCCTTTGCTCTGTTGCAGTAATTTAGTTTAGATTAGGGACAATGTTGTTTAGTCAGATAGGAAAATGATAACTAATCAGTTGGATCAGTTAGAGTTTTTCTAAATGTTGGATTTCTATCCTACAGTATTGATTTCATTTTCCTGGTGATTGAGTTCTGTTTGTTTATTGGAAATGAACTGTTTTAAATATTTAATCATTTTGCTCAATATTACATATTTTTATAACTTATATTGTGGTTGTTTTTCTTTAGTGATTTGAGAGTTCTTATACTTGCTTTGATAATTCCCAGGGCCACTCCAAAAGTCGGCTGCTTAGGTCATTTGATACTATTTGTTTTAATATTAAATTTTCATAATTGGACCCCCTTTAGAAGGACATGAAGACACTCTGATTGGTGGCAGTATTACTGTATTATTTTAGGGAAGGGACACAGATGGAAATCTGTGTCAGGCTTTCCCAGATGTGTTTGGATGTGTTCGATTTAATTTATTTAAGTGGGAGTGTATTAGAGGTCCTAAACTGGGGCACATTGCTCTGACGTATGTAATAACGAGTTACATTAGGGGTGGACAGAAGTATACAATCCAGTCCCAGGTTATAGAGCACGTTCCTGTTGTGTTCTTAGGGAAAACTGTGAAATATTACTCCTGTTTAAGTGGCAGTCTCACATTGGAGTCAGTAGTGAGGACTGAATCTCCTTAGTTACTGACCCAGGATAGTAAGGGACATCACATTATTAGGTGGCATCCAGTAGGGTATTGTCTGGACTTCACAAAGCTCACCAAATAAAACAACCTTTTGTGAAAAAATGGTATGTATAATTTCTATTTATCTATTATACATCTTAGACATATGTGAAAACCTATCAAAAGTTATGCTTAACAGATTAGTGGCGTTGTCAGGTGTTAATATTAGATGAAGGTAATATACACTTATTTTTTTCATGCCTGAGCATTCTGCAAAATATCTAACATGTGTAGCCTTGATGCTAACAACAACATTTGTCCTGGTTTGTGTATTCATAGAATCAAACCAGCTCAGTGAAACAGAAGAAAGCATTATGTCAGCATTTTTAGTAACTAAAGTTTTGCTTGTATTCCCGGACTTAAGTGCCACCCTAGAGGAATTAAATCTGAGTAGCTATATGTAAGCTCTCCTATGTCATGATAGAGAATGGGCACTGGCCACTGATGTGCACCTTGCTGAAGGATACAAAAGGAATAATCAGCAAGGATTCAAGTAATGGCAGACATGAACAGATACCAGGTAATGCAGGAAAAGCAGTGTGATGCAGGTATATTGCTGTCATTGGAATATGCAGTCTGATGGCAGATAACAGACCTTCTCTGTCCATTCTATCACTCTAACCTAAGGCAATATGATCTAAACAAGCTAGAGACCTGCTACAACAAAATCGCCAAATTCGCCACAGGGGCATCCTACCGTAGTCACCACTGTCTCTCACTTGCTGAACTGGGCTGGCTTGAACTCCCTCACCTCCTTCAGTGGTATCAACTCTCACTCGCCCACAAACTAGTAAACCATCCACTAAATGTCCCATCCCTCCAGAATCTACTCCAACCCTATCGCACCACCAGACCACTAAGATCCAGCAACAAAAGTCACTTGAAGATCACTAAAGTCAATAACTCTGCTGGTGAAGCACTATTCTCTTGCGCCATAGCCAAATTATGGAACTCACTCCCACCCACAATTACCTCCGTACCATCATGCACCCACTTCAAAACTTTACTAAAAGCGCACCTAAAAACATGCTGGCTATGCCCTTGCAACCCCCACTCTAATGTATTCCACCCCATCCAACCACTACCTTTCTCTCCACTCCACTAACTACCTTGATTATAGCAAGCTCAGATGCTCATAAGCCTAGTACTTATTATACAGCAGGAACTTCTCATTGTAACATTTGTTAATGTCTGTTATGTACTTCACAGACAAAGATTCTAGTTGTCTACTGATGTACTATGTTCTTCATCTGTAAATATGTTGTAAGTAATTGCTATGTTAAATTGTTAATCGCTATGAAATCCAATGTATCTACTGTCTGTTTATTTTACGGTGGAGCTTTTCTCCCCGGGCCTCCGCTGAAAATGGACCTACATCCAGTCGGACACTCCCGGTCAACAAATTTAAATAAATAAATAAATAATAAATACATTAGTAATATATCTATATACAGCTATCTATATATATATATAAATATAAATATATATATATATATATATATATATATATATATATATATATATATGTAAAACGTACCCAGATGAAGGAGCTTGGATATCGTAGAGTCAATATAAAATCCCAAAACACAACTTCCTGGTCACTACGACGGAACACACTGACCAAGTATTAAACGCTCAATGCAGCTCCAATCCAAAAAAGCTTGTTGGTAAATCCTTCCTTTGTCAAACGGTCATATCGACCCAAACAATCTCACAGAACCAAAAACTGTTCAGTACTAGTAAAACCACTCCGTAGACATCAGGTTAAAAATATCGAAACTTGCGTATTTATTAAACAATTAAAATAAGCGCTTTCACGGTGTATAGCACCGCTTCATCAGATCAGTTTTTGGTCCTGTGAGATTGTTTGGGTCGCCATGACCGTTTGACAAAGGAAGGATTTACCAACAAGCTTTTTTGGATTGGAGCTGCATTGAGCGTTTAATACTTAGTCAGTGTGTTCCATCGTAGTGACCAGGAAGTTGTGTTTTGGGATTTTATATTGACTCTACGATATCCAAGCTCCTTCATCTGGGTACGTTTTATATATATTCTTTTTGGAACCGCATTGGTTTTTTGTTGATATATATATATATATATATATATATATATATATATATATATATATATATATATATAGTTTACTATCAAAATGTGGAAAATCAAAAAAATGTCCACTTTTTGATCAAATTTGTTATCTGAATTTGGTAATACAGAATTACCAAGATGTCGGAAATGGTAACGACAGAATCGACATCTGAAAACCAGAGGTACCAGTGTGGAAATTCTGTGTTACCAGTAACTTTTTTGCAGGGGGCAAGCCCCCCCTGCACCCCCATGTGGGGGGCTGTGCCCTCCACCCCCCTGCATATTATTTATTCCAACTCTGAGATCATACTACAGTGAAAAAAGGGTACATTTCCTGTTATCAGATGGGCAATCCCATTTCCAGATCAGCATTATGGAAACAGGAAAACACGCATTCGGCCACCCCAGTTTCATATATATATATATATATATATAGATCTATGTATGATTTACCAACAAATTTTCAAAGGCAAAATAATATGTGATCAAAAGAACAAAATAAAATTCTGAAAGCAAAAACATTAAGCCTAAATGTCAAACATCAGTAAATGACAAACAAAATTTGACATACCAGACTTCCAGTTTTGAAAGTCCGTATGTACTTTTACATTTGTAGGGGGCGGTGCCCCCCACACTCCCTGTAAATTATATATATACCAGGTCCAAGATCGCACTACATTGAGGAAAAGGATAAATTTCTCGATCCTCACTGTACCAGAATCTCCATTCACAATGACAAACTCATAACAAGGAATAAAGCTTTACTTTTGTTATTATGATGTCATATTATTTCAATTCTGCATTGTGAAACTTTACAAACTTACTTTCTGTCACATGCTTTTCCAACACGAGTCTTCGAAATTTTTATGGCAAACCTTTATATATATATATGGATGTGTGTATATGTGTGTGTGTGTGTGTGTGTGTGTGTGTGTGTGTGTGTGTGTGTGTGTGTGTATATATATATATATATATATATGTGTGTGTGTGTGTGTGTGTGTCTGCATTGTAACGCATGTGCACAAACACACACACACACACACACATCACTAAACGGTTTAGCACTTTGACTGCCATTTGTAGCGCAGTAGCCGAATTGTGACTGGGAAAAAGAGAGGCGGGATGAACACTTCACAGATGTAGTAACAAATGTAAGGAGTTTATCCTGGAAGAAATATAAATCAACTTAACTAACTTGTGTCATATCAGTATTTCTAATATATTTCATTTGTTTGTAATATATCTACAATTAGTTGCTATCCTTCACAAAACTAGCATGAGATTTTCAATTTTTTCTTCAATAAATGGCAGTAAAAGGATTTGTGTTCTAGGAAGGACAGGATAAAAAATGGTGAGAGGAATTTATAACACTTGTGTAGCTGTTATCCATGAAAAGTGCTGCTATACCTGTATGCAAATCCTGTAAGAGCAGTTTATTCCCACTGACTAAGTAAATGGGAAAGTGCCTTAAGAATCACACAAACTTACACCAAAAGTGTGAATTAGGTGAAGTTTATCATTAAGCATGTGAAAAGAACTATGTGAAAGCCTTGGCTTCGTATGATTTCCCAGATACTCAGACATTGAGGACAGCGCAGCTTTTATTATTACTATTTAAAAATGTAAAGGGGTTTAATATGTTTTATATAGGGGTATCCTTATGTAGACACTTTGGTTTCTTAAAAGAATGAAAAGGGGTTGAGAGAAAAAAATTGAAAAAGCAAAGACATAACAAAGAGCAGAACACAGAAGGAAATCATCAACAGGGTTATGCTGAAGGAGGTAGGGGAGGATAGGTGATATGATTTTCTTGGGGGATAGAACTCCCCTATTTTTTCCATTTTTTTTTTTATATAAGAGGGTAGTATGGGTGGGAAGCTGGTAAGAAACCATAGGAGAAAGGATAAAGAAAAGCGGGAGCTGAAGAGGAGTCCAGCCCAAAAACAGTCTTCAGTCCACAAGACCTCAAATGTTTCCACTGCCTGATGGTGTTGCAGGTAAGGACTGCAATGATGAGAGCACTGGGACTTGTAGTGTGCAGTGGTAGGTGGTAACCAGAGCAGTGAGTCTTCCACCCACTGAAGAGAATCCTGGACAGACTGAAGGTGTCTGCCTCAACCAAGTCCCAAAGCTCACATTCATCTTGCCCTGCTGCTATATTGCAGGGCGCCTACAGGACTGGTGCAACAGCCCCAACTCTGTGAGGATGTCCTTGGATGGGCAGAGTAAACATTCCCTAACCAGGGTGGCACATAGCTGAGCTGCTCCTAATGATTCTGGACCTATAAAATTAACAGAAATGAGAGACAAAGAAAATGAAAGACAAAAGAATGTAAAATTAAAAGAAGAAAACTAGAGTAAAATGAGGAAGACCAAGAAGAAATGCAGACAATAAATTCACACATAATGTTACACATTATTCAAATATTTATTATTAGTGAATTTTATTTTTATTAATTCTTTATTAAACTAAAAATGAGTAGGAAATACTAATGCATACATGGGAACAAAAAACATATTGCTGTCAAGGTCCTGGTGGCTTTTACAATTGCGCTCTGATGATACTAATGGGATATGCTGGTAATACATTTGAAGTTTATGCCTAATATGGATTTGGTTGCAATCCTGTACTGAAAGCACTTTAGTCCTTCTATTATCTTTGTGTATAAATACTTTTGCAGTTATATATAATAATTAAATCAGATGAGACAGAAACCAGCATTAATTTCTTGACATTTTTAAAATGTTAAGGTATTTATTCATACTTATCACCACTCTCAATCAGTGTATCCAGTGTCATCTTTAGCTACATAGAGAACACATAATAATATGGTTGTTTACCCATGTCTGACTTTTTTCCTTAATATTTCTGACATGACTGTTAATACTACTCTGCAAGGCATTGCACGTACTGTTGCAATTCCTTAGTATACATGTTTATTTCTTTAAATATTTATTCATATCTGAACTACAAAATCAGATTGTCATGCTGTGCTAATATTTCCTTTGATGCAAGTTGAAATAGTAGGAGTGTACCTATCTTCAACTTGGTATTTGTTTTATATGTGTGCACAGCTTTCCTAGGTGGGGAGGGACATTTGTCTGGAATCTTACCATACACTTTCAGTGTAGGTTCTTCTTTCAACTATTATGGCTTGCATACTTAAGTTGCAGTTTTAAGTAACAACTGTAAATTTCCTTTAGGGAGAGGCAGAAGCTGTGCTCACACATAAAATGTAGCAGTTGAAGTTTCACCTCCTTTCAATTCAAACTTCATAAAAAATCTGTAACAGATGAATGCAGTCCACATGACAATAATGTATGTTTTGATAATGTTCTGCTTAAATAGTGTAGGCATATAAGGAGATTGTTTAGAAGTGTATACAGAAGTAATTCAAATGGTCATTTCTAACTAAACTATGTGCTGGTCATTCACTTGATACTGAAACTTCTATCCCACTCACCCAATTTCACTATGACTAGGGTGTGGTGCCTCACTGAGTTCGCAATCTTGTATGTGCAGTTGATATTGTGGAATAAATGGCTATCTTATACAATTATCATACTAATAAATATTTTCTGGCCTACTCAAACAAAATGCTCTCTATACAAAACTGTCTTCATGTATTTCAAGCACTAAGTATGGTAATATCTACTGTATTTGAAAATATATGGTAATGCAAGAATGTTTTTGTTTGTACATAGATGCATAACATTTATATACTTGAAAATATTTGTAAGTATACACATGCAGATGTACATGTATATTTTTACAGATATATTTATTTACTTATAAATGCACATTTTTATTTATACACAAAAGTGTGTCATCACATAAACTTTTCATATTTGTATACAGATGAATTTCTGTATATATTTGTGGTTTATTATGCATTATAATTACATATAGATACATATTCACAGTCGTACATATTTCTTGTTGTATTTACTTTCATTTTAAACAGCATACCTCAACTTGGCAAAGGCCTTTGACACAATCCCACACTCAAACATTATCAGAGTGGGTGACTCCACATCAACCAGCAGACTTGTCACCAGTGGGGTGTTACAAGGGTCAATGCTGGGCCCTCTACTGTTTGGTATATACTCCTCAGAAGTTCAGGCCAAAATTAAGGGGCCATGGCTGACGAAGTTTGCAGACAACTGCAAACTAGGTTCAATTATTGATTCCCCAAATGATGACAGTATACTTCAAGAGGGTCTTATGCATGCCAGTGACTAGTGTATTAGTCATGGTCTCAAACTGAATGCAAAGAAATACATCATCATTCCCTTCGGTAAAAACATTGTCCCTACACACTATCAAATTAACAACAATACCCTATGTATTTAAGAAGTGGTAAGATATTTGGGATCACAAGTAGCCTGCAACCTTAACTTTGACCACCATCTGTCTATTGTAGTAAGGAAGGCTTTCTAAGTAGCACACTTGATTAGCAAAGGCATCACCTCTAGAGCAAAGGAGGTTATAACCATTCTATACTCATCAGCTCTATACTCACCAATAATGAGGCTCATAATTGAGTATAATGCCCCTTTCAGCATGTACCATATAAAGCACCTGCTGTTAGAGATTATGAATATAAGGCTGAAATTAATTCTGTTGTAAATATGCTGAAAGATAAAGCATAGAATAAAAAGTTTGCTTGAATATATGTATAGAGTTCAGCAATGTAAAATGGGCATTCATACTATATGTATAACAGACAGGCTTCTCTTCACAGCATCAGAAAAGCCTAACAAAGCAATATTGGAAAGCAAGTATCACATGCTTTTTTCATGTTTGCAGAGCAAATATCTAAACTCAATAATATGTGATGTTTTTTTCAATAGGAACAGAACAGATGTTTCCTTTCATACTTCTGTTATTCTGATTGCGTGCATTTGTGCATTTTCGCATCAACAGAAATGCTGACAGGACAATAGAAAAGTCTAAAAACAGGCATTATGTGACTTCTCACAGAAGGCCAAAAAAGATACCAAGAGGAAATAACAAAATCTATGTGAGTGACTAGCACTCTATATAACAATTGTAGTAGTTCAGTTATGTGAGAGAGGGACAGAGACAGGTACTTTGTAGAAGTCATCATTCATATCTGTAATGAAGGAAAACTTTGTAAATATATGCTACAATCTGACAGAAAGCGTATGTGTGGTTTATTTTAAAAATATGTTATCTGTAACAGTGCTTATAGCTGCAAAATATATTTCTTTATCAGTGCGCAATTTGAAAGGCTTGGTGCTTTAAACAGACTACAGATGGAGTCATGCAAAGCTCTGTGTCACTGATTCAGTAGTAAACAGCACAGCAAGACTGTGTGTTTTAAGAAGACTTTGGATCCAGCACAGCAAAGAAGCAGAGCACAAATTAAAATAAATTTTTCAATTTTGACCCTGACGTATGGTGACCCTGACATGCATTCCTAGCCTGTATCCAAAAACAGAGGGAGTGAGGGTAATGCCTTGTATGAGGTCACTCCTGTAAAAGCACAGTAACTAACGTTTATGTGAAGTACTTCAGATTTCTACAGTTTTCTACAGTTTGCAGCAATAATACAGTTTATTAGACGTCTAAATCCGGAGTGAGACTGCAGTGCAGGAAGGTGAGAAGTGCCATAAATTCTCCAAAAAAGGTACAATACAAAGTTGTAAGACTGAAACTGCCAGTTTTGCTGTACCAACTTCACAAGTGACTACAGAGACTTTTCAACCATCTACAGTAAAGTAACCTGGCCATCTGCCTCTCTGTTGACTGGTAAGATAATTTGTCTGTGTTACATACAGTATGAATGCCATAGAGGTAATAATAATAATAACAGAATGAAATGCATATACAGCATATTAGCAAATGTAAAACCTTATTAGGGCAAGTTGATAGTAAGGCATTATGCAAATTGATTACAATTTTTGACTGGTATCTGAAACAAAATCATGTGTGGTATAAAAAATGTTTATTGTGTGTACAATGTCATAAAATACACTGCATGCCACTATTCAAAGGTTAGACTGTACAGACAAAACTTGTAATGGTAAAGAACCAAGAAAAGTTAATATGCTGACATTATATTCAAATGTTAGACAATTATGTTCTGCCACCAGATGTAAAAGGTTTATTTCAGAGTTGCAACAACAGTCAAATCAGGTACTGATAGAACCTCTAGTACATTTTCTTACAAAAGAATGTAATAAACTTCTAAAAGACAGGCACAATGAGTTCAGGAAGCTTAGACAAGTTATACATACATCTTTTCAAAAGTGCATAGGAGTTTTAGACCATGCAACATTACAGGAAACTCTTGAACAGCATTTTTTTGATAAAGAAAATACTGACTTCCTCCATATAACAGATGAGCTTAAAAAGAACAGGGAACTACAGCTGATTTGTACAAAAGAAATATATTTTATAATATGTTTATGTTTTGGAAATGGTTAAGCATACATGCTAAGATCTGATGTATGGACAAATCATTCTCAAATGTTTAGGGGACTGGGAGGGTGGCCTAATGGTTAAGGTGTTTGCTTACAAACACAAGGTGCAGGGTTTGAGTTTCACAAGGGATAATTGGCTAGGCTTAAAATGGCTTGCAAGGGCAGTTAGCCTAGTACTAATATATGAATCTATGAATAAATCTTTCATTCAGTTAAAGCAAGACATTTATCAGTAGCACAGTAAAATAGATCATATAACTGCTATTCTAATAGCATAGTCAAAAGGTGCACAACAGTTTTAGTGTATAAAATAAAATGAAAATAGCTAATAACAGTAAAGATTTAAAGTCACGAGACTGACATGCATGTATTTTCTTTTCATCTAAAATACATTTGTTACAATGCACAAGAATAACAGGCAGACAACAGCAAATATAAATAATGTAAATATAAACATGTTAGTTAAGCTAATATCTATTTTGTTTTTTACAATTTTTATAATTGTATAGTAACACCACACCAAACAGTTAAAGTTTTGAATTTTAAAAATAAAATCACAGATGGTATTAGTCAAACAGTCTTTGTAAAATGAATGGCAGAGCAGTTAAATAAAATAAAAAAATACTGAAATCCATGTAAGCTAATTGTAAAATGATGTCTATTTATGTAATATAAATGCTTAGTTATGCAAATCACAATCAAATTAAAGGAAAAAATGCTAAAAAGAGTTAACTATAGCTACAGAGTGTATGAAATGTGAGCTCAAACCTTCCTAGACTGGATGAATAGCTACAGGAAATGTTGAGCAGATAAGATAAGAAACAAGACTGACTGCCAAACAAGTGGCTTGCGTTTTTCTAAAAACTCATTGTTATTAAAACATAATTGTTAAAATGTTCACATGCAACACTATTTGGTAATTATAATAAAGCATCACAGCTGTGCATATATGTCACTGATAATATGTTTGCAAGTAAAGGTTAAAAGTAAAAAAAAAAAATCACTTATTGCTAAGTTTAGATATTTGCTCTGCAAACATGAGAAAAGCATGTGATACTTGCTTTCCAGTATTGCTTTGTTAGGCTTTTCTGATGCTGTGAAGAGAAGCCTATCTGTTATACATGTAGTATAAATGCCCATTTTACATTTCTAAACTCTATACATATATTCAAGCAAACTTTTTATTCTATGCTTTATCTTTCAGTATATTTACAACAGAATTAATTTCAGCCTTATATTCATAATCTCTAACAATTCCCTCTTTTTTTAAACATACTCAAAACACTTTATACTGATATGTATTTTTGATCACATTTTATAGAAAACACATTAGGTAACAAAACCTTTAGTCTTCTTTTGGTAGAAGTCAAAATGACATTTTACACAGTTCAGAGCTGTTTACTGAATTTCCTGTTTGCACTTATATTTAAAATCGTTTTTTTCTCAAAACTTGCATTTTATCTGTCTTTGGCCTAGCACTCTTGTGTGGGGTCATTTACTGCACTGTTATAACTTGCTGATACTTGTGAACCTCTGCTATCTCTGAAAAAAACAAAAAAACAAAAAAAATCTTGCTTTTTTCCCACTTTTCTGAGATTTAAAAAAGTTCAGTTACAGGCTTGCTGTTCTTGAACTGTTTGTAAGCTTCTTGGAGGCCATTTTTTGCTTGGGCTAAAGGGAAGTCTCTCTGTTGATCAGTGGCAGTGAAAAACATTGAGCAGCCTGCCTGCCCCTGTGGGAGTGGTTGCTGACTTGAAACTGTAGTTTTATTGGCCATTTTGGGTCAATTCCTAACTCCTTCATCTTCCTCTCTTAAAACCTGGTTGCCTCGTGGTTTTGGCGTCTTTTCAGGCTTGTTGGCTGTTAGTGAAGCACCCACCAAGAGGAGAAAACGCTGAGAGAAGAAAGGAGCCACTTTTGAGATTTTAAGTATTTTTCCTCTGTTTATTTGCTAAGTTTTTCTGCATAGCCACCTATTTTGAGCATTTTCTGGCTTGTTAAACTTGATTTCTGCATTAGTAACTGTATTTAGAGCACAACCTAGAGCTGTTTACTGAATTTCCTGTTTGCACTTATTTTTAAAATCGTTTTTTTCTCAAAACTTGCATTTTATCTGTCTTTGGCCTAGCACTCTTGTGTGGGGTCATTTACTGCACTGTTATAACTTGTTGATACTTGTGAACCTCTGCTATCTCTGAAAAAAACAAAAAAACAAAAATAAATCTTGCTTTTTTTACCACTTTTCTGAGATTTAAAAAAGTTCAGTTGCAGGCTTGCTGTTCTTGAACTGTTTGTAAGTTTCTTGGAGGCCATTTTTTGCTTGGGCTAAAGGGAAGTCTCTCTGTTGATCAATGGCAGTGAAAAACATTGAGCAGCCTGCCTGCCCCTGTGGGAGTGGTTACTGACTTGAAACTGTAGTTTTATTGGCCATTTTGGGTCAATTCCTAACTCCTTCATCTTCCTCTCTTAAAACCCTCTTTTGCGCGTTTTTGCGCATTTATTGTGCATAGCACAACAGTGGGCAGCGCCGCCTAATTGGGTTTAAACTATTCCTGGCTCCACAAAGTCTGCTCTTCACTTTTTCCCTTAGAACTGCTCTATCTCTCAATTTAAACACAATATTCTCATTCTAAGGCCCTTCACTGGTCCAATTAAGTAATCCTACAAGTTAGCACTATTAAACCATAAGCACTACTTACTCTTATACTCTCTACGATTACCCTGTCCTCTATTGGTCCATCTTAAATTCAGTTTCCCTATATTACTCTAGCATGTCCAAAGGTCAGTCAATGGTTTCCTCTCCAGTCCAACTGGTGAATCTGGGAATTTTGAGGCAATGTTACAACTGTCTCATGTACACGGACAACCCTCTCCTCCTCCAAACAGGTTCAAATATATGTGAGAGATGCAACTATTCAGCCAACCTGGAGGCTGAGCTCTCTCATCTCAAAACTGGTGTAACCAGTCAGGAGGAGAAGGTAACTTCACACAACACAATTCCAGTATCACATAGTCCCACCACATCAGCGAACCAAACACATAAATACACAAAAACATACTCGGAGGCTCTAAATAAAAATCTACTTAAGCAACAGAGACCTCCAAAGCAGACATCCAAGCAAACGCTACCTCAAAACAAAACATGCACAACACATAGCCCACAAAGTCAGTGTGCCAAGCAGCCACAGCCCTTAAGGCTGAATAACACACCTGATACTCTTGTAATAGTTGACTCTATTGTCAGACACACTGATGTCCCGCTCACCAGGCTGAATAAAGAGAAGGTCACGGTGAGCTGCCTGTCGGGTGCTAGGATCCACCACCTAACCCAAGCACTCAGGTCACTCCAAAGCAAATACAGATATGACTCTGTCATTGTATATGCTGGTGTGAATGACCTGAGACGTACCTCCCTGGACTACATGAAAAGAGACATAGAGGAGCTCTCTGATCATGTAGCCCAGGCTGGTATGACCCTGACCTTAAGCAGCATCTTACCCTCACCTAGAATGATGCCACAGTACAAAGACAAAATGATCGATTTTAACAATTGGCTAAAATTTTGGTGTCATTCAAAGGGGATCCAGTGTCTGTCAGCCTGGGATGACATGCTCGACAAGCCACGTTGCTTCACTAGGGATGGCTTGCACCTGTCACCACTGGGCTTTCGGATATTGGCAAAGGCTCTTGCCACCCCCATAGTGCCTTTTTTAGGCAAGGCTCAAAAGTCAAGCCCACCCCCATAGACAGCACAAGGAACAAGAAACTAAGGGTAATGCTGCTTAACGCCAGAAGTCTTAGCCTCAAGATGCACACACTCGAAGCTCTTCTCAGTATGGAGAACATCGATATCTGTGCAGTGACAGAAACCTGGTTCAAGGCTCCAGAGAGCACCCCAGCACTACCAGGCTATACCTCATATCATGCTTTTCCGCCCCAAAACCCGGACCGAACCACAAAAGGAGGGGGAGTTTCCATATTTATCAAGGATATCCACACCTCCAGGTTAGTGGCATTGCACGAAGTATCGGAGACCATCCATGTGCAACTAACAGTGGGCAAGACTGCTTTTCAGTTTATAGCATCCTACAGACCACCCTCTCAAAGTCAGGAATCAGGCTCGGCTTTCCTGAAAACATTGGAGAACATGAAGATCTCTCTGAACACCATTATATTGGGTGACTTCAACTACCCAAACATTGACTGGGAGCACTACTCAAACCCCAACACCTTAGCTCAAAGGTTCCTGGAAATTATAAACTCAAATGTTATGGAACAACTAGTCACCACTCCCACAAGAGGGGACAACATACTAGACCTGATCATTACCAACATGGGGACTCTATGCTCCACACCAGAAGTATATCCCTCATTGGTAAGATCAGACCATAAATTAATTTCACTGGATGTCCACATCCCGACCCCACCCCCAGCCCAGAAAACCACAGTGAAAAACTTCTCAAAAGCGAACTTCTCACTTCTCAAAACCGAAGTGGAATCCTTCAAGGCCCCAGGGCCAGTGGAAACTACGGCCCAAACTACAGAATCCTATATAAACGCATTCTACGGACATCTCCAGGAATGCATGGATCATGCTATCCCAAACAAAACCAAGACCCAATCATCCAAAGGCAGGCATCCAGTCTGGTGGACCCCTGCCATAAATAAACTGTACAACAGAAGGAGGAAGCTACTACATGACAGAGCAAAATCCCTAATAGGGAAGGCATCTCTGATCAGTACTAGCAAAAAATTACGATCCCTCATAAAATCCTGCAAGGCCAGCTTCGAGAGAAAAATTGCACAGGACACCAAAGACAATCATAAGGCTTTTTTTAGTTATGTTAGGAACCTGGGATGCAACTCCCAGACTTGTTCTGAGTTGATTCTAAACGACAAAAAATACACTGAACCCACAGACATCGCCAATATCCTGGCAGACAGGTTCAGTGCAAACTTCTCCACCCCTCCCCAAAAGAGCAAGTATCTATCCCGGCAGAGGGCTGCCTCCCAAACATCTCTGATGCTCAGGTGAAGGCTGCCCTCTCCAAAGCAAAAAACACTGCTTCCATGGGACCAGATGGCATCCCAGGTTGCGTCCTACATGAAATCCAAGAGGAACTAATCCCTCAAATAAAACAGCTATACAATCTCAGCCTCACTACAGGATATGTGCCCACAGAATGGCTTACAGCAACAGTGGTCCCACTCCACAAAGGTGGAGCCTCTACGGACCCTGGAAACTATCGCCCCATAAGCCTGACTAGCTTAGTCTGCAAGGCTATGGAGAGGATCATCATGGAGCTCATAAACAAAGACATTGGGGACCTACAGACACTAGATCCTACCCAGTTTGGCCTTGTCAAGGGCAGATCCTGCCTTTTGAACTTGGTTGACTTCTTCGAAGCAGTCATCAAAGCCATAGATGAAGGGAAGGTAGTCCACACAGCCTATCTGGACCTTGCAAAGGCATTTGACATAATACCCCACTCGGGCATCATAGATAAGCTATCCAGCTTAAATATAAACCCCTATGTTACAAGATGGGACGCAAACTGGCTCAAAGACAGAACCCACAGAGTGAGAGTTGCTGGAGCCATGTCAGACTTGAAACCGGTCACAAGTGGCGTCCCACAGGGTTCTGTCCTGGGACCACTCTTGTTCGGTATATACTTTTCCGAGGTACAGGCAAACGTGGGAGGACTATGGCTCACCAAGTTTGCAGACGACTGCAAACTGGGCACCATAATCGACTCTCCAGCTGACACAAACATCCTTCAAAAAGGTCTCACAGAGACAGATAACTGGTGCCAGCGCCATGGTTTAAAGCTAAATGCCAAAAAATGTATAGTCATACCCTTTGGCAAAATCAATGTGCCCACAAATTACCACATAGGCGGAAACCCATTAAGTACAGAGAAAGTTATTAGGGACCTGGGGACCCAAGTTGATAGCAATCTCTCCTTTGAAAACCACATTGCCAAAGTGGTTAGAAAGACCTTCTACATAGCCCACCTCATCATGAAGGGTTTCACATCTAGATCAAGAGAGGTAATCGTGCCCCTTTATTCATCCCTCATCAGGCCCATCATAGAATACAATGCCCCTTTTGGGATGTACCTTACCCGACACCTGCAGCAATTAGAGAGACCCCAAAAGTATCTCACCAAGAGGATCAAGGGTCTCAAACAGATGCCATATGCTGCTCGGTTAAAAACTCCAGCTCTACTCAGTTGCATACCGCCTACTTGAGGCGATCTATGCCTGACATACAAAGCTATGTCAAATCCAGAATTAATGGACATGCTCCACCTCAGTAAATCTAAATCCCTTAGAGCCACACGCTCGAGGGACTTGAACCTCAGCACAGAAATAAATAGAACTTGCTGGAGGGACAGGTTCATAACCCAGAGGCTCCCTTCACTCTGGAATAGAATTCCAGTTCATGTGAGGCAGAGCACCTCACTGAATCTCTTCAAGAAGAATCTCGATAGGTGGATGGGGGATCGTAGGTTTGTCCCAGGGATTACTCCCGTGTCACTATTAGACAGAGGCACAGTAAACTAAACCTTAAAAAGGGCACAGTATACTCAAATCAAGGGGTGGCGTAAGCCATACAGAATCGGGCTAGGCTTATAATTGCCCCAGGGCAGATAGCCTAGTATGAACCTATGAACCTATGAACCTAAGTTAATACAATAATATAAACATATTACTACCAAAACTGAATGTATTTAACAACTTTTTCTTTTGCAGACCATTCTGTGAAAATATTTTATCAGTTATGAGCTGTGTCTGCTTTAGTTTTATTTTTTAACTTGATTAATTTATTTGTTTGCAATTACATAATTTAATTTAGGACTTAGAACTGTTCCATTAACTCTTTGCAACTGTTGAATTAACTATAAGAGACAAGAACTATGTGCTACTGCAAGCATTTATACACTGCTGAAAATATACAGTTTTAATGTCATTTTAACCATCACATTTTTAAACTGCACATACACTTTAGTTGACAGTGAAGTATACACTGAAGAATGTCATTTACATATTAGGGGGGGCACTCTCTCAGTTTTACACTGACTGTATAAGCAGTACTGCACAAGGGTCGGAAATAGACCTACAGGAAGAAATAATATTTCATTCCTTCTTGACAATACTCTTTTAGGGTGTGAAGGAAAAAACAGGTATTTGTGCATAAGAAACATTGGTAAACAGATTAAATCTGAAAGTCCAAGATATTTTATGCTAGTTATTATTGTATTGTTTAGTATTAAATTGTATTTACAACCTGTTAAACTGTAAAGCTATACACAAGATGATTTAAAATTGCTTTATTACAGCTATACAAGAGAGAGTAAAGATATGTAAAAATTGAACAAGACTGGTAACTATTTTTAATATGTTTTTGGCAAAACAATGTTGGTATAAAAAAGCATGAATGTTTCTAATTGCTGAGTATGTAGTTTAAAATAACAGGATGTATGCCTTTGGTGCCAATTCCACTAGATATTTCTAAAGAGACATAAACATTTTCCAAGATTTTGCTTAATATTAATGTTATTAAATTTGTAAGATTAGACTAAATGTACTTTATAGTCTTTGTATGTACAAATGCAGAAGAATTCAGTACAAATGATAGTCTTTGTGTGTACAAATGCAGAATAATTCAGTACAAATGAAATTAATGTCTAGTAATGAATGTGTGTGAAAAACCATGTTTAAAAAAAAAATGGGTCCAGGGTACCTACCAGATTGAAATGCATGAATAGCAAACAGTCTGTGTAAATACATACTGTATAGGCTACATTGTAATAAGTTCAAAAGTAATTTGTCAAGTTGTAATATTATCACTGGTTTCAAACTGCAGTTTTATCATTGATTTTTGGACCATCATTTTATCTGTACTAGTTTTGGTTACCCCAGCTAGGAAAAATTATATTAAAATATTGTATTCATACAGCTAATGGACTAATATGTAAATAGCATTCTTCAGTGTATACTTCACTGTCAACTAAACTGTATGCACAGTTTAAAAATGTGATGGTTAAAACGACATTAAAACTGTATATTTTCAACAGTGTATAAATGTTTGCAGTAGCACATAGTTCTTGTCTCTTATAGTTAATTCAACAGTTGCAAAAAGTTAATGGAACAGTTCTAAGTCATAAATTAAATTCTGTAATTGCAAAATAATAAATTAATCAAGTTAAAAATAAAACTAAAGCAGACATAGCTCATAACTGATAAAATATTTTCACAGAATGGTCTGCAAAATAAAAAGTTGTTAAATGCATTCAGTTTTGGTAGTAATACTTTTATATTATTGTATTAACTGTGTAAAATTGCATTTTGACATGTATCAAAAGAAGACTAAAGGTTTTGTTTCCTAATGTGTTTTCTATATAATGTGATGAAAAATACATATCAGTATAACATGTTTTGAGTATGTTTAAAAAAAGAGGGAATTGTTAGAGATTATGAATATAAGGCTGAAATTAATTATGTTGTAAATATGCTGAAAGATAAAGCATAGAATAAAAAGTTTGCTTGAATATATGTATAGAGTTTAGCAATGTAAAATGGGCATTCATACTATATGTATAACAGACAGGCTTCTCTTCACAGCATCAGAAAAGCCTAACAAAGCAATATTGGAAATCAAATATCACATGCTTTTCTCATGTTTGCAGAGCAAATATCTAAACTCAGCAATATGTGATGTTTTTTTCAATAGGAACAGAACAAATGCTTCCTTTCATACTTCTGTTATTCTGATTGCATGCATTTGTGCATTTTCACATCAGCGGAACTGCTGACAGGACAATAGAAAAGTCTAAAAACAGACATTATGTGACTTCCCACAGAAGGCCAAAAAAGATACCAAGAGGAAATAACAAAATCTATGTGCATGACTAGCACTCTATATAACAATTGTAGTAGTTCAGTTATGTGAGAGAGGGACAGAGACAGGTATTTTGTAGAAGTCATCATTCATATCTGTAATGAAGGAAAACTTTGTAAATATATGCTACAATCTGACAGAAAGAGTACGTGTGGTTTATTATAAAAATAAGTTATCTGTAACTGTGCTTATAGCTGCAAAATATATTTCTTTATCAGTGTGCAATTTGAAAGGCTTGGTGCTTTAAACAGACTACAGATGGAGTCATGCAAAGCTCTGTGTCTCTGATTCAGCAGCAAACAGCGCAGCAAGACTGTGTGTCTTAAGAAGACTTTGGATCTAGCACAGCAAAGAAGCAGAGAGCAAATTAAAATACATTTTTCACCTGCAGCAATTGGAGAGACCTCAGAGGTTTCTAACTAAGAAACTCAAGGGACCCCAGCACATGCCTTACACAGGCCACAAAAGTCCCTGTCACTATACTCAGTATCATATAAACTTCTTAGGGAAAACTTTTGCCTGGCTTACAGAGCAATCTCCGACCTAAACCTAATGCATTTGCTGCACATCTGTAAATCAAATGGGACTAGAGCTACCCATTCCAATGACCTAAATATGGCCTGCTAATGAATAGGATGTGCTGGAGGGACAGCTTTGTTTCCCAGTGACTACCATGTTGTTGGAATAGGCTGCCAATTCATGTGAAGTAGAGCACCTCTATGACACTGTTCAAAAGGAACCTGGACGAGAGGATTGGGCACCATACATTCTTGCAGGGGATAGTGCCCACAACCTTCCTGGACATGAGCAGTCATTACTAAACACAATCCTGGATGTTGACTGGAGTATCTATGGTATTACATTGGTGTGAAATGACTAGGCTTGAAATGACCTCTGGGTCAATAGCCTAGTAATCTCTGATGATCTTATAATCATTTATGCAACTATTTTACAGTTTATTTTTAAACCTTTGTTTGACTTGACTAAAAATAAATAAAATGAGACACTTACTCTAGAACTCTGGCCTTCTCGATATCACCTGATCTATCTACTCAATCAGGTGCTCACCCAACTCCTACCAGATATCAATCTTTTTCCAGACTGATTAATTTACATGGGCCTGGATCTTGTCCAGGTATAAATCACTCAGAAGGTAGCAAGTAATTTTGGTTTCCTTTTCAGACTAGCTTGGAAAGCGACCAACCTCATATCTTCACAAGTGTTGCTATCATTACAAGTGCTATTACCAGAATGAGGAAAGTATGAGCAGGACTGTGGTTCACTCTCTGGGGTGTGACATCACCCTTACCAAACACAGTTAACAAACAGGGGCATTAAACTTGGTACTGTTATTATTGGCAAATATGGGTCACCCAAAAAGGCTTTGTCATCTACATGTTTTTAAAGGAATACATTCACATTTCATTTATATGGTAGATAAAAGTAATTAATACAATTATCATTTTTATCCTGCTTACACCTGCTGCTGCTGCTGTGCCTTCCTGTTGCTATCTTTTTGGAGTATTAAACCTGAATGTCAGGACCCTCATTATAATATCAGTATTAACGGGGTTTTTTTTGTTTTTTTTTAGGGGTTAGGGGGCTTTTGTTTATTCATTTCTGCTGAAATAAATTTTTTGTGTTTGTGTTAGTAACAACTTTTAGTAAATGCTGAGTGATTTGAAATGATAAGCTTTGCTACATTATGTTGGATGGGCAGGGATTATGCTTCATGGCTTTGCAAACTCACATGCATATGACTCCATTTTGCCTTTTCTAAACATTGTCAGCTTAGAGAATAACTGACGTTATCCATGCATTCCTTTGACCTTCTTATGATTGCTGGGGATTACTGCAGATGCTGCCACTAACCCCAGCATGTTCATGAGAACCCAAGGTCATATTCATGACTACCTGGGGCCTGGTTATATAGATGCATTGTCTTACATGTTCGCATGATTCATAGGGATAAGTGTAAAAAGGCATAATTTGCATGAAAAATGTGTAAATGACCCTGAACTTATGCAAATAATTTTAACAGCACCACATTAAATTGAAATCACTTGAGTTATGTGGCAAATGGCTTAAGAAACCATAGACTTTTAAAGTAAGCAATAAATAATAGAATATTGCAAATTAATAGGAGAGATTAGGAGATTACTAGGCTATTGGCCCTGAGGCTCTTATAAACCTAGCCAAGAGTTTAGCTCATGTTTAGACAAGTCAGCACCCAATGCCCCTGCCCGCAGGGACACAGGTGAAATCCCAGGGTCATATTTTCTGCTTCCCATCCAGTTATCCAGGTTGCACTTAAAAAAGGGTGAAGAGGTACTCTACTTAACATGGAGACAGAATCTATTCCATAACAAATCTGTCTGACCAACAAGTCCTGTTGATGTCATAGACCAGGTTGAGGCCGGGCATGTGAGTTACTCAAGTGGAGCTTGACTTGGGGATATGCAGCAGTCCAATCAGGTTGGGGTCCGTGATCACTTTGTATTCCAGACAGAGTTCACCTCTGAGGAGTCTGTATGAAACTGAGTAGAGGGATAGGACTTTTAGCCTGTCTGTGTATGGTAGATGTTTGAGGCCCTGGATTCTCCTGGTGAGGAACCTCTGTGGTCTCTCCAGCTGCTATATGTGCTTTGCAAGGTACATGCCAAAAGGGGCATAGTACTCAGTAATGGACCTTATAAGGGAAGAATACAGGGATCTTATGACCTCCTTGTCCCTGGATGAGATACCCTTACTTATGAGGTGGGCCATGTAGAAGGCTTTCCATACAACAGAAACAACATGGTGGTCAAAAGTCAGGTTGCTATCAACCTGGGTGCCAAAATCCCTCATGACTGATTATGTGCTTAGGACATTGTTATTAATCTGATAATTTGTGGGGATGTCACTTTCCCCAGAGGGGATGATGATGCATTTTTTGGTATTCAGCTTGAGGCCATATTTCTGTCACCAGTCATTTGAGTGAGACCCTCTTGTAGGATGTCCAACATCACTAGGGGAATTGATGATAGCACCTAGCTTGCAGTCATCTGCAAACTTGGTCAGCCATAGCCCACTGGTTTTAAGTATATCCCAAGTAACAGAGACCCCAAGATTGAACCCTGGGGTACACCGCTTGTTACGGGTCTACTGCTTGAGGTGGCTTCCCCTATTTTGACTAGGTGGGTTCTATTGGTGAGCCAGTTTGCTACCCATCTGGTAACATATGGATTAATGCCTAGTTAAGAGAGTTTATCTATTATGCCCAAGTGGGGAATAGTGTCAAAGGCTTTATGAACCAGTTCAAAATTATGTTAAATTACTGAGTTTACTTGAAAAAATGTTTGCTTTACAGATATGATGGGCAGATTAGGATGACTTAAGTGAATACTGTAAAACAGTCATTTGTGAATGGAAATTCATTACAGCATCTGTGGAAATGCATAGTGATGACTGCAAAAGATAAGTTTATTTGCTGTCATTTAGTGAGTCTGGACACTTGTTAGAAAAACAAAGATTTAACTGTGAAGCACTGAAGCATCAAGAATGTTTTATTGGCACCACTTACATGTGTCTTTACTGAGAGATTTCTGAGTGTCACTCCTGAATGAAAAATGACAGTATGTTAACAAGCTGCTTGCCTTATCATTGTAAATGTATTTATGAGGGTGCAAATATCAGTTCAACTCAACATTATTTGGCTGGATTGAGACTCTTTGTGTGTATAATAAAAATGTTTTATGACTCTTATCTTTTTGTGATTATTGCCAGCATTCTTTCATTGTTGTGTTGTTTGATTTATTACATCAAACGTTTTTTGTATATGACTGTGGCATGCTGTTTTAGGTGTAGTAATGATGAAAAAACAGGTATCAAGGTAGAGAAAGGATAACTTTAGCCATAAGGAGAGCCACATCCTCATGTCAGCCCTTAGAACATGCAGCAAGCAACTTTTTGGAAAAGAGGGGCCCAAACAAGCTGAGAGGCCAAAGGCCTGAAGTCAAGTTGTTATAGATATAAATGACGTGTAAGTGGAAGGATCCATACATTAACACAGTGCAAGAAGGGGACAAATGATATCGTAGGATGTGGTAGAGCCAAGGTGAAGCAGAATGCAATTTCTCATACCAGTATTGGGGGTGGCTCCAACACTTATCCATTTAATGCCAGATGAGAAATACTTCTCGCCATTCATAGGGATGACTGTGACACAGAATATGATGGGACTGGAAGAATCAGAGGTGGTGTGGACACTGGCTATTACTAACATTTGCAGCAGTAGCACACATCTGCACAGGAAGGGTGGTTTAAAAATGGTAGCATATATTTATATAGAGAATTAAATTCTGATAGGGAATGATTATATTTAATACATGGCAGTCACCATTAAGGTAAACCCTTCACTTCTGCATATAATGACAATGATGGCAATGTGCATGGTAAGTGTCCTCCACACCTCCTTACTCAGCATACAGTAGAGTATGTTACTTCTTTATTTGTAATGTTTTCAATTCATTTTTTACAAGATCAGCAGTGGAAACAGTTCCACCATACCAACAAATTTGGAGGATATCAGCAGCAGGATGGCTGTTGAAGATGATGATGATGATTATAACATAGTTATGTATGAGGCACCCTAAAGAAAGTCTCACACAGTCCTCAAGTTTAATGGCAGGATCTGTCACCCTACAACATGTTAGTAATGTTGCAGGAAGTGACAATGCATCACAAAGTCAATCACATGCTGATATTACAGTCACACTTGTACAAGAATAAAACCCCTGCAACCAGTATCAACAAACCCAGATGAACACTTTCAGGATGATGGCAGAACTTTAGCAGTAACAGTGTCCACAGTGACACCTCCACAAAGGGGCATGAGGCTCAGGAATTTGTCACAACTACCCCAAGAAACATGTAAAGCATTGGCTGCCCATCAGCAAATGGACTGTGACATTGTTAGGTGTCAGAGCACTGCCACAGATGGTCAGCTGGAAATGGTCAGAGCCCTCCAGGGTATAGATGAGGATTTAAAGCACTGCGTGAAAATGGTACAGAGTAGCAATACTACCATGATCACACTGATGTGTAGTATAATAGCACAGCAAGCATCTGTGGCCACCTCCATTTGTATGCTAGTTGGGGCTTACTAGACTCAAGTAGGAGTCAATCTTGGAAAGGGAGGAGGACATGGTACTGTCCAGACACATGGGGACAGATCACATGAGACTGCAAGTGCTTTTAAAGAAAATCCTGTAATTAGTGGGGGGGGGACAAGCACAACAGAGGTCCTGAAAGCCACGTCAGTGTTCATGTACACCTAGCAGAAATTCCCATTCAAGGTCATAGTCATGGTCCCGCGCTGTCAGATCAGTGTCTGTTAGATCACCTGCATTAAGGAGGTCACAACACAGGACCAGTTCACCATCCAGCTCTCATGACAGCCCCTCTACAAAATCATTTACTGTATCACCCAGTCTGTGTTTAGAAAATGTATATAACACATTTGACCATGACTTACTGTGATTCAAGTGTGACATTTCTGTAATTTACAATTTGACATTCACACGCAAGTCAATGTTTAACTCCAAGGGAAATAAGTTATTAAGCAAAGTAAAAAAAAAAAATAAGGGGACATTTAGGACACTTTTCCGCTATGCATATCATTCCTCTAATGGTATTGCTTAAAACCTGATTTAACTGTGGAAAGAAAGCTATATATCATAACATAAAATTGCAGTGATTAACACCATTAATGCTCTAGGCATTATTATTTTTACAGCTGGCAATTGCCTACAACTTAAAAGTAGTAATACACAAGTATTCAGGGAAACACCAATAATAAAATTAAATATTAAAATAAGCATCCCGCCATGGAAAACAAACACTTCTACCAACTCACCCATACTACTGCATGAATGATGATGTTTTTGTCTCTGATGCCACAAATTAATTATGTATGACAAAATGAAATAATCCGGTGTGCTGTACCTTAACAGACAACAAGTCAGTTGAAATATGTAATAGTTAAGACAAAGGAAACATTGGTAATATAAAAAACAATATCAGTTATGTTCATTCAATTGCAAGGTATGAACTCATGCTGAATACTGAAATAATACTTGTATTAATTATACCACTTGAAGACAGTCAGTACATACATACTTAAGAACACCAACTCAGCAGAATATATTGTGCAAAACAGTTGAAAATGTGATTATTCATTCTATGATGCCTCACAATATCACTGAATAGGAGTCAGTGAGCACCCAGGCATGACTTGCACAAATAATAATATGTGTACTTGTTCTGAAATAAAAAAAAATAATATTTAAAGATTTTGTGAACAGTGAATGCCAAATGAACAATGACAGTAGAATATGTACCACACAGCATAGCCCACAGATAAAACTGCAAGTATCAGTTATACTCTATGTCTTTTTGCAGGAAAGGAAGCATTAGCCTGAATGTCATAGTCCATAGTTCTGAAATAGATGATGCCATCTTACCTGTGCAGCCATATGTCATGCACAAGCCTATTACATGGGGTCTTTTACCGGTGTTGCCAGGTGGTCACCCTTAGTCATTGTAGGACTGGAATTAGGAGCTGCACTGACAGCATGGGTTACTTCACCACCAGACCAGCACATGATCATGTTGTGCAGAATACAACAGGCAGTAAGCAACCTGCATTTTGGGCTATACTGAAGGACAACCACAAACTCATCCAGGCACCTAAGATGACTCTTCAAGAGGCAAAAGCCCATCTCATTGACAATACAGGTCTGTGGCAGGGATGTATTGTAACTGTCTTCATCAGCTTCACTTGGATTTCTCACTGGTGTCATAAGCCATGTCTCCTGATAAAAAAGAGAGAGAGAGAAGGGGAGAGACAAAACAAAGAAAAAGTGGTTTAGTATTCAGCAGTACATTTTACCATACATAACTACGTAAATAAAATAAAAAGAAAACAAAGGGAAAAAATGTTTCCACTTACCAACAAGATAACAATAGGGTACCCTACCATGCAGAAAGAGAAAAAATGTTTCCACTTACCAAGAAGATTACAATAGGGTACCCTACCATGCAGAAAGAAATAATAAAGTAAGCTACTGTGCCAGATACAGGAATCGTGTGCACTGCCAAAATACTCGGCAGAGATTATGGTGACCCACTCCCACATACATACCTCTCAAGTGTACCTCATTACGAGGAACATTCCTCATTTTGGGTCTTAAAAAGCCCATGTTTCTCAAAGTTCCACACTGAAAGAGTATGTCACACATTCAGGCTTAGGATTTTTAACTGAGATCTATGGCAAATAGTGTTGAATCATATTAATTCATCAACAGAACATTTCATAAATATAAAGTAGCACATTTTAACCATCCTGTGAGCTTCCTAGTTGAAGTTGTTACTAAACTGTAAGTAGGTGTTCCACATTTTGCCCATTTGTTCCACATTATGAGAGGCAGTGTTCCTCATTTTGGAGATGGAAGGTTGAGAGCTATGCCCACATATCACACAATACCTGGTAATTGATAGAATGGGAGCCCTTCCTATTGTGGTACCATTCCCCTCATGGACCAGATGGGGCACTAATTTCAACATATGTGCAATCTGTCATACCTTATGAAAATGTGTCACCCCATAAAAAAACTGCATATATTGGGCTCGCTCCTAAGATGACACCAAGAAATAGATGTATTAATCCATATGTTCCAAGAGTACATCCATAAATTACTGAAGCATACTTAAGGCAGAAGCCTGTGATATATCCACAGTGTTCCCAATATGTTTCTGGAAGACACCCATGGCAAGTGTAGTGAGGGCTATACATGCCCTTTTATCCACAGGGGTAGGCAGTCCACATATCCCCCCGTAAGACTATTACAATATTCCTGTCCACTCTGAGCCTATCAAATATCTCCAGGTAATCAAAATTATAGTGAGTTATTCTCTGCCTGTGTCTTCACTTTCTTGGCCAGCGAGCACCACGGGTTGCGAATAGTTTTGGCTCAGCCAAGACAAGTAGCTCACACCAGGAAATAGCAAGGCTAGCAGCAAGTGACAGCATCATAGCAGATTACAAAGTAGATAGAAAAAGCACAATTCCATTTTTGAAATGAATATGAAGACAGCACAGAAAAGCCAAAATTCTGACAATGAGTCACAAAATAGGCAGGAGAAGGTCTCATTAGCATATACTGTTTTACTTCATTTCTAATTTGCATTTCATTATGACTTCATTTGCTGACATGTATTTATAGCCATTGCCTGTTAGCATAACTTAGTTGCCTCTATGATTGCCTTTGCTGCAGAAAAACGTGGACAGCACGGATGCCTTTATACGTCCACAGAATAGCTATGCATACCATCCAGTGTCTCCATTTTCTACTAGCTTGTTTCTCCACATTTTAATGTATGTCTGGGAGGGTGTTACCAGGTAAAGATGAATCACATGCATAGTGTTGAACCATACCAAACTAGTTTATATGTTTTTCTTTTTCCTAGTAAACAGTATCATAACAAAAATGCTCAGAGCATAAGTACAACTATACAGAAAAAAGCCAAACTAATAAATCACAAGGAAACATTTTAAAACATTATTAATGTGTGTGTGTGTGTGTGTGTGTGTGTGTGTGTGTGTGTGTGTGTGTGTGTGTGTGTGTGTGTGTGTGTGTGTGTTTAAATGCACGTATGAGGTTGTGTGGCCTTCCTTTTGTTTCCATCCCACAATCTTTCTCTTTTCCCATAAAGTAAATTTTCAAGAACTTTTACATGAAATCCTGGCAGTCTGCATTCATTTAAAATATTTTAATGATGACGCATATTGTGGTTCCATATTCTGGCAAAGACAAAGCAGTCACATGGTCTGAGTCACTTGATATTTATATATATATTTTTTCTTACAAAGTAAAGATCTATTTAAACTTGGTCTGTCAAAAGTTATGTTCTTATGCACAATACCAAACATTAGTATTAGCAGATATGCAAATTTATAGTCAAAACTAAGAAAGATTTGCTAAAGATAAACTTAACTTTCCTGTTCTCCTTAACAGAATTACTAATACATTTGCAAAGTGCTTGCTGCTTGAGGTAAACTAAATGAAAACATGCGAGGGCTGTACTGTGTTGAATGAAATTACGGAATAGCGCCTTACATACAACTTTGCAAGTAGGAGCCGACAATGACACAGAAGTAGACAAGTAAGCTAAAACAGCAAAAGGTTATAGTGGATCCAATAATGCCTGACAAGTTCTGAAAGCACCTGCTTTTGCAGGCACTCGATTATTAATGCTGTGGTGTAAGAAGCAGGCTTTTCAATGGGTCAGACCAAGAGAAAGCTGCAGCAGCACCTCAAACATTAATCCAATAATAGAGTTAAAATTCTTTTCATCCCAGAACACCTAATTGTCAGGTAGATAGCACAAATGATTAAAGAGAGAAGTTTTTAACAAGCAGTTTCCTGTTGCCAAAGGTACAGCGCTTGATCCCTTCCACCAACATGTGACTACTATGTGGTTCTGAGCAAGTCACTTAGCTAGACAGTGCTCCTGAGTCACCCCATAAAAATCACTCTGGTTAACAAATGTAAAAATAAATAAAATAACATGAAATCTGTCGCCTTGCAATCTCTCCAAAGTTTCCATTATGTATAAAAATAGCACAGGCTGCACTGGGCATAAGGCCAATAACATGTGGTTAGTTGTGCATATTTCACCCCCCCCCCCCTTCCCAACACAAACTGCATAACTATTACAAATGCAGGAGCGTTCAGTGACTGGAGTGGGGTACTTGCTTTTGGAACAACTGCACAGACAGTATGGTGAAAGATGTTACATGAACTGAAGAGTTCTAAAACAAAGCACAAGGCAGATGAACTTGTAATCTCCAGCTATAGTTAGGGGACAAAACATATAGGAGTCATGACTTGAAGTGCACAGTTGTTTGCTGAATAAATGTGTTTCTTCTGTTGTACAAAAGTAAAGCAACTTACTTGTGTTACACTAAACCTTAAAGACTGCAATAAATTTTTGTAAACAGCACTTACAAAGGCAAAAGCAATCATTATAAGTTAAGTCAATGAAAGATGTATTTTGCAATTTTTTTGAATATCAGCCATACTGTGTGAAATGAGTTTATTTTCTTTTCCTAAATTAAATCAAATGTGTCACCTAACCTCTGATTACACCAATGACAATTAAAGTCCTCCATGGTCAGAGCAAGCAAATAAAGTCCTCCAGTCCTGAGGACAAAAAATTATCTTTTCCACCTAAACATTGAGTTATTATCCACATACATCAGCTATCTAATACCACCTTACTAAATGGTAACAAAGGGCTTTTGCTAAACTGAAGCAAACAGCTCATTGCTACAGTTACAAAAACACTGACGCATTCATTTAACTGATACAATCACAGCTGCTTAAAGCAATAGTGTTATTCCTTAAAGGAAAACTCTGCCTTAGAACTAAAAAAAAATCTATTTTCTTTTCACTCTGTCTCTGTTTTCTGAGTTATTTTGACATCTCAAATTCACTCTGACTGCTTCTTATTGAATTTTAATATGTTTTCTGCAAAATGGCTGTCAATGGGGCTTGAAGTAACAGTATGATCTTATTTTCTTTAAGCCTTTCTCTTTCCCATAATCCATTTCAAGTCTGCTTTATATGAGTCATGCTAGGAAGTAGTGGTGTATTCCCATTTCATTGACATATTATGGGATTAGTGTAAGTCACTGTCATTTTATATATTGTCTGTAACAAGACTGCTTTTTTATTTCTTGAATGGCCCTCATTTGTGTGTGTCTCAGGGCTTGTTTTATAGTATACTAAGGAATTATACAGCTGCAACCAAAACAGTGCATTGCAGGCCTTTGTTCAAAGTACCTTTTTGCAGACCAAGAGGAATTGACAGCCCCCCCCCCCCCCCCCCATACACATACACACACACACACACACACACACACACACACTTTGGTAAATGTGCTCTTACTTTACAAAAATCACAATACATATTTTCTGACTTTTCTCTGAATGTCACAGACATCTTTGGCACTACATTCAAGTCATCTTAAAAGGTAGTATAAACAACAAACATTTAAAGTTTACAGCTTAGTATTTCAATACTGTGGTGCTGCTTATGTAAATTTGTCAAAACAGGTCACCGCTGCCTTTGAACCATTGACTGATTTAATTGCTCTGTTTTGCTATGAAAGGCTGGTTACATTGGAAGCATACCTCTCAAGTGTACCTCATTATGAGGATGTACCTCATTTGGGGGTCTTAAAAAGTTTATGTTCCTCAAAGTTCCACGTTGAAAGGGTCTGTGCCATACTTTCAGTGTTAGGAATTTTTTAACTGATATCCATGGTAAATAGAAATTAATCATATTAATTCATCAAATGATCTTTTTTTATAAGTAAAACCAGTATATTTTAACCATCCTATGACCTTCCTAGTTGAAGTTGTTAGTAATTTGTTCCATATTATGAGTACTAGCATTCCTCATTTTGGAGATGGAAGGTTGAGAGCTATGACTGGAAGCAGCTGTAAATCAGTGTAAGTTTCTTTTCCTCTCTGCAATAACGAAAATGGAAAACAGTTTCACACCTCTCTTTCTTGTTTACAGCTGCCTGAGCTCCTGACTAAAAATTTATCTGTGTCTGTGGTATGTCATGCAGGTATAGACAAATTCCTCTGTAACTTAGGTGAGAAGTTAAGCTTAAAAAAGTGGGCATTCTTTCCCTTCCTTTGATACCAAAGTGAGGAAATGAAACTTTTATAAAGTAGAAGCAGGTTTCAGGTACCTACACAGTACTGGAATTATATTGTAGGAAGAAAAGCAACCTAAGAGTTGAGTTAAACTGTAGGAGAAGGTGGAGTTTTCCTTTAAAGGGGAAAATTGCTTCTTGTTTTCAGCTTGTGTCGGGAACAGTTGTCCCTTTCACCTCACTCTTGCTATAGCTTTGATCAGTTTAATTAGAGATATGCAGAAAAGTGAGTCAGTAAAACAAAATAAATATTAGGTTACTTTCAAACTGTTGATCTCTCAGGAATACAAGCACATGAAATATTGGCAGAAGAGTTCTAAAATGAACTTTTCAAACTTTGATGATGTCTTGATGTGTGAGATCGCAGTCCAGTGGGGACTGGAGAATTTGCCCTTTTCCCACTATAGTGTAATCTTGGAGTTGGTGTATTTAAGTAGCAGGGGGTATGGAGAGTGCAAGGGTGCTTTTCCACCACAAAAAAATTGTTTTATTTCAGAATTTTGTGACTTCAGATGTTTTATTTCTGATCTTTTTGATTTAAACTGTTTTTCCTGTGTATTAGCTTTAGCTATACAGCTTAACTATGCTAAAGCCATAGACTTAATCAAGACATTAATAAGCAAATGGAATAATTTGTTTATAACTTTTGATGATAGGTTACAACTGATAAAAATGGTTTTGTTACATAAAATATTATATATACTACAAGCCCTTATACTTCCACCAGGAAAGAAAATCCTTAAAGAAATTACCTCAACTCTGATGAAATTCCTATGGTACCCTAAAAGAAATAGAGTGACATACTCTCATCATATCAGAAAATGAGAACGGGGGAGGATTAAAATTCCCAGAGATTGAAACTTATATAACAGCATCTGTAATTAAAATAGTGATGAATTGGATAAATCCTAGATACTCTTCCAATTGGAAACAGTTACACTCCATTATTTTAAACCTTCCATCCTTGGTAGAACTTCCCCTAGGTTTCTGCATGGTGTGCAGTCCCTTGAAGCCTTGTGCTGTGTTACGGGCTATCTTTTCCAACAGGCAACAAATAAAGAACCTCCCAACTCAACTGAAAGTTTACCCTCTCGGTAGAACCTACCCTGGACTTCCCTGAAGTGCTTCCTACTGCCTTATAGTCTTGAAGCCTTGTGCTAAGTTATGGGCTATCTTTTCCAACAGGCAACAAATAAAAAACCTCCCAACTCAACTGAAAGTTTACCCTCTCAGTAGAACCTACCCTGGACTTCCCTGAAGTGCTTCCTACTGCCTTATAGTGTAGGTGATAACCTACTAAATTTTTACTGCAACTCTTTTTCACTGTTTTGTCTATTTATATTCCTGTAGTTGGGTCAGCACACCCGTGGACCTGCCCCAAGGCCAACTTTTACATTTTTTCTCCCCCTTTTTTTGATAAATCTGTTATGAGATTAGATGTACTTTCCTTTGTTTGCCACTAGATGGCAGCAAAGTACATAGCTCATAATTTCCCTGTATCTTACTTGTTTTTTAAACCTCTCCAGACTTACGGCTAGAACCTATTTTCAACTATCTAAGTATAACATTATACATGGCTAACCCCCCTGTAATGGAAATAGAAGAATTTACCTTAGGTTAGTCAGGCAGTAAAATCAGAAGGAATAGAAACTAACCTTCCTTAACAAAATATTGCTGATACCTTACTGCTTCTTCTTCTTCTCCCTTATTAAGTAGACAAATAGAACTTCAGCAGTAATCTACAGAACTTGGTCTCTCAAACTGTGCCGCATACCTACTAAATGTCTTGGAAATTATAGGCTCACTGGAAAACTGATTACCTCTCAGCATCTCTTTGCTCTACCCGCTCCGTTCTCCCTACGGGCTCACTCCACTCCCCTACCCTACCCCCAATTCCCACCCACCCCAGGGGTCCTAACCTTATACTTCCCATAACCACACCTTTTCTATCTGACTCATCCCAGACACTATTCAATTTACTTTGGCCACACCCATCCTTAACAACTGTTCTACTCCATTGACTCTTACTACCTCCCCGTCCTTATATTTTTTCTTCCTTCTTTTCTTTATCTCAGTACTACCTCAATTAACATCTCTACCCTTCAAAGCACTTATCACTATCATTCAACCGTATCATTAAACAACCTTTTAGCCTTTCTATTTCTCATCTCAGCTACTACTCTACCTACCAGAACACTAACTAATTAAACTTCTGTACCTTCAGCATTGCACTTCACTACTATCCTACCCTTACCTTTTACTCATACTGTTTCATCCTAGCCCAGTCAAATAGGAATAGTATACATTGACTTATAATATGTCTATAACCACTAAAGCTATCCCATCCTTGGCTATACTCTTAACCACTCTTATACCCTTCCTCACCACTACCTATTTCCTCACCTCTTTTGAAAAGGTGAATTACTACTACTTCAACTACTCGCCAAAACAAACAACTATATTTAACAAAGCCCTTACCCATCCCCAAATAAATATCACCACTGCCTCCTGCTTCTTGCTTCCAAAATATCATCGTCTTACACCCTTGAAGCTAAACCACCCTATAGTAAAAAAAATTGAAATACCAACCTTACCTTAACTCCAACCTACTCCCTTCACTAAAATCCCCCACCTTAAAAGATGGCGACATTCACCCAAACCCAGGTCCATCTAATCTCCCTACTACTCCTACTCCTTCTACCTCTCCCAACACCCTTACTACCCAGACCACTAACTTCTTGCTAATAGGCCACCGCAATATACGCAGTATTAACAACAAAGTTGCCCATCTCCATGCCCTTATTGATATTCACTCCTTTGATATCCTCTGTCTTACAGAAACCTGGTTAAAACCCTCGACTAAGGACAATGAAATAATCCCCCCAGGGTACAATATACTGAGACATGATAGAATTAAATGTAAAGGGGGAGGAGTAGCCCTACTGTACAGAAAGGAGCTACACATCTTCTCTATACCGTATAACCCTCCTCAAGATAGTGCATTTGAAATTTTAATCACCAAATTTCAACTTAACCTCAGCAAAGCATTAGATATAATCTGTATCTACCTACCCCCAGGTAATAACATTACTACTATAGAAGACACCCTAAGCTGGATATCTGCTACTTTCCCACAATAAACTATTATTCTAGGCGATTTCAGTTCTGACTGGAATAGTATCAATACAGACAATCCTTCCTCCCATATCAACTTGCATGGTTTTCACCAAACTATCAACACCACAACTAGAATTAACAAACCCAACAATAAAGAAATGATCCTAGACTGGATACTAATCAATAAACAAGAACACACTTATAAAGTAGGAACCCTGCCGGATGATGTAAGTGACCACATGCTAACTTACATCATAAGACATAAGAATGACCCTAATAACACCCCCAACTGTATCATCTCTAGATCCAAGAAAAACTTTAACCCAGCATTATTCTGAATGGAACTTAGTGCTTGTAACTGGAACCCCCTAAAAATTCTCCCTCTAGAGGACGCAGTTATATATTTCAATAACAAATTCTTAACTATCCTTGATAGGCATGCACCTAAACGATCTATTAGAATAAAATCCAAAACTGCCCCCTGGCTCTCAAAGGAGACCAGGCAAAAGATTTTACTTAGAAATAAATCATGGGCTAAGTGGAGAGCAACCAGAAATCCCGCAGAACAACTAACATTTAGACAGCTGAGAAATGCTACAAAAAAGCTATCCTCTCTGACAAAAAAAAACTACTCTTGTAATCTACAGCAAACTCACCACAATAACCCACACAAATTCTGGGCAAGCTTAAGTAACCTCCTTCGTCCTGGCCACTCTAGCACTCCTTCTCCTCTAGGGTCTGAAAACAATATCTCCCATCAAACTGCCAATGCCTTTAATACCTTCACTAACACCATACAAACACTTGCTTCTCAACTAGCCTCAGACAACTCTGATCTACCCAACTCCCCACCTGATTCTCGGCCAACTTTCCAACTCCAACCTATAGCTACCTGATGCATTCAAAAACTAATCCACAAACGTAAGCCTTGTACCCCCTCTGCCAACAACTTACCATCTGAATAGCTACAACTATCTGCTAAAGTAGTAGCCTATCCTATATCTATTCTGATAAACCATACCATAATTGAAGGTACCATTCCCAATCTCTGGAAAATTTCCCACATTATTCCATTACATAAAGGAGGCAACTCTGCTGACTATTCTAACTACAGGCCTATAGCTCTCCTCTCACCTTTGGCCAAGATTATGGAAAAATGTATTCACCTTCAGCTAATGGACTACTTAATTCAACATAACATTCTTGCAAACTATCAGCATGGTTTCAGGCCTTTTCATGGCACCACCTCAGCTCTCCTATCCTTCACCAATACTATCAATACCAATCGTAATAATACCACCCTTTCATCAGCACTCTTCACTGACCTGTCTAAAGCCTTTGATATGGTTAACCACTCCTTACTCCTGAACACTCTGGCATCCCTCTCTCTTAATAACAAAGCAATTCTCTGGTTCAGGTCTTACCTTAGTAATAGACAGCAAGCAGTTCTTTGGGAGAATCAGCTTTCATCTCACCTACCTATTTCCCTGGGAGTCCCTCAAGGCTCTATTCTTGGTCCTCTCCTTTTCTCCTTATTCATAAATGACCTCCAAACTATAATTCCTCAAGCCACCTGTATACAATATGTGGATGACTCTACAATAATATGCTCTGCCAACTTTATATCCAAACTCCAATCTTTAACCCAGACAGCCTTCAGTACAGTAGAGACTTGGTTCTTGAAACGATGTCTTCTCCTGAATGCCAAAAAGACCAAGCTTCTACTGTTCACCACTAATACCAAGTCCCCCCCTTACATTTCTCCATCCAGTCCAATAATGGTACCATTATATCCCCCGACTCTTCCACCAAACTATTAGGAGTCACAATCGATAACAACCTCACCTTTGATATTCACATTAACAATACCATTAAATCAGTTAATAAAAAACTCGGTTCCCTTTATAGGATTAAACCATTCTTAACCCCAGCAGCCAGAACTACTATTGCCCACTCCCATCTAATTTCAACTCTTCTATATGCTGCACCCATATACACAAATCTAAAAAAAGTAATCTTGCTAAATTAGCCAACTCCTATATCAGTATTGCTAGATTTGCCACAGGAAACCCATACAGAACTCACCATTGTCTCAACCTTCTCCAGCTAGACTGGCTTGAATTAGAAAACATTCTGATACTTTCCCAACTTCCCATTGTTCATAAGATTTTTTACCAACCCAAAAACACACCCATACTTAACAACCTTATTGCACCCTATAGAAATCTTAACTCATTACGCTCCTCCAATAAACTCCTAGCTAGTACCTCCAAGTCTAACAACTTGGCTGGTGACTCACTGTTCTCCAACTCCGCAGGAAAACAATGGAACCTCCTGCCATCTGGTCTAACCTCTCTCCCCTCCTTTCCTCTCTTTAAACAAAGACTTCAGAAATATCTTAAAACTAACTGGCTTTGCCCTTGCTGTTACCCAGACTAATTCTATGTTTCTTTTTTTATTCTCTCAAACGTCGACTGTCCTCACCCTATGTCAACTCCTCTGGAGTTGTAAATCCTGTAAACCCACTGTCCTTCCCAGGATATGATTTGTATCCTGAAGGCAGTATTACTGTCATTTCTTTATTCTAATCCTGAAGGCAGTATTACTGTCATTTCTTTTTCTTCCTCCTTTTCTCCCATTACTGTCTAACCACTTTGATATACTAACTGTCTGGATTATACTAGAGTAACCAAGGATGCGAATACTCTCTAAAAATATCTTGGAGTTAGCCCTACAGAGTTGTTTTACTCTAAAACTACCTGTAGTTGTACTATCCCCGGGATTCATGAAGCTTGCGCCAGGCGCAGGCATAGCGTAGGCGGAATAATGCCAAATATGGCCATCGAGCGATTCAGGTATGATCCAATTCCACGTGCACTACCAGCGTACACCAGAACTGCACAGCCCACGGCATGGGCATAGGTATGCTAATCACCCCATGTGCAGTGTCGCACCATGCAAATGAAGGCAGATAGTGATTCATGAAGTGGTGCAAGCATAGCGTAAGCCCACGGAAATGTAAACCAAAAAACACGGTTTACATTTTCCCAAACAGAACATCGGAGCTATGGAAGCAGACCAGACTCATGTATTACAAAGTTAACATATGCCAATGGCTAAATACACAGCCAATGGCATAAGAAAAGATGCACACCTAAAAAACAACATTTAATGTCATGTCCACAGTAACACACAGTGCAACCGCAGGGCATGTGTGCGCAAACAGGAACATAAAGAAATTATATAAAAATGTCATAAAATTGCAATGTAATACAAATCAGGTTTACACCATAATACGCAATGGTAGGCATGGAACACCACAACCAAGGTGAAAGGGTTGCTAAGGGCCTGCGACAGTGTTCGGCACGGTAACTATGAATTAGTAGTCAATGCCATGCAAATGAGGCAGGTAATACTGAATCGCAAACGTCCTGCCGGATGAAGGTTGTACCATACGGCGCAGCGCTATAACACCGAGGAGTGGCTCAGAGGAGATACATGACATCAGCAGAGGGGTGTGCCACAGTAGCAGTAAGCACATTGGAGCAATGCAAATCTGGCCTGGCCGTTGCTAAGCAAAGCTGCAGGACAGGGGTGGGGAGGAAGGTATAGACTCGTTTAGTTGAGAGCACACATGGTGCCCGAAAGCGCATGTGTATGAGGATGAAAATGTGCCTGAAACCCGGTAAGCAGATGCAAGCGCCGCGAACAATAGCACAAACAGGAAGGTCAGGGGAAGAAAAGAAGGAAATGTCAAAGTAGGGTAATTGGAGTACTAATGAGCAATTAACACCAATCACCTCACGGCAGCCAATTAATGGCAGCTGACAAGTCTGCTCGCAGAAACCTGCAAAACAGGATAGGGGAGGCATTGGAATGCAAAGAAAGGAGGGGAGGCATTGGATTGCAAAGATAGGAGATCTGTCATAGGAGAGCAAAGCAAACCGACAGTAGACCGGCAATAGCACTCATTACACAAGATAAGCCTGGTCTAGGAAAGTACAAATGAAAACAGGCTGCTGGATGCATGCCAGAAAATGGTAGGTGGAACGTGCAGAAATGTAAAGGGAAGGTCAAGAGGTAATCCACGGCAGCCAAATGTAATTCAGCACCAAAGGCACCACAATAGTAGTTCCGGTAGTAAAACACATAAGATACCCTGTAGCTACGATCGTACATACACACCCTATGACATCATCGGTGTTCACAGCACAATAGTATAAAGTGTGAAAGCACCCTACACACACCTGTGTATTCCCAAACACTGCACCATAGGTGTAAACACACAGGGAACTTTTAAAATGTACATGTTGGGAGCTGCCATAGCTGTGATTCATCAGCATGTGTTAGAGACTGACAGTGTTGTGGAGGAGGATGTCGACAACCACCGCAGGCCCCGGAGGAGGAGAAGAGTGTTCAGAACAAGGGTAACCTACCAGGGGCTACATGATCTGGAGATAGTAGAGCATTACAGGGTGGACAGGGACATCTTACAGCAAATAGTGGAGCTGTGCCGGCCACGCCTGAGAACCAGAAACAACAGAGGGGAACCCATCCCAGTGGACACGAAGGTATGTGTAAGCTTGCAAATACTAGCCACAGGTACCTTTCAAAGGCCAACTGGAGATATAATGGGGATCTCACAAGCATCGGCATCCAGGGTACTACACCAGTTCCTGGATGCCATGTTACCACATGCCAATGAGCATATATACTTCCCCGAACTCAGGAGGAGTTGGCCAGCAATATGCGTCACTTCCACCGTGTGGCACACTACCCGGAGGTACTGGTTGCAATAGACTGCACGCACATACAAATCAAGTCACCACCCAGTGAGCATGGTAGGTGCTACATAAACCGCAAGGGATTCCACTCCATCAACTGCCAGGTCATGTGCAATGCCCAGGGCATTATCATGGATGTGTGTGCTGGCAGCCCTGGAAGCTACCATGACTCCCATATCTGGCATGCCTCACAGCTGTATCAGCTATTTGTCAGGGGGGAAATCCCACATGGCCACCTTGTGGGGGATGCTGGCTATGCACTGGAGCCGTGGATGATGACTCCCATCAGAAATGCACACACACCCATGCAAGAACGCCATAATGAGGCACACGCACAAACCAGAATCATCATAGAGCATGTGTTCGAGATGCTGAAATCATGGTTCCGGTGCTTGGACACATCTGGTGGAGCCTTGCAGTACTCTCCAGGCACGTGTGCCCACAACATCATAGTATGTGCCATGCTACATAATATGATCCTGTGGAAACAGCTGCATCAGGGACAAAATGGTGAAGGCCCTCATAGCCCACCGCAATTGCCAAAGCCATCACAGACACAGAGGGATTCAGACCACGAACATACTGTGCCAGCCCCAGTAAGCAGACAGAGGCGTGCCCAATATGCCTACACCTTGGCAAAGAGGGAACGTATAGCACATGCTCTGACAGTGTAGGCCCGTACGGACTGACACACCTCTCCACCTGCACAAACAGTAAAATGGATGGCACACAAACACGACCACCTGTAAATTGTAATGTATAGGTGGCCCACTGTGTGAATCCTACATAGGCAGCCCTCAAACATTGTACACACAACAGCTATCGGAACACGGAATGTCAACACCTGAACAGTACATGCGCCTATCAGCATATGGTGGTGCTGTGTGTATAGGTTCCCAGGTACATCGGTAGGTACACGGCTGATTGTCAGAGGCCATACACCAAACGGGGCAAACAGTGTCCGCTGTCGCCACAACATCGAGTAACCAACTGCCGCTTAGTGGAGCAGGGGCAATCGCAGGAGCACATGTGTGTAAGCACTGTTCTGCACACAGTCATCACGGACTCCCTGCTGCATTAATGAGGGGCTCCACATAATAAAATCATGGATGCTGTGTCAAGGCATGGGTTGTACCCATGACAGGTATTCATCACCCCAGTATGCCCCACCTACGGTCGTTTGAAGGTGTAGTACAGTATCGTGTGTGGCTCACTGTGATATACATACCCAATGCCGGAGCACATCTAGTAAACATCATATGGACACACCATTAACTGGACTCATCAATATGTAAACTAACTGAGTTACCCATGTGAGTGCAGTATGGAGTAACAGCCATAGTATACTCAACGTACAAAATGACATAACACGTATACATATCCCAAATATCCATATGTTGAATGCAGTGACCGTCGTGCATGTTCCCAGTCCCACGTCCTGCAAGGGATGTAACGTAATCCTGAAGGCACGAGTAATGCATGTCGGATGCAAATCATCAGATCATCTTTAGCACACGTTAGCGGGAATATGTGTTGCCCACTGCTGGTAAGCGATGTTTAAATATGACTATACGGATATGCGTGAAACAGGGATAAGCTTCTCAGAATATCACGCAGATCATGGTCAGTGATGTCCAGAACAGATGAAACCAGCATTATTCACCCCTGTACTAATAGCGCCTGCTCTGAAGGGTAAAACGACCACTGCCAGGAGTAGAAAACACAATCATGTATAGAATCACCTAACAATATTGCTAGCTAAGATGTACCTATGGTAGGGTTGCCACCTCTGCAAATGACCAATGTGGGACATACGTCAGATGTCTGCAGGCCGACACATACACCCAGCCAGTACGAAAATCAAAACTTCACTGTTTTGCCTAGATAAATGCTTATTCTTATAATGTTTACTTACTTATTCTATTTCTATAACATATAGGTGGTTCAGATACAGAATAACTGTTTTATGCAACTATTACATAAACTATAGGAAATAAGTATGTCCTACAATCTCAGCACATTCGCCATGTTTACAAATATTTTGCAGGACACAACTGCCCAAAGAGGGACTGTCCCTCGCAAAGTATGACAGCTGGTAACCCTAACCTATGGCAGGTGTGTAATGTGACAGGTACAGACACAAACGTGTGGAGTCCAGGAAACAGTATACACCGACAAGTACACAATGAAAGCTTGCTTGTCACTTTCCCTTTCAGATATATATATATATATATATATATATATATATATATATATATATATATATATATATATATATATATATATATATATATGTGTGTGTGTGTGTGTGTGTGTGTGTGTGTGTGTGTGTGTGTGTGTGTGTACACATATATACATATATATAATACAGATAGAAAGGGCGATAGAGTGATATATGTTGATATATACGGACTCAACGATATCTGTAAATATATATAGATAGGTCAACGACATTCATAACACCTTGGAGGTACAAATAAATAGGATACCGCCAACTATGGAATATGTAACATACCGACATGTGTAACCACGAGGCTGAAAGACTGAAAGAACACAGTATCAGAACAGTACAACCGCGAGTAATAGTATGACGATATGAAGGGACATGTATTTACTGCTGCCGGTGTTGCGGTCCACGTAGGTACTGTGTTCAACTGTGTTTGTGAGAGCTGTAGTCTGTGTATGTGTGTGTTGAGGGTGCCGTGTGTGTCTCCATGTGACTGTAATGTGTGTGTGTGTGTGTGTGTCCGCATCATGTGTCTGTTAGTGCCAACTCGGAGGTAGATCATTACGGTAGGTGTGGGTATAGCTAGCCGTAGGCATACGGTTACCACCTATCCCACATTAGGAGGGACAGCCCCTCCCTGGGCAGGTGTGTCCTGACATAAAACATAACAAAGGGCAAATGTCCGCGATTGTAGGACATTAATATGTCCCATATATCATGTAATAGTTGCATTAAATAGTTATGCCTGTATGTAAGAAACGTAAATATTACATGCAATATGATAAGTAGCCAAAGTCCCACAACAATAGGTATGTATTGAGGATAAAAGTATGTGCTATCCTGTGTACTGACCATGGCTATGTGTCGGCCTGTAAACACCGCTGTGTGTCCCACAAGTGTCCAACAATGGCCACATGAAAAGGTGGCAACCCATGGCAAAGAGGTTCTGTTATCAACACAACTGCAATGACTGCAAGTATCTGGGACAGAAATACACAGAATAGCTGTCATTTAGACATATCCCTTTACATATTGCTGCAATTCCGGAGGTATAGAAGTATCAACCTCACCTGCATACTATATAGAAACCAATTAACAACGGCCCAATGTAAAATCCCATAACATAAGTCTACTAACTGATAGCTCTTTAATTAGGGATGGAGCCACACACATATATATGGAAAATGTAGAAATGCAAGCCCCACACACCTGTATATGCTACATACACCCACCGACATCCTCCACACTAGAAACTATAGCAATACAGACTGTAATAACAGCACAAACATCCAGTCAGTCAATTACATCTGCAGAACCATCAGCATACCTTGTGAGAGACACAATTAAAGGCGCCATGCATAATTGTAGCCATTGTATAATGGAACAAACGGTGATGTTACAGGTTTTGTTTGCAATAGTCCATTATCAGACAGTTGGGATGACAGGTACACCCACATGTTGAACCACATACTCTAGCTGTCACACACAATCCACGGGGGACATGAATCCAAAGTATACTTGTCGCTACACATAGCAGTTGCAATTACACACAACAAAATGCAATACAGGCCATCTCCCCGAAGGTAGGGCAAATGGGCAATGCCCAAGTGGAGAATCCAATTATACCCCACTGTTGCCACGTAATTGGTGAATGGAGTAGCTACACAGCTGATGTGCAAGTAATTAGTCACTCAGGAACACCAATTGGCAGCAGGAAACCACATGTTACAGGTATCGACGTATATAAGGATGACTTGCCAGACATTCAAACCGTATGCTCATACCATATACGTGTTTAAGCAGTGTGAGAGATTAGCAGTGTGAGAGAGATAGAGACGAAAGTCCGGAACGATAACAAGGTATGTAGAACAATCGGTATGTAAGTTTATGTATAGCATGTTTTGTATTAATTATTTACTGTATGTATAGCCTGGTTTGCATTAATTAAAAGTGTCCGCAATGCATAAAGTGGGAAAAGGTATTTATGTAGTGATGTCTTGCTGAGCATACTAACGCTTGTAGAAACTGTGCGTCCAGCAGTGGGCCACAAGGTACACATCACAGACACCACAAGGGATGCTACATGAGTGCTTTAAACAGAACAATTCCATACAACCCACCGTCAGTGGTAGGGTATGTCCAACAAGTACTTGCCATAGCAGGCGATAGTATATGTTGATATACTGTCACAGTAGGCATGTGTATGGGCATATAACAACAATGACATGTATAAGGTGGTCCCGCTGTGCAAATATGCTTTGCATCATGGGATACTATGTAAAATATGTGTAATGTATAGTATTGTAGGTAGATATGTCAGATATTCTACACAGCATAACAGGCATATCATGCATACCAAAGGTATCGTCTATTGGCATGTACAATAACAGGATACATATGGCTTGTAGGCACGGGGCACTGTAATAGCATGATAGCTAATCTAAATGGAAGGGCTACCAAGTAACCATGCACAAAGGACATGTAATAGCATCACAGGTTCATAGTGGAATACTATGCAGTCTGGCAAGTGTATGTGTAAGCACAACTACAGTGTTCACACCAGTGGCACCTCTCTAGAGTAGTGTCCTGTGAACAGCAGAGCCATGTGTTACCTGCACCTCTGCACAGTACAGCCACTGCAGTGATACCTGGCGTACATGTGTCTCCCAACCACCAAGGGAGGTATCACATGAATAGTGCTACTGAGTGTCCCTGCGTGATGTACATAGGACTCATGTTCCAAAGCATGGTGAGTGTCCGGTTTGGGAATGTAACCCTGAAGCACATCCCACTCATCATTGCGTGTGTGCACATATCCATGGGCGTGTTGCTCACAGTGGCATTTGCTTATGTCGCGTATGTGGAGTATATCCATTAATATTGTTGTGGACATGGGCCCTGTCTGTTCAGCAGAGGTCACCCCTGAGTATGTAGTATGCAAATGTGCACAGATGTGGTGTCCATAGTTCAGCCGCATACTTCAACTGTCGGAGCTCAATAAACGTTAAGGCGTGTTAATGTTGTGGTATGTAAAGCTGTAGCTGTTGTGTAAGGTACACCCTAAATGGGGTGGTGTACCCTTGAATGTGTGTAGAAGTCTTGGGTTCAGAGGTACAATGGGTGCCTATGTACCAGCTACACACCCAGTACAGATAAGTGTGGCCACGTAGAAGGATATCCATGCCACAGTCGCAATATGGTAACCACAGGAGTTGGTGCGACATACGTGTGTACTACGAACATGTACAATGTGACATGTATGTAGGGGACTACCATCTATGTGATAGTCAGTGGGTGAATGGTGTAATGCAACGGTGATGTTCACGCAGCTTGAGGCCATGATATTCATATCAGGTATCTTTCACAGTGACACCTGTATTTATAGAGTCAGTATCAACTGGTGGATCAGTCATGGTGCTTTGTATGCAGGGGTTTGTAAAGCTAGGCAGGGAAAGTCCCTCTGTGCTAGCCTGTACCTCAGGGAAGCATATACTGAACATGAGGGGCCCTATGACTGAAGACTGTGGTATGCCAAGTGTAACTGAAATGCAATAGGTACTATGGTATGCTACCCTCATTGTGTGTGTCCTGTCCATGAGCCACATTGCATAACATCCTGAGACATAGGGTACGATGTGCAGGTGGATGTATATGTTGTCAATACCAAAATGGAGAACGGTGCTGTAAGGCAATGAGAGGACAATGTAGGATGTGTGGACCCCCGTACCGTCATCAACTACCCTGGTAACTGTATGAAAGGAGTCCACCAGGTGTAGGGGCCATGCTCTGGCCCTAACAAGTCCAACCCGAGTGGCATCACAGGACCGGAGCCCAACAATGTCTCTGTGAATGACGTCCATGATGATGTGCCCCATAGCCATGCAGAACAGTCCAGTCAGGTGTGTAGGACTATAGTCCCACACGTGCATTGTGGTGCCACCTGTGTGGAGTGTGATAACTGTTGCTGTGTGCCATTCAGGGGCCACAATGTCTAATACAAGACTATTACTGAATATGGTGGCCTAGTGGGGAGACATGTCATTCAGAGGTTTGTGGACATCACAGCCTGGGACTTTGGAAGGTGACATGGGGCCAGTGTCCCAAGACATATAGAGTGCAGGTCAGTACTGTGTTGTGTGACCGCAGGGACACCGCAATGTTCCTGCATGGATTGTGGCCCTGTAGTGAGTGTGAGGGTGTAATGTTATCATTGAATCCATCCGCCAGCATGTTGCCTACATCACCTGGGTCTGTAATGTTCCTGAGTGACTGTTGCATATGAGAGCAGATGTGGGTATTGCCATTGACTACTGACATACCACCATAATGCCTTGTGGTACACCCCGGAATGTGTCCCAGTAATGTTTACGTAGCTAGTCTTGGAGTATGTGATAAGGGATCCTGTGGCCCTACCGAGGCTGACCAGTGAGATACTCCACCCATGGGAATGTACACCACTGCGCAACAGCCTCCACCTGTTGTTGTACAATATGTCCATGGAACTTGACCACCAGAGTGGCGTCTGTTATCTGGTGTGTACCATCATGGCTCTGTGTGGAATAGCATGATCCATGCAGTCATGTACGTGCTAATGCAGTGCACTGGGGTATGTTTCAGCGTTTGTATGTGCATTGTACATCTACAGGGGTGTCATGACGTCAACAACCGCTGTCATAAGACGTCTGTAGTAGGTGTTGTAGTAATCATGTACTGTGTATACCGTGAAGGGTGTGATGCCGGGATGTGGCTAACAAGGGTGATTAGCATATGTTCGGAATCCACCAATGAGGGGATAACCCCATGTGTGGAACACCAGTCACATGTTGGTAGCGTTCATGTCAAGGATAATGTTGGTCTTGGAGGTGGTGTGTATGGGTTGATCCAGCCGATTGGAGGTTATGACTCACAGATGTGTCAGTATATGAGTGGCTATCCCAGTTAAGTGTGGGGTAGTGTCAGTCACACATCAGTAGTAGCTGTCTGAGCCCTACTGTCCAGTACACCAACAAATGAGGTCTGGTAACCGTGGGATGTGTTGTTAAATCTGTAGCTGGTTACAATGTGTATAGCGGTTCCGGACACAGTTAGTTGCACATAGAGCACCTCTGATGCATTGTGCTAAGTAACTAGCCAGGATGTGTGTACAACATAGTGGGATATGGGAACACCTCAGCTGTGGGTGTGCCGGTCCAGGTATGTGCCTGAAAGGTATGGTCTGTCTATAACCTGTCATTGCAGGTGTGCTCTGCAGAGCCTAGAGGCAGGTCCCAGTCACTGCAGAGATATTGGAGTGGTGCATTATAAGGTGTGCCTTGCCTGCGTGTGTCACAGAGGAAGATGCAAGCATTGTGTCACATGACCCCATGTCTTGCTTGCCAGTTCCCATTCCGCCCTTGACTGTTATTGGAAACTGTGCAAGACAGGCAGTATAGAAGCAGCAAGAGCTTCACATGTGATCTGCACTCCCAGGGCTGACAGGTGCAGGTCATCTGTGCCAAAGCATTGTGTTTGACCAGGTCAGTCAAAGCGGACAGATACCAGATGCCTGTGGAATGACAGCAGAAGCATGCGCAACTGTTGAAGTGACACAGTCAGTCGTTGTACAGTGGTATCGGTTCCGGATGAATGCATAATGCTCCCCAGGGCTTGGCCCACACCTTCAGGGCTACAAGACTGGTGAGCTATTGCATGTCCCTGCACACGTAGTCTGTGAAGTGGCATCTCAGGGCAGTCACACTAACATGGAGAATGACAGTCACATCGTACCTGGTGAGGTGTGGCATGGGTGCATAGGTTATGTTGCAGAACCAGTTACCCGACAGCAAGATGTAAGCGACTATCACCTTGTGTAGCCTGCTGCGTGGAACTGCAGTGTGACCACCTACAGAGTCACCTATGACTGGTGTGTTTCGTATGTTATAACACCCTATTGGCTGTATGTGATGGGCACACATGAGTCTGTGGGCTATAATTTGGTGATGTTGTGTTCCATGATGGGGGCTGCCTCTGGTGCCTACACAGAGTATGGAGAGGTACTGCACGAGTTGTCCTCGTATGTGTGGCCTGTGGTGGAGATCATGTGAGACTATGTGATGTGTGGGGTGTGTTGCGAATGTTACACATCCCAACATGACTGTCAGGTGCAGTCAGGGTTGGTGACAGCATTACCCCCAGCAGGGCTGCATAAGTGCATCCCCCACAGGCTGTAGTGTCGTATGTTGGGAGGTAAGCATTTAATGTGTACATGAGACAATTGCTCTATTGCCACATGTACGACATATCCATCATATAGACAGGCAATAGCACTGGTACGTGACAGTTGGACATGCCTGTATATAAAACCATGTCTCACAGGATATGTGAGTTACATGTGTACAACAGCTGTTGTACCGTAAGCAAGCTGGAAATTTTAGGACAGCCAGTGTACCTGTGGGAAATGGTGTGGAATGGGTGCTATAGAAATCAGTAGCTCATGACATGCTCACAAGTTCTGAACAAGTGCCTAGCATGAACATACAATACAGATAGGGTGTTGGATAATATCAACCCACAAGCGGTGACGACAGTCATAATGGGTGGCACCGCACTATAACCCTGCTGAGTATGGTGTGCATGTCCATGAGCCATTATCATTGTAGATGTTAGCAGTAGAGATGTACAAGCAGTACGGATGTTTGATTACAAATACCTTTGTATGTCACAGGAGTGTTCTACCAGTGGCCTGTTGACAGCCTCACAACTACAAAAGGTGCCAGAGTGACATGTGCATATCACACCAATGCCAACTACAGTAGAACAGGGTTAATGTGTTGTACTCCACCCTCATTGTAGCCCATACCACACAGACAAATGTTAGGCATCTGTGTATGTAAGGATGTGAATGGCCATGACCTATGAGCAATAGCTGTGTCAGTGTTGGGAACAACATACAGAATGGGCTGTGTGGGTGAGGTGTGTGACATATGTGCACAGTCTGATGGATGATATCAGCATCATCACTGCTAGGTGAACATCCCTGTACCCATTAACTACCACCTAGGCTGTGGTCAACATTATGGACACTGTGTAAGGGATGGTGCTGTGCAGTACACCTCCCTGACTTGGTGACGTCTCCAGGCCCCGTAGGTAGTCATACGAGGTACCCATGTCATGACAGGGTGCCATCCATGAGCACAGAGATGATTGGACAGGCATATACATCACTGGGGTGACCAATATTGGATCACATATCACCTTTAAGGGGTAATGGCCATGCGTGGATGGGCGATACTAGCCTTCACAATCCTCACCTCCACCATGCAGCATGCTGTCTACCTTGCATAAAGACATTTGCTGCACCATGATGATGGACATGCTACATGTCCATATCCTGATCTGAAAGACATACGACATGGACAGCCATCGTATTAATACTAGGATCACCACATGCTGGACAGATCCCTGTGCCATACATGTGACATACTCCCGCTATAGGTAAACCAAACGAATGAGCTGTAGAAAGCACAAGTCCAAGGCTGACAATAAAAAATGTAAATGTAATGAAGTAAGCACACGCTTTCGGAGAACTCAATGGCGCTCCTTCCTCAGACAAAAAAGTTTTACATCTCTGAATAACAACCACATTTTTATACAATCAATTATGCTAATTAAGTGTGTTCAAACTAACAAATTACTTAGACCCATAAGGGGGGTGTTCCTATTACTAGCACCAGCAAACAAAGTGCTTTCTACAGCTCATTCGTTTGGTTTACCTGGTTTGTCATTTGTTTAGTGCTTTTTGGTTTACATACTCCCGCTATACCATGCAACCCTGTCCATCAAAGCTGCACATGTCATCCCAGTCATACATGGTGTGATGGCTGCATGGTAGATGTAGTATCAACTGTCTGGATCAGTAATGTGGCACTGATGCACCTCGCGATGGCATAATGGCTGTTGGTTACAGCTAGGAAACCTTGCCCGTACATGCTATGGTTGATAACCATCCCTGCGAAGGAAGTCCGACTAGCCATTGTCCCATGTCTATCACATGTGCAACACAGGTGATCCATGGCAGGATGTTGAACAGCTGTACAGTGCTGTGTAGATGTATATGGTAAAACACATGCATGTACAGGTTTCCATGTGTATGTATGCATTGTCACTGCTCAAGTCCATTAAGGCTGTGTCTGTGTTGATATGTGACATATACACATCATCAAGGTCCACAGCAATACCATGGACACATCCAGGCATGTGCAGATAGGTAAGAACACCAGTGCAGGCAAACAGACATGCCCACATCAAGACAGCATTCACATGGAGTATGAACACTGTAATGAGGTGACACACATATATGGTGATGATATCCAATGCATAACAGGTGTTACATGTGTGTGACACAAACACGTCAGTCATGTCAGTGTCATGGTGATTTGCAAAGATAACTGTGCAGATGTACTAGATGTCATAGAAATGTATGTGCAGCTGTATCTCTGTATATCTCTGAAACTGTGACCTGTCACCATCATTATGTCTTACAGATAATGCCTCATACACGTCTTCCAGCCTACAGCGGCCAGGAGAATGATGTCCTCATCCCGTACCTCCATGAGAACTATGAGGTGTTGTTCAGCCAAGTGCAATAGCATGCCCAGCAGCGGGACGACCTGTGGCAGGTTCTGCGCAGGAGGGTGAACGATGTGGGTGGCCATAACCACACCTACCAGCAGGTGCGCAGACACTGCACGTATCTGATACGGTATGCAAAACAGCATGCCACTGCAATTGCCAGGGAACAAGGTGGAACAGGTGGTGGGCCACCAACCCAGCCCCCACTCACACATACTGAGGAGTTACTGGCCCGTCTGAGGACACCCTCAGAACAGCATCCACAAACACTATCTGCCATCGTGGAGGTGGGTGTCTCCCAACCAATGAGCCTGGAGTTTCCTGGTAAGTCAGTACTGCACATATGACTACTATATCCCATTTACATGCATGTGTCATTGTACATTATGTAATGTAACAACATATGCATGGTATGTGGACACACATGCTGCATACTACAGTATGCTACCCTGTGTATGCACACATGTGCATACTATATGCTATTGTACAGGCGAATGTGTTAACATGTACAGTGCACCCTGTGGCTGTCATACAGTCATGGATAATGTTCATACTGCTGTCACCCCTATACAGGTACCTCTGGCGTGCCGCACAGACATGAGTCCGTTGCAGGTGAGACTGTCATCAGTATCAGGCATGTAAAAGCATAGATCTATTCGCCATGTGGCCAGTTAACACTTGTACACCTGATGTTCGTTCCACTCATGATATACAGGTCACATCACCCATCATTCACACAGGCCACTCATGTGCAATATATACAAACAAAATGATACACTGACATGAAACCAGAGTATTTGTCATTGCTACATGTGTGGTCAGCTGTGCATACAGCAGTGGAGGTGTTCTACAATGGAGGCATATGTACTATACATTGGAACAACATGTGTGGTATGCAAACAGTACCACACAGTGAGCTGTGATATGGGCATCCCACAGGAGTCACCATTGTGACATATGCCCCTGCAATGGGTGCACACATTGTGATGTGCCATCTGACATGTCCCAGACACGTAGTGCATTGGCTGCAATAATGTCACAGTATCCCATAACCAATACCCCACATACAACCTGTTGTCTGCATAGCCCTGTGGATGGTGACATATCTGACATCTATGGGTGTATGTCATATGGGACAACACAGACATGTGTGATAGACAGCCATCACACACATTTGTCCAACACGTGCTCACATGGCCATGGGAGATGGCCAGAGATACGTAGCCACACAGTAGATGTGATGTGTATACATCCTGTTTCATATTGTCCACACATGGTCCAATTATAGCCTTAGTTGACCGATTATACAGTTGATGTGGTACACCGGACATCCTAACAGCCTGTGCACAGCCAGTGGAGGTGTCACTGACCTCTGCCATATAAGATGTGTTGAACATCACGCCTGTGTCATAGCATGACAGTAGTCACCTCTACAGCTTCCACAGACATTGACACCACATCAGGCCACAGATACTGTACATTTCCCTTGCTGCTGTAGGACATCACCGTTAGCTGTGCACCTCGTGTGTGTGGTACTGCAATGTCATGTTGGACATGGTGAATTGACAAGTCTGCTATGTGTGGACATGGTTGCCAGGCAGCTAAGACTCCGTAGTTGTTGTGCAGGGGTGTCATCTGTAGGTCCTCCAGTGACCTGTCACATGATACAGCATGGTTTGGTGTGTACACACCTCAGCATCGTGGGTCACAATCCACAGTTATGTGATGGGTATGCATGCAGTTATGGCTATGCTATGTGTACATATTATGCACTGTATAGCAATATAGACGCCTCGTGATGCCATGCAATGGCACAGTGTCTGTACTTCACACTGTAGAGCAATGTAGATGGCTCACACTACCCTTCCATGCACATTTGCTAAACATGCATTCTATCTGTAGGGCATACAGATAACACCACAATATGATGGCCATTACGACTCTGTACATGTCAGGACACCACTGTGTCAGACATGTATGCATGTTAATGCACACATCAGCAGATTACATGTCAAGGTCACGTCAGCCATGTGTACTGTTATCCTGTTCTGGTCCACATGGTGTATCACGGGGATGCATGCATACTACCATGATTGTGTGAACTGCATGGCTACTGATATGACACCTGCTTGCTGTATTGTGCACCCCAGGGGGTATGCTTACTAACACTATTAATGTCTGAGCTGCATGCCGTCAGCTGTATCATAGGCATGCTGCATGCCGTCTGTCAAATCACATGCATGGTGTGTGTGTCTGTGTGTGTCTGTGTGTGTGTGTGTGTGTGTGTGTGTGTGTGTGTGTGTGTGTGTGTGTGTGTGTGTGTGTGTGTGTGTCTATTGTAATTTAGAGTCTTTCTTTGCATTCATAGGTGATGTAGGTGCGTTACCCTCCTGCGGTCCATCCAATGTTAGTGTCCCCACAGATACTAGCAGTGATGAACATATGCATGAGGTACAGGCAGGGTTGTCAGGGGCTGAATCTGTGCCAATGGTTGCCATCCCAGCTATGTCCCCCTCTTCCTCGTACACAGTTCTGCTGCCAACACATACCGCATCACCAGTGGCCATAGAGGAAGGACAGTCAGCATCTGTTAGCGTGGAACAGGAACATGTGGTGGCTACAGATGGTGTGTCTCCACACCATGGTGTCAGTTTAATGTCTGCAAATGTGCCACACAGGCATGTGGCCGGTGCTGCTCATAGGAGGACCTTTGGCAGACATGCACCTACAGGACAGAGCGCAGCAGCTGGTATCACCAGACGCATGTTCCAGACTGTAATGGTGACACAGGCACGTGCTGAACCGCAGAACAGAGAAGGGCAGAGGATGCAGAGGGCTGCTATCCGAACCCTAAAATGACAACATCCAGGCATTGGCAAATGCGCAACAGCAGATCGCTGATGTTCTGGACAGGCGATTGGGTGACATGGTTGGAATCCTTGACAGTGGCATGGCAATCCACGAGCGTGAGCTGTCTGTGCTGGAACATCTGGTAGGAGTGAGGCGTAGGCCACGTGGATGTAGGCCAGCTACACCACCTAGTGCAGGTCGACGTGAGCGTGCCACCTCACATTCCTGCTCCCATAGTGCCTGTAGCAGTAGCAGTGCAGCTGGTGCTGCGCTGTCCACACCAGGACACAGCAGGCCATGTGGACGTGGCCCTGAACGTTCCCAGTGGGGACACGGTTCCAGTGGACATGTGTCGTCGGACAGTAGCCAATCTGTACCTCCGCCTGGTAGTGCCCGTGCAACCCCTGGCAGGCACAGGTCACGTGGCTGTGCCCGAACACAGTGAGCTGTACAACCTGGTCTGTACAATCTGGAGCTGTCAAGAATACCCCTGTGTAGGCTCACAAAAGGCAGAACTGTGTGCACACATACACGCACACAGCAAACACATCTGTAGGGCACCACAACACCCACATGCATACTGAACAGACATGTCCAATCATATCACCGGCCCTTACCCACACACATGATGTCACCCATTGGTGCAGCCTATGCCCCTAGCACACATTATCACCCTGTGCAAATGATGAAGCCTGTGCCGCATCCCTGTCATCCACACCATCGGTGCAGGGACATGCTCAAATGGTCTGATGCACAGGGTAAACAGAATAGTGAGATGTGTATATTACATTAATTGTATACGACTAGTGAGGGAAGTGTATATTACGTTAGTTGTGTAAGAATGGTGAGAGATGTGTATATTACATTGGTTGTGTACTGTTGACATGCACCAGACATACCATGTAGTACAGGTGTAGCATGCATTGTTATATGTGCACAACCATGTAGTACAGGTGTAGCATGCATTGTTATATGTTCACAGTATGTGTCTCAGTAACAACAGTAACAGCATGTTGGTAATGATGCCCAGGTTCCCTCCTTATGGTCTACTTGCACGTGTCTACAGGTAGCAGTGTTTGCAGTCTCCCATGTGTAACTGTGGAGTACTCACAGGCACGTATGGCAATCTCAGCATGCTATACGTAGCCTCAACCAGACAGCTGGAAAGTCTAACATACCACAGATGTCCACACATATACTGATCCAGCAGCCTGTGTGCAGTTTAATAGGCTACAGTGGCTAGAGACATGACATCCATACCAGGTCACATCACAGGTATGTTGACATGGTGCAGGAGTTGTACACAGCGGTCTGGACAATGATAACGTTAGAGGTCACTTGATAGCATGAGTCCTCACTGTGTAGCAGTAGTACCCTGTCACAGTACAGGAACATGCCCACACTCACGGGGTCGACAACACTATTACGCACACCCCATAGTGTTGAGGTGAGGACAATTGCCTATGTGGTCATCACCCTCACAGTACTGTGCACCCACACGACGCGACACAGAAAAGGGACATGTACAAGTAGCCAGTACGGCTGAGACCGATGGCATCAACAGGGTAGTTGACTGCATTACCATGAGGGGTTGGGATCCTGTGTGTTCCGTATGGTAGCATACACCCACACTCCATGCACCAGAAAGCCATACATACACACACACACACACACACACACACACACACACACACACACACACACACACACACACTGTGGAGACCAACTGTCATACACATATGGATAGCTGGTGTGTGTGATACACACACCACACCTGCCTACGTCATGCTTTCCACACTGCAGTATGTACAGATGTCTACAACAGTGTACAGGGGTGTGTCACAATTGGGATGTATTCCCCACCATATGTGGCATATATGGTCACACATGCAAACATACATGGCAGCACTATGAATGATAAACCTGCTATATGATGATACGTCTGACAGACATGCAGCAGTATTGGCCGCATTATGTGTACCAACGCTATGTCCGGCAATTGTGCTGCTATATGCACATGGGAGGATGTAAGTGTTACAGGTGTCGAGTGACATACAGTCGGTAACACCTGAACGCTGTGTAGGTATTATGTCTTCAATGTCAGGTAACAGTAACATAGCGTACTGTTTGCACATGTAATGGTATGATGGCGTGTGACACACCTGTGTCCCCGGCGAACATCCATCTACACAGGTGGATCACCACTTTACGTACAGACATCCATCCATACCTGATGTACATCCTACCGTACTGTCAGTATGTCACCATATACAGGTGTCAATGATGGGGCTGCATTGCAACTGCATGTTGTAGTTCGGCACAGATGAGTTACTTACATCAGCTACTGCACATGCATGGCAGCTGCATGCACACTACAGTTTGTACATGTGTGTTTGTCCTACATGCCTCTCATGTAGCCATGTTTGTATGCATTGCAATCAGTGGACATGTGTGTTGACATACATAATGCATGGACTGTTGTATGATATGATGGGTGTCATGGGTAACTAGTACAGAGGGAATGTGTCCTCGGTCAACATTGCTACCTCATGTACTGTTGGCATTCAACAGCCATGGACCCACCTCCCATTTGCGTGCGTATGATTGCTGTAGCCACTTGTCTACACAGAGGACAGCAAAAGCTATGCTATATACATATGTGTTGTGTGTGTGGCCCATGCACATATCCACTGCAATTACATGTATGACATATCCAAACATGTGTGTTCGTTGGTGTACAGCGACAGTCATCTGTCACAGCTGTGTAAGACCCAGGGCCCCTGTTATGTATAGAGCCGACCTGGTTATGTACAGTGGTATCATTGCAATGCATAACACATGATGGAACCCTGTCGGTACATGTGTAGTCTGCACAGTTGCTGTACACCTATGTACAGTCCACTGGTCATGCATCACACGGTGTTGTGTTGATGTATTGCTGGTCCAACGACATGGTGGTGTCTGAGGGCTACATTGTTGACTGCAGTGTGTACCTCTGTGATCTGCACCTGAGACATCTGTGATGGCTCCTGAGTGTGTACTGGTCAATACATGTGAGTGGCTGTCATGTACGTGGGGACAGTAATACCATACTGTGCCCTTTCATGTTTAGTATCCATGTGCATGCAAGACGGCCCTTTGCAACTGCAAAGTGTGTGAGCATGCCCAGTATGCCGTTGTGTAGTTGGACACACAGTACATTCCAAATTGCACCCTTACGTGTTTAGAATCCGTGTGCATGCAAGACGGCCCTTTGCAACTGCTAAGTGTGTGAGCATGCCCAGTACGCCATTGTGTAGTTGGACACACAGTACATTTCAAACTGTGCCCTTACGTGTTTAGAATCCGTGTGCATGCAAGACGGCCCTTTGCAACTGCTAAGTGTGTGAGCATGCCCAGTATGCCATTGTGTAGATGGACATGCAGTACATTCCAAACGGACGTGTGATACTAAGCATGTGGGCATGGCCAGTGACACCTTGTGCCTCTGTGTATGGGCATGGCCATTGACATCCTGTATAGCGATGGTGGACATCCAGGCAACAGATGTCCATTTTCAATGTCACAATGGATGCCTACATTGAACACACTGGCTGACTGTCTTGCAGGGTGTACTGTCTGTGGTGAGTTCTGTATCTATGTAGTGTTGTTGTGGTGCTTTGTAGATATTTAGTTGCCCCGATCACACCACTGCCCTGTGTTTGTCTATGTCTACCTTGGGACAGTAATATGCTTTCAGACTGCTCACTCTCTATACATTCCCTATCGGCATCCTTGCCTTTGCGGAAGATGTCATCCACCTAGAAGTATGCCTCTGGGAGTGCTGTGTTTAGTCATCTTGGTAGCACATTCTGTAAATGCATAATGCTGTAGTGTGATAAGGTAGTTAGGTGTATGTTCGACTCCCAGCCCTGCCAAATGTGTGTGTGTGTGTGTGTGTGTGTGTGTGTGTGTGTGTGTGTGTGTGTGTGTGTGTGTGTTACCAGCTGCCTGGTGGCATGGTAATGCTTTTAGATGCCTCACACCACAGACATTCCCTATCAGCGTCATTGCCTTTAAGGATGATGTCACCCACCTAGAAGTATGCCTCTGGGAGTGCTGTGTTCAGTAATCTCGGTAGCGCATTCTGTAAATGCGTATTGCTGTAGTATGATAAGGTAGTTAGGTGTATGTTCGACTCCCAGCCCTGCCAAGTGTGTGTGTGTTTCCAGCAGCCTGAGGACATGGTAATGCTTTTAGACACCTCACACCACATACATTCCCTATCGGCGTCTTTGCCTTTATGGATGATGTCACCCACCTAGAAGTATGCCTGTGGGAGTGCTGTGTTCAGTAATCTCGGTAGTGCATTCTGTAAATGCGTATTGCTGTAGTGTGATAAGGTAGGTAGGTATATGTTCGACTCCCAGCCCTGCCAAGTGTGTGTTTCCTGCAGCCTGGGGACACGGTAATGTTTTTAGATGCCTCACACCACATACATTCCCTATCAGCGTCTTTGCTTTTATGGATGATGTCACCCACCTAGAAGTATGCATCTGGGAGTACTGTGCTCAGTAATCTCGGTAGCGCATTCTGTAAATGTGTATTGCTGTAGTGTGATAAGGTAGTTAGGTGTATGTTCGACTCCCAACCCTGCCAAGTGTGTGTGTGTGTGTATGTTTCCTGCAGCCTGGGGACACGGTAATGCTTTTAGATGCCTCACACTGCATACATTCCCTATCAGCGTCTTTGCCTTTATGGATGATGTCACCCACCTAAAAGTATGCCTCTGGGAGTACTGTGCTCAGTAATCTCGGTAGCGCATTCTGTAAATGCGTATTGCTGTAGTGTGATAAGGTAGTTAGGTGTATGTTCGATTCCCAGCCCTGCCAAGTCTGTGTGTGTGTGTCCTCTGCAGCCTGGGGACATGGTAATGCTTTTAGATGCCTCACACCACATACATTCCCTATCGACGTCTTTGCCTTTACGGATGATGTCACCCACCTAGAAGTATGCCTCTGGGAGTGCTGTGTTCAGTAATCTCGGTAGCGTGTTCTGTAAATGCGCATTGCTGTAGTATGATAAGGTAGTTAGGTGTATGTTTGACTCCCAGCCCTGCCAAGTGTGTGTTTCCTGCAGCCTGGGGACATGGTAATGCTTTTAGATGCCTCACACCACATACATTCCCTATTGGCATCTTTGCCTTTATGGATGATGTCACCCACCTAGAAGTATGCCTCTGGGGGTGCTGTGTTCAGTAATCTCAGTAGCGCATTCTATAAATGCGTATTGCTGTAGTGTGATAAGGTAGTTAGGTCTGTGTTCTAATCCCAATCCTGCCACGTGTGTGTGAGAGTTTCCTGCTGTATAACAACAGTACGTTGCTTTTACACTATTCACTCTCCGTAGAATCCGTACGGCGTCTTTGCCTTTGATGCTGATGCCAGCAAGCTGGACGTATGCCTGTGTGAATGCTGTGATCTAGTAATCACGTTAGCGCATTCTGTACATGTGTAATGCTGTAGTGTGATAAGGTAGTTAGGTCTGTGTTTTGATCACAACCCTGCCAAGTGTGTGTGTGTGTATTTCTATTTCTATATACGTAATGTAGATAGATATTGATATGTATGTGGATATTAGCGCTATTTAATGTGCGGCATTATCTGTACGTGAACACCTTTGATGTATGTAAATCTGCTATGGCTCTGTGATAGTGCACATACTGTGTGCTGTAGTGATCCTGGGTTATAGTTGTGTAGTGACCAGTTATTCTGTTGCTGGGTATTACAAGGGACATTGACAACAATGATAGTACAGCACCTTTAAACAGTCGTGTGCACATCTCAGCAACAGTCAGCAGTGGTTGTTACTTTGGAGGATGAGTATGGCTCATATGACTATGTATTACCTGACACTACTATGCAAATCAGGTTAACATTACTGACTCCCATTTATCCACAGGTTGTGATACAGATCCCAAGAATGTATGTGTATACATTGACAGGTGCAGGACTGGAATATTGTTGAATGCATGCAGGGGTGTCCATGGCCAGTACTGGCGATCTGTACAGCCTGGCAGGTATGGTCTGTGTTTGCCCCACATGACGTATGCTGAAACTGTGTACATGCAGACACACACATGAAACAAACAGCTAGGGCTAACACATACACACACACATTGCATCAACATTGGGCCATGCAAACACTGTTGCCCCTCACACACGCACATACTTACATGTTGCTTGGATGGCTCAATGACAGGTTCTGGAAAAGAAACACCATACCATGTACATATGATGACACCTGTGCCACCACCTGTAATGTGTAACATAGATGCAGGAACAGACTAACATGGTGCTGATGCTCAGGGTGGCTTTATAGCACAGTATTACTGATAAAATGTTGTTAACACAAAGTATGATATCCTTCTAGGTGTATGTAAGCAGGCATGATGCATTGCAGCTATGACCATCAATTTAGTATAGTTTACAGCACTGTTGATTCTGATGATTTATTATCCATCCATGTGTCATTTGACTGACGTGTGTAGTATTGGCAGCATGTGTTTCAGAGTGTGCAGTATGTGTGTGATGTGTGTAGTACAGATTTATACATGCTTACAAATGCATACACTGGCTTACACGACATTACACAGGCTTCAACATGCTTACACTAGCTTACTCATTCTTCAACGCGCGCACACGTGCTGACACGCGCGCACACATGCTTACTCGGGCTTACAGGCGCGCACAGGTGCGAACACACTGTCAGCAGGTTTGCATGAAACTTCAGTGATATCCATGGCGTACACCGTCAGTTTCCTGACTGTACCTAGAATAAATCATAACACGCCTCTTCCACTGATGAGTAACTGACAACAAACATGTGACAAATTGCTCCGATAGGATTACAGTGTTTTATACATACACACCCATGATGTCACCTATCTTCTACTCTGAAAGTCCCCTTAACCTACTCTTCCACTGTAGTGACTTGGCCCATATGGCATGACAAATTGTGATTCACTACCCTCACTCTCAATTGCATCGGATTGCCTACTAATGCTTGGTTACATCTCTGACATATAGCAACCAGTACTCAGTAGCCATCTTGTCTTCAGCTTGCCATTCACCTGCATGGCAAACTAACTGTTAACAATAATTACAATGTCTATGTGTATTTTAAATATTTCTCTTGTTTTAAAAGCGCAGCGCATTTTCGCGCCGCTGCGCTACTCTTACACACCGGAGATCGGGGGAGGACAAATAGAGTTTTATTAATTTACAATGGAAAAATATGCCACTGGCCTTATATTTGGCCATTGGCATGCTTCTTCAACTGAATTCATCCTATATTTGCAGCTGACATTGCTCCGTTTAGCTACTTGCAGAACGTAACTCAGTTAACATCCGAGTACATTTCTGCACATAACTCTACTCTTGCACGGACAACTTACTGTTACATGTATCGCAGATTTACATCATTTGCATAGCTTTCACCTACAAATGGGATAATTTGTATATCCTAATATTGTCCATGCAACGTTCGATTTAGGGTCTGTCTTACACGCCCCTACAGGATATTGCTGAATAGCTCGGCAGACATCTTGCCTTGTTCTACACTTCCTCTACTCATACACACCGGCCAAGGCTCCATGACCCCTGGCCTAAGCTTTGCTGTGTGCTAATATGTCTATTTGTGGAGTATGCATGGCTGTAGGTATGGTTTGACCTGCTACATCTGACATTTCTACAAAGCAGCTCCCACCTTCATCATTTGTAATGGTGACAGCCCTATAGGTAATATATATACAGCTGTGACATTTGACATGTCAACACATACCTGTGGTCAATACTGAACTGACTACTTCAGCGCTTTTCGTACCTCCTGAGTTTTCTTGTAGTAGTATAGTCGATAATACTGTTTCCTATCACATGTATCTGTTTCTGATACAAGATATATCATTGTATTACACCACTACACACAAGAAGAAATCACAGGCCAGATGCCATTTACATTCCCACCAAGAGTGTTGTGTTCCTCACAAAAGCCAACAGGTGCTAATCAAAACATATTATGCTATCATCTACCTTATGTGCTCGCCGGTATTTGCGATGTCAGTCAGTGGCAGAACTCACATGCGAGTGTGGGAGACTGGACACTGTATCGGGGACACTGCATAACACCCTGAGGGACACTATTAACCTTCCACATTGACTATCACAGGGCATAAGTATTCATTCACATTTATCGAGGTACATGCTTTTGACTTATACATGTTTTGTCATTTGTCATCCCGTCTTTCTTCACACCTGTCCACCTGATATCACTAGTTCTGTACATTTATTTAGGACAGGGTTACCTTCATATCTCTCAACTGTACACATGTTGGGTAAATGTCCCGAACTTAGACTTATAATGTTGTTCCTTCTTTGTTATTATTGTGCCTTTGTGGTAGATTAGTGGCAGGTCATTAAGGACTGTGAGGTTAGATAATAATGACAGACATTAGTAGTTTATAACTAATAACCCTCAAAACATTCATACTAATGAATTAGCCATTATTCTATCAACGTTCTAACTTTGTCAGAGGAATATTTAACATAGTCCCTAATTGTACTTATTTAAATATGCCTTTGTCCAGATGTCTTATTCTGAAAGGTTGAGAGGTATGGTTACCATCTTATTCGTACGCATGTACGTCCATGATAATCGCTTACATGACACTGATATTAGTCCCTACATCTTCCCCCAATGGTTTACACAATATCCAGTAGATTGGTTCTTCATTTTTGGAAGGTATAGGCGTGTGCTATACCCACATAGGAATATTAATCACTCCCATGGGGCGGACCTAATAAATCTGTGCCAACCAACACCTGTGAACCTAGGCCCATTCTTGCATACCCATGATTCCCATATCTGACACCCCTCCACAGTAGTCATAAGACATATTTAATGTGAGCGATAATAAAGTATGGAGATACTTCTAAGCACTATCCACTCTCTGCATATCGGGACATATGTCATACATTCTGTCAACCCGTGTGTTATTACCCTTGCACAAGCTACTGTTGCATGTACAGCTATATTGTAGCTGCGGATGTGACTTCCTTTGCATCGATAATTACTGGCTGTTGCTTGTAGACAACACTTTTTGGAGTCCTGCAAAGGACACCTATATCCATGTTTAAATAGTAGAACTTGCAGATTTGGCACACTGGTACTTTCCGGGCAATGCTTTGGAAAGCAGCAGTGTATTTACCTTTCTTGCATGTCTGTATGTCTATCCATAATAGCTATGATGTAGCCTATTTATGTACATGTGTTATATCTACAAGGACAAATGTTTCTGTGTTTATGTATATATCGATTAATGTAATTGTGTGTGTGTGTGTATATATATATATATATATATATATATATATATATATATGTCTGTACATTCTTCCTTTCATATATTTATTTAGTTTAAGTATGTGGATATATATCTATACACAAATATATATATCCATATATAGATATATAAATAAACGTGTAGAAAACAGCATTCATTTGCTATGCTGTGAGTGGATTACACACGCGCAGGCGCACTTGCATATCCTTATTGTGGGTTACATATATTTACTAAGTCTTTGTGCTTACGTGGGCTTTCTTAATTGTGACGGTACCAGTACAATATCTGTAATCTGTGCAGTATGTTAATGGACATATGTGAAACACACGTTCACCTTTACATATTTAAATGTCTTTACAGCACACACGCATTCATTAACTCATATGTGCTGAAGTCGTAGTTGACCCGGGACTGCATTCACATTAGCCGGATGCTGTAACCACTATACTATTGGTGTTCTGACTCATTTATATGCATACCCATAGTACATCGCTACATTAACATACACCTCACCGCTTCACTTACAACACAGGCATCCATTCTCCTGCTGGGAAAAACGCGGTAGTACATATTACACATTCCCTAGTCCCTACTGCTCTGGACCCAAGCTACATATTTAATCACTCCAAGGATATGCAGAACTCCAAGGCTTATAGTCCTGGCACATACAAGTCTTTGATTGTCAGGGTGTTCCTGTGGTGATCTGGGTTTAGGCTTGTCCGCCTGGTGAACGGAACTGCCCTGACCGAGTTCAAATGTCAGACGAAGCACATGGACAGCATTTGTCCATTTTATAGAGGTTTACGTGTGTTTACAGACACAGGTCTTTCGGCACCTGTCAGCAGCTTTTTATGTTGGCAATACATAATATGGGTGGGGGTGGTTGCAATAAATAATCCACGGTGAGGGATGTTCCCATTCACATTTGACTATTTCCTGTATGCATTTATACGAGGATTATTATTTTGGACATGAATTAACTACAGGTATGCAGTGGTACAGTAAACAAATGTGAAGGTTTGTTACTGTAAATATGTACGGACCTCTGTAATACACTGTTGTTTTCTAGCAAAACAGTAGCTAGTCATTAAAGACTGAAGTCAGAACATAATGACAGACACTTGTGTTTCAGACTTCATACTCTTCAGGAAATTAATGCCAATGTACAAACTGTTATTCTATCAACTTTCTCAGTTTCTTTACAAATTGTCCATACTTTTGGGCCTTTGTCCCACTTTTATTCACGGCTTTGTCCAGATATCTTGCTCTCAGAGGTTGACAGGTATACATTTATTCACGGCTTTGTCCAGATATCTTGCTCTCAGAGGCTGGCAGGTATACTTTTATTCACGGCTTTGTCCAGATATCTTGCTCTCAGAGGTTGACAGGTATGGTTGGTCACACCTACACACACATTAAGTGTCCTTCACACAGTAGACCAGGGTTATCCTGTTTACGTCAGTGCCTTTCTCACCCTTATACCATTTGCCACTATGCGAATGTGTGCAATATATTTCTGCTTATTCGTGTCGGGACACGTGCGTCACGGGCAAGTGTTTGATTCTAGGTAGTAGGTTATGCATGACCACTTAGGGCTGGACAGTGTCATACACCTCTAATGCACATTCCGACTTCTATCCAGATATCTACAGGACTGGACTTCGTGTCTTCCATTCTAATGTTTACACAGGTTACGTATCCCATGAGGGATATCAAAAAATTGTACCGATCCACAACAAGAGGTATACCGAACATTGTTTTGGAGTTACAAAAATGTGCTGAGGTCGTGTGCAATCCTGCAACCACCTAGGGTGACACTACCTACTACATATGCGTAGTGGTCACTATGTGTAGCTGTGGCTGCACCACACCAGTAGGCCAAGTTCAGCTGGATTTGGTGGACGTTCAGGTACGGGAGCGGGTTGTGTGATGTGGAGGGGATGCTGGTAGTCCATTATGCATCCAGGTGTGTTGCATTTGTTATGGCCAGTTCCATCCAGGTGTGTTGCATTTGTTATGGCCAGTTCCATCAGGACCAATCTGTGGGTATGTGCCGGTGACATATCTATACATTTGTATCGCACATTTCAATATTCATCTGTTTGTGGGATTGTGTTCTACAGTATGGCCTGTCTGGTTGTATTGCAGCTGTTTATACATGTGTTTGTGTTTCTTTCAGCTTCACCCACTGATCCCTCATACACCTCCGGTTCACCTATTTTGCATACGACACAGTATCGCCTTGGAGGATTGTACCATTACCCATCCACCCCACACACACAGATTCCTCACACCCCATACATCTGTGCTTTGGTTGTTGGCCCATGACACAGCCAGAGTAACACACTGAATACCCTACATGTGTCTGGTACCTGTATGGTTGTGTGGACTACCCTGACATGTTTGCTTTCCACATGCTATCACGCACATAGGTACACGCCCATACTTCTCTTTCATTACATGTTTGGTATACCCGGGTACTACCCGTTCGACTGTGACACATCCTGACAAGTTCGGCTTGTACCACTGACTTCCAGATTTTGGCAGCCTGTTGTACTCATTGGTAGGATGCCACCTTTTCCTATGTCCAGGATGGGATATATTCCGTACACATATCCGACTGTAGTGGACAACACCTCCCCACAGTCCACGGTAGGGTTGCCACCTTTTCAATTGGCCAAAGTGGGACATTTTTGGTACACACATCACATTTTACAGGCCGACACATACCCATGGTCAGTACACAGGATAGAACTTAGACTTCTTGCCTATATCAAAGCTTATTCTTGTAGCAGTTCAGTTGCTTATTCTGTTTCTTATAACATTTATGTAATTTAGATACAGAAAACCTGTTTAATGCAACTATTACATAATGTATAGGGAATAATTTTGTCCTATAATCTCAGGACATTTGCCATTGTTACAGGTTTTTGTCGGGACACAACTGCCCAAGGAGGGACTGTCACTCGCAAAGTGGGACAGGTGGTAATCCTAGTCGATGGTACGGATAATACTGTTCCTTTCAGCCTACATGTGTCCTTATTGTTGTGGCTGTTTGCATGCTCCTTCTGTTTCGTTTACATGCTTATTCTATTTCCTATCACATTTGGTATGTGAAATATGGGCATACCTTTTGTATGTGACTATTACATGCCTTGTGGGATATAATTCGGACATACGGTCGCTAGATATCTACATTTCTCGTGTATTTTGTTATAGACACATCTGCCCAGCTGTGTACCCTCCCTCATATTATGGGTCAGCTGGTGACCCTCAACATTGGGCTGGATGTACCTACTGGCAGATCGCTAACATATGATACATTTCACTTCCACTTGGTATGGCTGTCTACACTGCGTTGGACTATGGCCACACGGTCTTCCATGTCATTTGTTCGCAGGATAGGGACCCGTTATTCCCTATTTCTGTTTGCTTCGTCACTTTGTGTTCGCAGGTACTTTCTTGCATGTTTTGCATATGTTTCAGTATCCAGGGACACTGACGTGGTTACTATCTTGCAACCTGTTATATGCAAGCATTTTAGGTTGCACATCGACAGCTGCCGTTTCCACACCTCCGTGCGGCACTTCGACATGACCTATGCACTCACGCTCCTTTCCTGTGCACGTGGCTGTGTCGGCAGCGCGCCTTCATTACTATGCATTTGGCGCTACTGCGCCATCCTCACGCCACACGGTCGGCGCAAGCCTACAGCCGGCCTTGCGCCGAGCTTCATGAATCCCGGGGTATGTGTAAATATATTATGTCATATAATCATCTTCACATACTTTAATTTGCAATTTAAAATTATGTCTCGTATTCTTCCATAGTTTGTAACTGTTATACCTTTCTTGAATTTTTGTAAACAATTTTTGTTTTGTGTATTATTTGTTGAGCCTTTCTCCCCATTTTGTCTGTTGTTTATGTGTGGAGCTTTTCTCCCCTGGCCTCTACTGAAAATGGAAATATATCCAACTAGATTAGCCCGGTTAACAAATGTAAAATAAAATAAATAAATAAAAAATTATACTAATGAATGAAAATTGTTTATCAAAGAATGCTTTGGTAACTGACAAAGATATCAAGATATGGCACTATTTAAATTTAAATTTACAGTATAGTACAACAAAATTAACTAAACTAATTAATAAAGAATATTTTTGATGTGTTTAGAAAACTCATTAATACAAATTTAGATATAAAACTGTGGCATAGATTTTTTAATACATTTACTATTACAAGAGATTTCCCTGATAAAACACAGAGAGAGATTTTTGGTTTATGGGAAAATAATAACCTATTTTGTTGGTTGCAATGTATTGAAAACCAACAAGCTCTGAACACACAAAGTATATTGTCAACCTATGGCCTATCCCCCAATGACTGGTTGGTTCTTCAGAGTGTCACAGCATACACTAAGGATCTGTGTAGAATAATACAAAACTCATCCTTCAAAACCATAACAAAAATTATAAACTGGATTTTTGGAATTCTATATAATAATATCAATGTTAAGAATGAATTATCATATCTGTATAACACTTTAATTGTCTATAAGACAGCTCCTAAATATTCTTACTGTCAATACCTAACTAAAGTGTTTCAAGTATCATTATCAATGGAAGATACAACAAACATTTTATTTTCAGTTAAACTAACTTCTTACTCACAATTCTGGAGGATTTTTCATTGGAAATTTCTACACAGATCCTTTTTGACACCTGAGAAACTCTCAAAAATGAACCCTTCAAACAGCAAGTTATGTTGGAGATGTCATCTGTCCACTAATGCTGGCTGGTCTCATATTTTTTATGACTGTACTAATATTAAAACATATTGGAATGAGCTTAACAAATTTCTTCAAGCTATCTATACTGATACCTTTGCTTTTATTGAATATTGTTAATAGTAATAATATGAAGAAAGATGACCTGTATTTGTTGTGGACAATGTTAGCAATAGCCAGAAAATGTATAACTAGAAGACGGAACTCTAATGTATCACCCACAATGGAAGAATTCCTATCATCACTGAAGAAATTCATACTAATGGAGAAAAGAACTAAAGAGTTAAGAACTTTTCCTAAGCCATTGGTTAATAGTCCGTGGAGGAAAGTTTTGAATTTTATTGATATCCTACAGATGGACCCAAACTTTTCCTATCATAGTTTATATATTAACATATTACTTAACTACAAATGTTTTTATCTGAATCCTTTTTGTCAGGCTGAATGTAAATACTGTAAATAGTTATTGAATGTTATGAATGTATTAAATTATTGTGTTATTTCATCAAAATAAAAATCATTTGAGTAAACAAAAAAAAAAAAAAACCTTTTAGTAGTCTGAATGCCTGGCATAAACTGTGTGTGGGTCTGCATCACTTCAGTGAAGATTCACTTCCGAGAACCTGACTTTATCGACCCCAAACCACTGAACTTCGCTTCCTCGAATGTTCCCATCAAAAAAAAAGATTTCACCAGGGAAAGAAAGCACTTGGCCAGCACCACAATGGAACACACACTGAAGTATATCAAATCCACCCAAGTGGGGGCTGCACCCCCCTCACACCCTCACACTATATATACCAGCTCTGAGATTGCACTACAGTGGGGAAAAGGGCAAAGTTGTGCTGTTGGCCAACTGCTCCTTTGCCTGCTTAAATATTTTGTGGATATGAATGTTTGCAGAAGTGAAGTTTGGTGGTTTGGAGTCGATGAAGTCAGGTTCACTGAAGTGAATCTTCGACAAACTAATATGGACTCCTTGTGTGTGTGTGTGTGTGTGTGTGTGTGTGTGTGTGTGTGTGTGTGTGTGTGTGTGTATGTGTGTGTGGAGAGATATAGATCTACACACACACACACATATATATGTATATATATATATATATATATATATATATATATATATATATATACACAATATATTTATATTTATATATTTTATATATATATATATATATATATATATATATATATATACACACACACACACACACACACACACACACACACACACACACACACACACACATGAATACATGATGCTGAAGTCAGTTTTATGGAACAAAACTGTTAACAAAATGTACAAATTGAAAAACAACAAAAAAGAAAGAAAAGAAATGTTTTTGGAATTGCCCTCTGTACCTCTCAAGCCACCACTGAATTCAATATGCCAAGTTTATAATTGTACAATACTAGAGAAATGATCTTGCAAAAAAAAAAAAAAAGGGTATTCTGCTTACTCTGTTTGAAATGCATTCCATGTGATGAGTTTATTCATCACACAAGGGATTCAAATAGAATGCCATTTAAACACATAGTAGTGACCCATATCAACCAATTGGACAAGTGCCCCTTTTCTGGAGCCATGTTGCATTAAATGACTTGCTAAGACCCTGTAAGTAAACATAGGTTGTTATAATCAGACTCAGGACCGCTACAGCTCACATCATTTAAAAGTGTAACTCAGCATTATGTGCTGAGATTTGTGAAGCTCTCATTTGAAAATTCATGTATCTCCATATGAACAGCCTGCACTAAGGACACTTAACTACATTGCAGTTTAATCACTGATGACCCTAGGGGCAAATACAATTTGAGGTTAAGTCCTGCTTTTTCAGAGCCCTGCCAAATCACGATACAGAAAACTTTGATTCACAAATATAAGAGAACAAAGATATAGTGTCATGTAATCTTTTTCAGAATAATCATGTGTGCCAACGAACCATCTGCCATTATAGATTCTGTAACTAATCATACAATGTCACTAAACAATGTCACAGAGAGAGAGAGAGAGAGAATCTGCCCAGTGTAACAGAGTGTAACACAGTATGGAAGATTATGCTTGTGTCTCCAATCATAATTAACTTGCTATGTTTTTGAGAATTGGATGTTAAGAAATTCATGTCAACACTGGACAGATTCAAGCCTTGAGAGGCTAAACTCAATATCTATGTTGAGTACCCAGAACATAGTGAATTATGAATTGGGCCTGTGACTACAGCCAACTTATGTCTTTGAGACACAGATGTTAATAAATCCATCTTGAGGGAAAAGCAAAGTGAAATGCAAGAAGTGAATTTTGTCATTCAAACTGAGAACACTTAATAAGAGTTATGATTGGAGAGAACCAAGCACAATTCTTTGCAGCACATGACACTTTGCCTGTTCCATGCACAAACAGTTAATATGAGCATGAAGTGTTTTAGGCTTTGGAAGTAGTAGAAGCATTCAGTAGCTGCATGTCTGGAACAGCACATTTTTCTTGAACAGAAGGAACAACTACACAGCATACCTCTCAACCTGGAAACATCAAAAATCTGGACAAAGGCCTTGAAAAATAGGTACAAATCTGTACGCTGATTAACAACATTTTCATACATAATTATGTAACCCCACCCACTCCAATGCAATTGTGGGATACCATTGCCAACTTTTAAACGCAAACTGAAAACAGGCAAAATGTTAAATACAAAATAAACATAACAATAGTGTTTTATTTATATTAACATTTGGACTTGTATCATCAAACTTTGAACAGGTGAAAAACTAAAATACAGTCTTCTTTTATAAAATAAAATTAACTGCTTCTACACTAAATTGCTACCTGCAGAGTTCTGAGCCATTAACTGACTACACTACTGTAAAAGCCACAAATAAAGGAGAGTCAACAGAATCATTTTCATAAAACTACTCAAAAACATTTAATTCATATTACATCTTTGTGAATACAAAGACTGAGTGGGGTAACTCTCAACCAAACTAGTTCAACAGCTATCTATTCTGAAGAACAGACAGTTACTTCTTTGAGGTGAGATGAGGCAATTGCAAACCCAATGACAGTGACCCAACCAATATAAAGCATGATAGGCCAAGTTATGCACCTATAGCAAAACACAAGACTTGAACAAACTCCCCTTACCCATTTACATTACCTCACAATGCCACTGGTGTATACAGATTTACAACATGTTTTGATTTCCAGGCATCAATACCTACCTCATTCTTCACATTCCCTTGCATAAAAACAGCTGCAACCTCACTTTTGATAGGTTATATTAACACAGTCCGTTTCTTGTCACTTAATTTTCAAGATGACATGGTTTCACTCCCCCAAAAGAACTTAAAAAGGAAGTAAGGGCCAAAGGCCCTGCTGAAAGCCCCATGTCTATGATCCAGGCACAAAACTGAATAAGTATGTGTTGTCAAAACATTTGCAACTTAAAACGATGCTGTCATTCGCAAAGGAATAATCAAAAATTGCACACACACGATGGCTGAATCCATGTGCAGCTTATTTATTTAAAAATGAAAATCACAACAGCAAAGATTGCTGGAAAGGGACACTTTGTATAATCAAAGAAAGTCCCAGGGAGAAAAACTCTCAACATGGTGCAACATGCAATATAAATAAATGCTGTACAGCATAACATACAATTAACTAGACAAAATTAGTACTGGCTTTATTTATATATCACACAATAGCAGCTGAGACACACCACACACACCCTACCTTAGCGCTGACTTCCCGAAGATAAGTCCGATGATTGTACGTTGTACCGGCTCTGCATGACAAAATTAAGTAATCCTGTGATCTGCCCGAATGGCAGAAAGTAAAGTACATCCACATCCTGTGTTCTGCCCAAACGGTAGAAAGTAAAGTAAATTTTGTGTTCTGCCCGAACGGCAGAAAGTAAAGTAATCCTCCTCCTGTGTTCTGCCCAATGGCAGGAAGATAGATTAGACGCGTATTAGCTTAGTAAAATAAATCTAACCGCAATCCTATTCAAACATATGTGCGGCATGCTGACGGAGCTGATGTCATCGCACACGTGATGACGTCACCGCTGAAAGCACGAAAATTTAAAAAATAGATCCGAAAATCGGAAATAATGGGGTGCCACTCGTGAATCGTGGCACACCATTACTGGGACCCCAAAACTCGGTAAAAACCGAGTTATTCGGGACAGTTGAGAGGTCTGCTACACAGACAATGGTAGAAACAAAATGTCCTTCTAAGGAACTAACAGCTTTAAAAGCTTTTAGACAGTACACTGACATACATTTTATTTGCTTTAGCAGAGTGGATTCCCTATCTGCTTTTAAACCTGTTTTAGCTTCTGCTGCTGTTTTGTTGTGGCTGGCAGTGAATACTGTTATGCTCTAGCACAAGAGTAGAACGTCATAGCACTTAGAGGCACTTAGCAAAATTTTGTTAAGCACATTTCTAACATGTGAAAGATACTTATTAAGCCTATTTGGTACTTTTAACTTTACTACATGGACTGAAAAGCAATTCCTCTTCAAACAAGGTACCTTTGTTAACAGCAGTAATTCTGACAATTGTGCTGAGCGTAATTTTAAAACTTTAAATGATAAGTTATATGCATACAAAAGTACGCAATTGGAGATTGATTACTTAAAGGAATGTCTGCGAGTGCAGCGTGTCCCTAAAGGGCTACTCTGCTACAAATTCCCCAACAACGCTGTGGCTGGTTCTCGTCTTTACCATAATTTAGTAAAAATCTTCGATAAAGCAGGGCTGGAAATGATAGAATGCATGGTTAAGGACTATGAAGAAAAGGCTGGTACTCTGCTTCAAGAAGTGACACTGCTTAACGATTCCGTTGTAAAGAGTAAAAACTTCCTGTCTGTTAAAAGGGAGTATGATAATGTCTTTAATGAGGTGGACCAATTTTGTATCAAGATAGTGAATCGTAAAATTAGGAAACTTGAGCGTGATCTTGTGGAATACAGGGAAGGTACTGCCTACCCATTGTTGGGTAGGAATAGGCAAGACGCAAGGCAAAACACTGATGCGAATAATGAGGTAAATTTTAATGATAATGACTCTGTTCCAGCCCCAGATTTGCCTAGGAGGAGTGAAAGACTTGCCCAAAAGAACAATCAAGATGGTCCTTTAGATTTTTATTATCCCCAGGGCAGGGCAGGGGGGAGACGGACTATGTACCAACCACAGGGCTGGAACAGAACACGGAGATAAGGGGTATGAATTGTACAATTATTTGTACCCCTTCCAACCATTTATCTGAAACTGTTCATGGTGAATGTGTGGTAGTGAGAAAGGGTAATTTTTGTATCTACAATTTTACTGATGTTAAAGTGACTAATGATTTTTTTGAACTCTTCACCAGAGGTTTTCAAATGTTAATTTAACTTGTGTCTTGGTGGACCTAAAAATGTTTACCAGACATTTGAATCTTGCTTTGTATTTTAAAGATCAAACCCAGATTGTGGAGGGGCTATCTAGACCTAGTACTTTTAATCCGCCTTTGAATCCATTTCTAAAAGTTTTTGAGGAATTGGTAGAAGCTGATTTAAGAAATCATTGCACTAATAGGGCACACACTTCATACTCCAACTTGAACCAGGATTTAAGCCAATTAATAGACAGGTTCAGAGAAGAAGACATCAGGGTGATGAAGCCGGACAAGGGTGGTGGCACTGTTTTAATGTACAACATGGTATATGATACATTCATTTACAACATGTTACAGGATACCGAACGATATGAATTAATTTCCAGAAATGAGTTGAATTTAGCACACTCCAAAATTAGTTTTCTGCTTACGGATCATTTGTTACAGGGAGCCATTAATGAGAAGTTGTTCAATTACCTCTATGTTAAGAACCCAAGAATCCTGGTGATATTTGGGATTCCTAAGACCCACAAAGGCTTAGCTCCACTAAATTTTAGACCTATTGTTGCAGGAGCCGGTGGCATAACTGAACCACTGGGCAAATTCATTGATTTCACCATTAACAAATTTGCATTTTCACTGGACCATGTGTGCAAGGACTCGTGGGAATTTTTGAAAGGTATCCAGAAAGAATTATTTAAGCCTGACCTGCTAATGGTCACTATTGACATAGTGGAGTTATTTCTCAGCATTCCCCACAATTTAGGTTTGGAATGGTTTAATGACACATTAGCGGCTATGTCGAACCTGGATGGCAATACCATTGGATTATTGGTGGAATTTATGGAAATTATATCAGAAAATAATTTCATCTATTTCAGTGGTGAGTTTTTTAAGCAGAAAAATGGTGTAGCAATGGGGACTGCTTGTGCCTCCAGCTATGCCAATATTGTTTTGCACCATTGGGAGAGTGAATTTATTTTCTCCACACATTGGGTCAGGTTCATTAGTCATTACAAAAGATACCTGGATGAGATATGTTTGCTCTGGAATGGTACTTTGGACCAATTTCTCGATTTTATGGATTATATTAACTCCACCACCTTTTTCTTGAAATTCACCTACAATGTAAGTCATGAATCCCTGAACTATTTGGACATTACTCTTTCCAAGGACATTTACAATGGTATTTTCCAGTCCAAAGTTTATAGAAAAGAGTCCTTTTCGAACTCCTATTTACACTTTGACAGTGGTCATCCTTTTTATCAGAAAAAAGGCATAGTCAAAGGACAGTTAATACGTGCCTCAAGAATGTGTAGTACGGGTGAATTTTTTCTAGAAGAGGTGGATCTATTAAAGCAGCTATTTGGAGAAAGAGGGTACCCGGCACTTTTGGTTGATGAATTAGCCAAGGAGGTCATTGCGGTAGGACGATGTATATTCCCTTTGTTGGGGAAAGGGACAACACAGAATATTGGTTCAAAATCTTTGGGGAAGTTTGATTCTCACAATAGCTTTGTGTACACTTTTTCAAAGGATTCTTCCCAGGTAGAACAGTCAATTTTAAGATTTTGGCCTATTCTGAAACAGCATGAAGAGCTCAAGCAAATAATAAATGAGCGTCCCTCTTTTGTTAGAAGGAAGGACAGGAATCTCAAAGGGTTATTTGAAGGGAAACCTAGAGTAGGTGGTGTTTAATTTGCCCCAAACCTGGGACCTACAGTTGTGGAGCATGCAAGCAGTGCACCTATGTGGTAAACGATAGTGTATTATTCATCCCATCAAGAAGATTTAAATTTAGGGCTGAATATTACTATAACTGTGGGGTGAAGGGTGTTGTGTATTTGGGTTTTTGTATACAATGCTGTAGTTTCTATGTGGGTAAAACCGAGAGAACCCTTAGAAGAAGGATTTGCGAGCATTTATATGACATTTCTAAAAAGAAGGACACTAATGCTTTCTACAAACATCTTGGCACATGTCCTAATATGCAGTTGAGATTTATGGTTTTAGAGCAAGTTCTGCAGGACAGTAGAGGAGGGGACTGGGAGGCCCAGCTTGAGTATAAGGAGCTGTTGTGGCAACTTAAACTGAATGCCACAAAACCCCCAGGCCTGAATGACAGTGTCAGCATTGCTAGTGTCCTTAAATTAAGAAGGGCTAAATTATAAATTATAAAATTATAATTTATAAAACTACAGTTTTTATGGCTGAGTCCATTTTATACAACAGATAGTTTTATTTATTTATCAACTAATAAATTTCATCACTTTTTGTAGGCATTTTTTGCATAAAGTGCATTGAACACACACACTGTGATTTTATAGGTTCTATTTATTCATTTACCCACTTTAACATAGATTTAAAAAAAAGATTTTTAGGATTGATTAATGATGCATTAATGTTTTCAATGTTTTCAATGTTTTTAATGTTTATCAATGTTTCTTAATGTTTTTAACATTTTATTGTTCTACAGAAGTGTTTTTATCACTGCATGGCTTACAATTTTTAAGAGCATGGCTCAGTGGTTCTGTTTGCACTAGGTTACCAATTAACAATGTATTTGCCTATTAATTTATTTGCCTATCAACTAAGCTGTTAACACGTTTGATCATGTGATATTATTACTTGTAGTATATAAATCTGTGTTTTTGTGAGTGCAAACTCATCTTGAAAAAGCCTGGTACTGATCCAGGCGAAAGCGCTTGATCTCATATGTTTTTCGTCTTTTATTTTGAATAAATTTGGCAGTGAGCTACAGTTGAACTGGTTCGCTTTTCTCCTTTGCTCTGGATTTTGGTATTTATCTATTTGGTACTTACATATTATCGCAACCAGATTTTTAAGCCCGTGTAGTTCCTGATGCTATCGCAAACTGACTGTATAGTGAAGTAAAAAGGGGTCTCTGAAGTCCAAATCACTTTTTCTATCACCTTGCTTCTGAAACACTAACTGGAATAACAGCCAAAGTCCTCTTACTTGGTAGCATCCTTTACCGCCGTAACTTCAGCCAAAATAACATGAGCATAGCAGAATAAAGAATGCCATATTCCTACATGTCTTTCACAAAGTGGCAAAACAGTACTTAATCCTTCATAGACCCCTTTTTACTGAAGCAGAAAGTCATTTCACAATCACATTTCTACTTACAGCAGGTTACAAATATGGTGGCAGTTTCATGTGAAATATGATGAGCAGACCTGATTACATTATGCCCGATTCGGTAGAGGAAAACAGCTCATTTCCGAGCTGCTTTACTTTCTCTGAATGTAGTAGCACACATAAAGACAATCTGAACTCTGCCCTGCACACTCAAGCCAGCATCAAAACCTGTAACTCCTTCAGTGAAACTCCTAAACTGCTAAGCTGTGAACACACACACATACATACACACACACACACACACACACACACACACACACACACACACACACACACACACACACACACACACACTCACACACGGAAATATAAGGCCAAGATCTTCCAGTGACAGTGGCAGACACACACACTTCAGATCTTTTCTAAAAAGCCTTGAACAGAAACCCTAAATCACTGCTTCCTGGTACTCTCAGTAACGCAACAGCCTACAGTTCCACCGCAAAGCACAACACAGACAGAAAGCGGTAAAGGACGCTACCCTGTAAAATTAAATCTGCTGTTGTTTCTCTTCCTACATGTCATTCCCAAAGTGGCAAAACAGTACTTAAGAATTCACACACCCCTTTTACTTAAGCAGAAAGTCATTTCACGATCAGATTATCAGTTACAGGAGGTTACAAAATCTGGTTGCGATAATACGTAAGTACCGCCTATTCTTTTCCTGATTTCAGAGTGTAATCATAGTGTCTGATGTACTAAAAGTGAGTTCTGGTCAGAGGGACATGAACAGAATTATCTGTAGTACATGGTGGCTTAGTTGCCCCAGTGTTACACTAGCTGCAGGAAAAAAAGTATGGAAGTGTGATGTGTTTCACAGCTTTAGAAGCTGTAATACACTTAGCATTGCCTGACAGACAGTGATCAGCAGTAAAGTGTTTCTTTGATCATGGACAAAGCCATAATATATATGTACTGCCACACACAAAAATATGCAGTCCAAAGAGTTCTAGAGCTTTTAAAGCTGTTCAAGGTTGTCTCCATTGTTCTGACACAACAATCATGTGTGCACTAGCATGAGACTAGAACTTAACAACTCTGAAAAGAACTTAACAAAACTTCTTACATCTGAAAGATGCTTAGCAAAGTAGCCGTGCACCCAAGTTTAAAGCATAATCATGGTATTTCAAGCACTACACTTTGTTAATGAATCATATTACAGTTGTCATAACAATGACAAGAGTAAGTATCTGTGCATGTAAAGTTGCAAGCAGATATGGTGCCAGATCATACAACACAGTGTAGTGATCAGGTGCAGTAGCATGACTCATAATTCTGTCATACTGCCACTGTGCACTGAAATGTATTACAGTGCTACCCACTCAGGGCATAACAAATCTGTAAAGGGATGAAAGGCAAGCATTGCTGCTACACACACACACACACACACACACACACACACACACACACACACACACACACACACACATGAGATACACTAACCCCTGGACAGATCTCGCACAGAGTCCCAAGAAAGGAATATCTAGACAGCATGTGAGCGTCATGTTTGCATATACAGCAGGGTACATTTCTGCCACTGCAGCCGTTTAGTAATGCTGTCACTTGCATTTCAGCTTTCATTCATTTCTTCTACTTGTCATGTACAGGGAGTCATACTTTTTATTGATAATTGGATTTTGTAATTGTGCAAAGCTTAGTTGTCAATATCTGTTCAGGCACTGTCAATTTGGAGGGAAGGGGAGTTTCCTTATCCTCAACATGGAGTGAACTCAGAAATGTTTAAAGTAATGCAGGTAGTAGCCTGCCACCCCCACACAGAAACATGCACATTGTAGTTGATTTATTTAATTTCTTTAGCATTCATTGAAAAAAGTGATAATCAGCTGCTTTTTGAATTATCTACACTCATCACATGATATATTCAAGTTTTTCTTATGCAGCCAAGACTGTGACAAACACATAAATGCAACATACAAAGCATACATGCATACCGACCTCACAGTAGTACAGAAGATGGCAGCTAAAAAGTCCCCTCTTACAGATGAAACTTACAACTGCCACAATAAAATAACTCTCCAACTCATACCAACTTCATTTGTCAGACTCAAACCAACTTATCCACTATGATTCTCACTAGCACAGAATGAAGATATATTTCTGTCCCTTGCCCTTCAACTGTCAAACTCAAACCAACAGCACTTACTCTAGATCACCTTCCAGATAAATATATTCAAAGAGCCCTTGGCCTTTCCTGCCTCCATCTTAGTCAACCACGCAATCAAATAAATATTCCCATACTTTGGAATAAGTCTTATATAATACCACTCAACAAAGGTGGCATATCAAATGATTTTACCAGTTATTGCCCCATAGCCAGCCTTTCCCTATTATCTAAAATACTAGAGAAATATATTCAAAAACAGCTTCTTAACTCTACTTGAAAATAAAATTCTCTCCTTCAACTCAACATGGCTTTCATCCTAACCATAGCGCCACCTTTACTCTAATAAGTTTTTCTACATCCAGCAATCTACATTGAAATGCAGGTGATGTTGTAGCTGAAGTATTCTTTGACTTGTCCAAGGCTTTTGATACAATATTACACCCCTATCTTCTCAATAGACTCCAGTCCACGGGCCTAGACAATTTCTCTCCCTCTCCTGGTTCACCAGCTATCTGTCAGGTAGGCAACAAATTGTTATATGAAATGCTGTCACTTTCTCATTTCTCCTTATATCTTTTGGAGTGCTACAGGGATCCATCCTAAGCCCATTGCTATTTAACATTTTCATAAATGACCTACACAAGGATAGCAAAGCAAATATGACTCATAGATACAATATGCTGCTGAATCTATACTAATCTGTCACCTAAGTACTTAGAAAATTACATCACATAACTCAAGACTTTCTTCTCTCTGTCGAATCATGGCTTAGTAACTTACAACTACTACTAACCCCACCCCCCAAAAACAAAGTATTTTACTCCTAAACCATACAATGAGACAAAATACCACTTTTCTTTAACTTTCTCAAACAACATCAAAACTGAAATAGTACCTCATACCAACCTCCTAGGAGTAACTACAGACAAAAATATGAAATTCGACCTCCACATAAAAGAACCTCTCAAAACATTATCAAAAACTTGTCTCTGTAACTCAACAGAATAAAAACATACTTAATAGACAATGCAAGAAAACATATTGCTACCACATATCTACATCCAACTCTTCTGTATGGAGCCCCCATTTTCATTAACCTACAATCAAGTCAATCTCTACTACTGGAGCAGTGCTACAATAAAATAGTTAGGTTTGTGGCCAACATTCCCCACAACTGTCTCTCCAGAGCTTAGCCCTAAAACAACTCTCTTGGACTGAACTGCTTACTCACTTACCCATTCCCAACTATTAATCTCACATACTCTTATCTACAATCCTGAGAAATGCACTACATTGTCCAATATACTACTAATGGACCTGATGCTGAGGTGATAAACATGTACTACATGTAACCAGATCCAGCAACTTAGCAGGAGATTCTCTTGTCTCCTGCCATGTGTCAAAAACGTGGAACAGTATGCCACTCTAATTAAAACGTACCACCAATCTTAAATTATTTGAAAAAAACAACTGAAGCAACATTTGATGGACACCTTTTCCTGCCCCTGTTCCTGCTCTGCTCCTGGATAAACACAAATTGCTCACAAAATCTTTTTGCACTAACTTACTTTTTTTTCTTTTCTGCCTTCTCTACCCTCTCTCTCCACAGTCATCCTAATCCTACACCATATCCTTGCATCACTCCTCCTTTCCAAGTACTACTAACCTCCCTCTCTGCTAAAAAAAAAAAAAAAAAACTTTGTATGTGCTCCTAACCTTGTAACTATTTATTATTAGCCCTTGTCTTTTTTCTTGACAGTTGTTTGCAATTGATTTTCCTATGCAAATATATGCCCTATGTGAATATATATTTACATATTCATATTTATATAACTAGCTGCAAATGCAATTTCATATCCTGTAAGTATTCTTATAAACCACTTTCTCACAGAAGGCTATGTTCCACATGTATGGAAAAAAATCTATTATCACTCCCCTACATAAATTCAGAAACTCTCATGACCTCTCAAACTATCGCCCTATTTCTATACTTACTCCATTATCCAAAATACTTGAGAAGCACGTACACACACAATTACTCAAGTACCTTATTAATCATGATCACCTGTCTCCCACACAACATGGCATTTGCCCACAGCACCATTACAGCCCTGCTCTCCTTCACCGATACTGTCAACAAAACCTTAGATACAGGTCACCCTACATCAGTAATCCTATTGGATTTATCTAAGGCTTTTGACACAGTTTCACATACTGAACTTCTAACCCCATTGACTAAACTTGGCTGTGGTCCCACATCCCTCAACTGGTTTGCATTATACCTAAATAATAGACAGTGATCTGTAAAGTGGCAAACGTTTAATCTGATTACCTGTCAAACAACATAGGAGTTCCACAGGGTTCCATTCCGGGTCCATTACTTTTCAACATATTTATTAATGACCTCCACAAAGTCACACAACAAGGTAAGATTATCCAATACACTGATGATTCAACTATAATCGCTACCTCAAACAATTTCTCCAACCTACTGTCAGCTACTCAAAATGCCTTTACACAGATTGAATCTTGGCTAAACAACTCTCAACTGCTACTAAATGCCAAAAAAAACAAAACTTCTATTATTCTCTTCAAAAGCACCAGATATAGACTTCAAAATCTATGTAAAGACAGAACTGGAACAGAAATAGAACAATCTGCCAAACTATTAGGCATTACAATTGATGACAAACTCACCTTTGAAACACACATTCTCAACACAATAAAGAAAACACACTTTAAACTTGTCAAACTTTATCATCATAAACTTTACATGGACAATAACACCAAAACAAACTGGAAAACAACTTACTAATTTCTACCTTACTCTATTCTAACCTTCACTCTTCCCTAAGCAACAAGCGTCAGTCCTGTTACTACAAAATAGCGAAATTTGCCTCAGAAAAGCCTAATCGCTTACACCATTGCCAAGCAATCAATGAACTGAACTGGTTGGGTTTCCCTAACCATCTTTGCTATACCCAGCTAATGCTAACCCATAAATTAATTTATAGACCAAATAACTGTCCAGCACTATCATCAATACTACAAAGTTATGTCCCTGCAGCACCCTTCGATCCTCCAATAAATTACTTCTAAGTGTAACCAACCCCAATAAAACAGCTGGACAATGCCTGCACATAGCACTGCTAAAAATGGAACTCCCTACCCTCCCATATTACTCAAATAGACTGCATAAAGACATACACAGTAACATTAAAAACCTATTTCTGTGACAACCACAAATGCCATTGTCAGTCAAAAAAAACACCATAAAACCAGGACAACTTAATTTTTAAGCCATCTCCATAGTCTCAAAATAACTTTCTACCCAGACAGCACTAGCTCTGTTACTGCTATCTAATGCTACAACCATTTCTTCATCAATGAACTGCCATGATTTTTAGTTCTTTTGTTTTGTTTCATGTAATGCCAAAGGAAACAACTCAATTGCTTGTACTACAATACCAGTGGTTAATGTCTATATAACCTTCAGATTCATATTAAAAAGTTTTATATTGTATATTGTTTTAATTTTTATCTATCTGTATTTGTTATAACCTTTAACTTTTGCTTACTGTTTTGCTATTTTAAAAGTTGATGTTATCTGTATACATTTTTATCTTTATTTTTATTGTTAATTGCGGAGCTTTTCTCCCCGGGCCTCCACTGAAAATGGGTTCCCGACCCAGTGGACTTTCCCGGTTAACAAATGTCAATAAATAAATAAATAATAAATAAAATAAAATTATTTCTTCATCTATACCAAACTAATCCTCTCTTTTTGTAACATGTCTCATTTACATTGACATTTTTTTGTACTAGAATTTTTCTCCTTGGGCCTCTGCTGAAAAGGGGCTTTGCCCAGTCAGACTATCTCAGTAAACAAATGAAAATAAATAAATAAAAAAGACAATTTTGTGATCAGAAGATCATAAAAAGACATTTGTCAAAGATGGGCTTTCTTCCCACCCCCTGTGGAATGCTGCATACCACACCCTTGATATTTAATATAATCACCTTCAAGATCCTGCCTGGGTGTCCTGTAGAGTTCTACAGCAGAGAGAGAGAGAGAAAAGGGAGACTGAGTGGATTAAGTACCTTTGCTTTTTATTGCTTATTTTCGCTAACCGCACTATTCCGAGAGTTTTTTATTAACTTTGCTACTTATTTGAACTGTTTTTTTGTGAATTCTGATACTGCTTGCACTTTAACTGATTGTTTTTAAGTGTTTTTCAGCTGTGGAGGGCTGCACACTCAAGTGCAATAGACATTTCTCTGCTGTAAAAGTGTTTGCTTTACTGTATCTGTTTTAATTTTTGAAAAAAAAACAAAACAAAAATCCTATCTCTCTACTTGTTTCCCATCTTTCTATAACCAGTAGAGTATGGTTTTTCAGATTTTGCTGAATTCTGGGCTGTTTTGTAGTTTCTGTGTTGCCTAGACCTTACTAAGATAGAGGGAAGCCTCTCTGTTCATCAGTGAGAGTGGTGAGCTTTGAGCAGCCTATCTGTCGCTGGAGGAGTGGTTTCAGCTCAGAATCTGCAGTTTTACTGGCCATTTTGGGCTATTTCTATCCCTTTCATCTTTCTGTTTAAAAACCTGTGTTTGTGAGGTTTTGAGCATTGTGTAGCACCGTTTAACTAGGGTTAAACTATTCCTGGTGCCAAAAAGTCTGTTCTTCTAATTTTCTCTTAGAACTAGCCAGTTTTCTAGTTTTCGCGTGCAAAACTGTTTCCTTGTGCTCAGCACTTGTTCAAAACTCATTGCAAGCACTAAATAATCTACAAATTACTACAGCACTCAACTTTCCTCAGTTGTTAGGAGGAAAACAGTTTTTAGTACTTAAATTAATAAGCACCTATACAGGAATGTCTAAATGTCAGCTCCCACCAGTATTTGCCCCTGCCCACCTGATGAATCTGGGCATCTTGGTGCAATGTAGTAATTGGCTGATGTACACTGACAACCCTCTCCTCCTACCACCCAGCACTACAACCTGTGAGAGATGCACTTATATAGCCAAACTGGAAGCCAAGCTCTCTCCAGCCAAGACTGTACAAGATAGTCAAGAGGAGAAGGTACACACCTGCACCACACCACACTCAACACATAGCCCATAAAAACCTACACCACCTAAGCTCACACATAGTAACACAAAACACACAGCTACATTCATGGAGACTCTCAATAAAAATCTGCCCAAACAACAGAGACCTCCAAAGCTGAAATGCAAGCAACCACCACCCCCCCAACACTACCCAAATGACACATAGCCCAGAAAATCAGTGTGTCACTCAATCTCAGCCCATAAGGCAAAACAATGTACCCAACACACTAGTCATAGGGGACTCTATAGTCAGGCATACTGATGTCCCACTCACCAGGCTAAACAAGGAGAAAGTTACTGTCAGCTGCCTGTCGGGTGCCAGGATCTGCCACATAATGCAAGCACTCAGGTCACGCCACAACAAGTACAAGTATGACTCTGCCATTGCCCATGCTGGTGTGAATGACCTGAGACATATCTTCCTGGACTACATGAAAAGAGACATGGAGGAGCTCTTGGATCATGTAGCCCAGGCAGGTATGATCCTAACCCTGAGTAGCATCCTGCCATCACCCAGAATAATACCACAATACAAGAACAAAATGATTGACTTCAACAATTGGCTATGTTTCTGGTGTCATTCTAAGGGGATCCAGTGTCTGTCTGCTTGGGATGACATGATCGACAGACCATGATGCTTTGCCAGAGATGGCTTGCACCTGTCACCCCTGGGATTCCAGATACTGGCTAAGGCTCTTGCTACCCCTATACTGCTTTTTTAGGCAAGGTTCAAATGACAAACTCACCACCATAGCAGGTATAAGCAAGCAAAATCTGAGGGTAATGCTACTCAATGCTAGAAGTCTAAACCTCAAAATGCACTCACTTGAGGCACTCCTTAAAATGGAGAACATCGACATCTGTGCAGTGATGGAGACCTGGTTCAAGGCTCCAGAGAGCACCCCTGCATTACCAGGCTATAACTCATACCACAACTTTCAGCCACCTGACCTGGACAGAAACACTAAAGGAGGAGGCGTGTCCATATTCCTAAAGGATATCCACACCTCCAGGCTAGTTGCTCAACATAATGCATCCAAAATTATCCAAGTGCAACTAACACTGGGCAAGACTGCAATCCAGGTTGTAGCTTGTTGCAGATCCACCACCATGCCTCAGGATGCCCCCTCCATGTTTCTTGATATACTGGGTAATATTAAGGTACAGCCGAATACCCTAATAATGGACGATTTCAACTACCCCACCATCAACTGGGAAAACTACTCATGTACTAACTCATTTGCTCAACACTTTTTGGAATTCATAAATTCCAACACCCTGTATCAGCTTGTCCATACCCCCACCAGGGGTAACAATATCCTGGACCTGGTCATTATCAATATGGGCAACCGATGTTCCACACCAGAGGTCAACTCCTTGCTGGTCAGATCTGACCACAAGCTAATCAGCCGAAACATCAATATCCTGCCCCCACCCCCCATTAAAGAAACCACTGTAAAAAACTTCTCCAAAGCCAACTTCATGCTTCTTAAGACAGAAGTGGCAAGCTTCACGACACCCATACAGATGGAAAATAGAGGTACGACTGCTGAATCCTATACAAAGGCACTGTATAAGCACATACATGAGTGTATGGATCATGACATCCCCAACAAAACCAAGAAGCTATCCTCCAAAAAAGGAAGCTGATCTGGTGGTCCCTTGCCATAAACAAACTCTACAATAGAAGGAAGAAGCTATAGCAAAAAAGAGTAAAATCCCCTGATTGCAGGAACTCCTTGGTCAGCCTCAGTAAAAAGCTGAGATCCCTCATAAAATCTTCCAAAGCTAGTTACGAAAATAAAATTGCAACTGATTCTAAAGACAACCACAAAGCATTCTACAGCTATATCAAGAATCTCAATGGCGACACTCAGATCTGCTCTGATCTAAAGCTCAATGGCACTAGATATACAGAGCCAGTTGATATTGCCAACATCCTGGCAGATAGATTCAGTGCAAACTTCACCCCCCTCACCTCCCAAAGGGCCCATCACTATACTGGAAGAATGCAAAGCACCTGTAATCACAGCTGCATAAGTAAAGACAGCACTCTCCAAAGCCAAGAGCACAGCATCCATGGGACCTGACAATGTCCCAGGCTGCGTTCTGCATGAACTACAGAATGAACTGGCACTCCACCTAAGTACCATGTTCAATCATAGCCTCACTTCAGGCTGTGTGCCTACTGAATGGTGCACAGTGATGGTTATCCCACTCCATAAAGGGGCACCACCACGGACCCCGAGAACTACTGCCCCATTAGCCTGATGAGCCTGGTCTGCAAGGCCATGGAATGTATTATTTTGGCGCTTATATCAAGGATGTAGGTAACCTCCAAACTCTGGACTCCACTCAGTTTGGGTTTGTAAAAGGTAGGTCATGTCTCCTAAACCTGATTGACTTCTTTGAAGCAGTCACCAGAGCCATGGACGAGGATAAGGTGGTGCACACAGCCTATCTTGACCTCACCAAGGCTTTTGACACCATCCCCCACTCTGGAATTATAGATAAACTCACTAGACTGGGCATAAATCCCTATGTCACAAGATGGGTGGTAAAACTGGCTCACTGACAGAAGCCACACAGTGAAACCAGCCAACTCTAAATCCAACTTCAAACCAGTGACAAGTGGAGTACCACAGGGCTCAGTCCTGGATCCTCTCATGGAATCTACTTCTCAGAAGTCCAGGCTAATACAGCAGGTCTTTGGCTAACAAAGTTTGCAGACGACTGCAAACTAGGTGCCATAATAGAATTACCTAATGATGTGGACATTCTACAAAGGGGCCTCACTGAGACTGATGCTTGGTGTCAAAGTCATGGTCTCAAGCTCAATGCCAAGAAGTGCATTGTCATCCCCTTTGGGAAAAACACTGTAACCATGAACTACCACATAGGCGTTAGCCTACTAAACACCAAAAGTGTGATAAGAGACCTTGGGACACAGGTGGACAGTAGTCTCTCCTTTGATAATCACATCACCACAGTAGTCAGGAAATCCTTCTACGTGGCACATCTCATCACAAAGGGGTTCACCTCCAGAAAAAAAGAGGTCATTGTTCCACTCTACTCATCCCTCATCAGACCCATTATAATGTACAACACCCCATTTGGCATGTACCTCGCAAGACATCTACAACAACTAGAAAGGCCACAGAAATACCTTACTAAGAGGATCACCATTCTCAAACAGATGCCATACGCAGACCGTCTCAAAAAACTCCAGCTCGACTCCGTCGCTTATCACCTACTCAGAGGTGACCTCTGCCTAACATACAAAGCCATGTCAAACCTAGATCTGTTGGACATGCTACACTTAAAGAAACCCCAATCCCTCCAAGCCACATGCTCCAGGGACCTAAACTTTGCCACCACAATAAACAGAACATGCTGGAGGGATAGATTCCTGTCCCAGAGACTTCCCATGCTCTGGAACAGACTACCCATTCATGTTAAGCAAAGCTCCTCAATAGCCCTCTTTAAGAAAAATCTCGACAATTGGATGGGAAATAGGAAATTCACCCTGGGGATCACTTCTGTGGCTCTGCTAGATAGGGGCACAGGAAAATAACTTTCTTGGGTGGCGAAAGCCAGGGAACTTTTTTGGCTAGGCTTATATAGGCCCTAGGGCCGATAGCCTAGTACCTACCTATGAACCTATGAACCTAAGATCCTCGTTACTCTAAAAAAAGGCAGTTGATTTTAAAACAAAAAAAGTATTTTCTTTTTCAGTTTTTTTAGAGAAAAACATAATTATCAAAACACAGAACATTGATATAATTGCACATTTCTGTTTCAGCAGAAGAAAGTACACCTCATGTGTACACATATAATAGCTGTCACATTAAAGTACATTTATTGCATAACTAAAAACAATTGCTAATATACTTGTTTAGCAGTATATTTGTGACATATTACATGCTATTCTGAAGAATGACTTCCATTTGCAAACTTTATTGCAAAGTCCTTGCAGCGAGTGGGACTATTCAGCAGTTTCTTACAGCATCTTTACTATAAAATGGCACATCAGATGAGACCCCTAGCTCGAGTCTTGTAAAATGATGCAACTCAGATTTAAACTTACTATGGACTTTGGTACAATGTATTTTTTAACCTTTTATGCAAACATTAACTGTATCAATAGCAGTTTATTTTCTAAAACTAACTAACTCAAGCCTAAGCACAAATTAAAGGTGTGTGACTCTTCACTAGCTGTTTTTGAAAAGTAATATAGCATGAGACATTGTCCTAATTTTATTCATGAGTTTTTTCTGCATGATATATAAATGGTAAAACTATAATCAAAAATAATGTATTCAAACACACTATATTCTTTGTTACCTAATGCAAGTCCCTTTCTATCCTTTCTTCTAGATCTCCAGGAAAATAAAAAGTGTACAGAAATGCATGAGATCTGATTAAAGATGTACAAGCAAACACTTCAAAGATTATAAGAACAAGATAAAATTAATTTCAAATTGCTCTAAGTAATTGACAGATGTTCAGAAGGATGTAAAAAGGTATATATAATGTGGATTGTGTTACTAAATCCATATAAACCACTTAAGGTAAGTGTTTACATTTCTGGGGGGCTGTAGTGGTGGTGCAGCGGTTAGCATTGCCACCTCACAGCAAAAGATTTTCCAGTTTGATTCTTAGCTGGGGTGCTTTCTGTGCGGAGTTTGCATGTCTTTCCTGTAGTCATGTGGGTTTCCAACGGGTGTTCTGATTTTCTCCCACATTCCAAAGACATGCTGCAGGTGGATTGGACACTCTAAATTGACCATAGGTGTGACAGTGTGTGTTTCCCTTCAGTGGAAGGTTGGGCATTGGGCTGGCAACTTGATATTGTAAAACTCCACTGCCAATCATTCTACGGACCATTGCTCTGCTGTGGTGACTCCTAATGGAAGAATCCGAAAGGAGAAGATAAGTGTTTAAATTTAACAGCTGCGCACTTGTCAGTACACAGGGGTGGCTCATGGTCCTAGTTGCTGGCTGTAGCCCTCCACCCACCCACATACATGCACACAACTACCAAAATATCATATTTTCTTTGTTTCATTTAAAAATAGTCCACGTTCCCATTTCAAGGTCTCAGAACTCTGGACATGCTACTGAGCATGTCCAGAGCTCTGATTTATGTTTGAAAAAAATAGCTTAATAGCCCAGTGTTGGAACTTCTCCAAATGGAAAACATGGCAGTTATGCCTTATAACAATGACATTTTGAGAGGAACAGAAATGGTGCTTCAGAGAAGCTTCCAAAGCAGTGACTTCTGGCTCAAATTGCTTCAGATGACTGGTACTGAGGCAACCTGAACGAAAGGGAAAAAAGTGGATGTACTCATGGAGGTACAAGTGCAGGGAAAAAGTTTTTTTTAATTAAGTAAGAGTATTATTATTATTATTATTAAATCATGTCTGTTCTTCTTCCTTTTGGATGGCATTGCTGCCACCCAGGACAAAGGACAGTACAGCAGTTCATTTAATATTTTGCATGTGTGTGTGTGTGTGTGTGTGTGTGTGTGTGTGTGTGTGTGTGTGTGTGTGTGTGTGTGTCTGTGAGGGTAGTTTTGTGCTGTAGCTGTAGTGCTTTGCACTCTATGCATTTAATGGCAACAAGCTGAACTACACTACTGTAGCTATTACTTATCTATTTATAACATTCATTTGATCACAGTTAGACATCTGGGGTCTACGTAGTAATAGAAGTTGCTTTAATTAGTGAGCATGTCTGTGTTTATCAGTGTCTGTGTCTCTGTCTGTCTGCTGTGTATATCTGTGTGGGTGTTTGTGTGCAGGAGGGTTACAACCGGTTGACTTTATTATTCTATTAGTATTGAGCTGAAGTACATTACTGTGGACATCATTTTACAATATTCCATTTTAAATGTTCACAGTGAAAAATCCCTATAATTGCTGGCTGTGAGGAGCTGTTTGTGGATAAAAATGAGCCTGACTGACCCTGCAGTCATTTGTTCAAGTTGAACAGTCATTATTCTGACTTTGTTGAACTAATGTGTATTGGTGTGAAGCAAGTCAAAATACTTGTGTTACTTCTCTTTTTTTAGCATTCAATGTATTTTATTTTTATTTCTTTTGGTTTAATAGTTTATACTATCTATTTACTGCTGTAGCCTGTACTTTCTGTCTTCTAACCAGTAACCGATAGCTGACTGTAATGTTTTTATTAGAAGTGCACTCCTTTTTCTTACTGTAACCTTTGTAAACATAATGCATGTAGTTTTTGTGGAGCTTTTCTCACTGGGTCTCCACTGCAGTGGACCTTGTTCCCATTCAGGCTATACCAATAAACAAATGCTAATGAATAAATAAATAACAACTTGTTCTGGCTTCTGTTTGGTGTGTGTGTGTGTGTGTGTGTGTGTGTGTGTGTGTGTGTGTGTGTGTGTGTGTGTGTGTGTGTGTGTGCGTGTGTGTGTGTGAAACAAAGCTGAAATGCATTACATTAGCCATTATGTTTTATATTACAGGCAGACAAGATAAGGTGTACACAGTCAGCAATATGGATATAATTGTTTGTCTTCTTTCGGCTGCTCCCATTAGGGGTCACCACAGCAGATCATCTGTTTCCATTTCTTCCTGTCCTCTGCATCTTGCTCTGTCACACCAACCACCTGCATGTCCTCTCTCACCACATCCATAAACCTTATTTTAGGCCTTCCTCTTTTCCTGTTACCTGGCAACTTCATCCTTAGCATCTTTTTCCCAATATACTCTGCATCCCTCCTTAGAACATGTCCAAACCAACGTAATCTTGTCTCTCTGGCTTTGTCTCCAAACCTTCCAACCTGGGCTGACCCTCTAATATACTTATTCCTAATCCTGTCCACCCTCATCACACCCAGTGCAAATCTTAACATCTTTAGCTCTGCCACGTCCAGCTCTGACTCCTGCCTTTTTGTCAATGCCATTGTATCCAACCCATATAACATAGCTGGTCTCACTACCATCTTGTAGACCTTCCCTTTCACTCTTACTGGTACTCGTCTGTCACAAATCACTCCTGACACTCTTCTCCACCCACTCCATCCTGCCTGTACTCTCTTCTTCACCTCTCTTCCACACTCACCATTACTCTGAACTGTTGATCCCAAGTATTTAAACTCATCCACCTTTGCCACCTCTACTCCTTGCATCCTCACCATTCCTCGATCCTCCCTCTCATTCACACACATATATTCTGTCTTAGTCCTGCTGATCTTCATTCCTCTTCTCTCTAGAGCATATCTCCATCTCTCCAGGGTCTCCTCCACCTGTTCCCTACTCTCACTACAGATCACAATGTCATCTGCAAACATCATAGTCCATGGGGACTCGTGCCTGATCTTGTCTGTCAACCTGTCCATCACCATTGCAAATAAGAAAGGGGTCAGAGGTGGTCCTTGATGTAATCCCACCTCCACCTTAAATGCATCCGTCACTCCCACCGCAGACTTCACTGCTGTCACACTACCCTCGTACATATCCTGTACCACTCTTACATACTTCTCTAACACACCCGACTTCCTCATATAATACCAGAACTCCTCTCTAGGCACCCTGTCATATGCTTTCTCTAAGTCCACAGAGACACAATGCATCTCCTTCTGACCTTCTCTGTACTTCTCCATCAACACTCTCAGAGCAAACATTGCATCTGTAGTGCTCTTTCCTGGCATGAAACCATACTGCTGATCACTAATCATCACCTCCCTTCTTAACCTAGCTTCCACTACTCTTCCCCATAACTTCAAGCTGTGATTAATCAGTTTAATCCCTCTGTAGTTACTACAGCTCTGCACATCACGCTTATTCTTAAAAATCAGTACCAAAACACTTTTTCTCCATTCTTCAGGCATCCTCTCACTTTCCAAGATTTCATTAAACAATCTAGTTAAAAACTCCACTGCCATTTTACCTAAACACCTCCATGCTTCCACAGGTATGTCATCTGGACCAGCCACCTTGCCATTCTTCATCCTCTTCATAGCTATCCTTACTTCCCCTTTGCTAATCCACTGCACTTCATGATTCACTATCCGCACATCATACAACCTTCTCTCCCTCTCATTCTCTTCATTCATCAGCCCCTCAAAGTACTCTTTTCATCTGCTCAACACGCTCTCCTCGCTTGTGAGTACGTTTCCCTCATTATCCTTTATCACCCTTACCTGCTGCATTGTCTATGGATGAAAAATGATTTATATGCTGTCATTTTCTCAAGTTATAGGTTCATAGGTTCATACTAGGCTATCTGCCCTAGGGCATTTATAAGCCTAGCCAGAGTGTGTTTGTCTTTCGCCACCCATTTCAAATTAATTTTGCTATGCCCTTTTTCGAGGTTAGTATACTGTGCCTCTGTCTAACAGTGACACAGAAGTGATACCCGGGGTAACCTACGATCTCCCATCCACTCATCAAGATTCCTCTTGAAGAGAGTCAATGAGGGACTCTGCCTAACCTGGACTGGGATTTTATTCCAGAGTGAAGGGAGCCTCTGGGTTATGAATCTGTCCCTCCAGCATGTCCTATTTATTTCAGTGCTGAGGTTCAAGTCTCTCAAGCTCGTAGCTCGATGGGATTTGGATTTTCTGAGGTGCAGCATGTCCATGGCTTTATACGTCAGGCACAAATTGCCTCTGAGCAGGCGGTATGCCACTGAGTAGAGCTAGAATTTCTTTAACCGGGCAGCATATGGCATCTGTTTGAGCCCTTTGATCCTCTTGGTGAGGTACTTTTGGGGTCTTTCCAGTTGCTGCAGGTGTCTGGTAAGGTACATCCCAAAAGGGGCATTGTACTCAATTATGGGCCTGATGAGGGATGAGTAAAGAGGCACGATGACCTCCCCTGATCTAGATGTGAATCCCTTCATGATTAGGTGGGCTATATAAAATGTTTTTCTAACCACTTTGGCCACGTGGTTGTCAAATGAGAGATTGCTATCAACTTGGGTCCCCAGGTCCCTAATTACTTCTTTTGTACTTAATGGATTACCACCTATGTGGTAATTTGTGGGCACTTTGTTTTTGCCAAAGGGGATGACTATACACTTTTTGGCGTTTAGCTTGAGGCCATTGCTCTGGCACCAGTTGTCTGTTTCTATGAGGCCCTTTTGGAGGATGCTTGTGTTTGCTGGAGAGTCGATTATGGCACCCAGTTTGCAGTCATCTGCGAACTTGGTCAGCCACAGTCCTTCCATGTTGGCCTGTACCTCCGAGAAATATATACCGAACAAGAGAGGTCCCAGGTCTGAGCCTTGTGGGATGCCACTTGTAACTGGTTTGGGGTCTGACATGGCTCCAGGAATTCTAACCATGTGGGTTCTGTCCTTGAGCCAGTTTGCAACCCAGCTAGTGACATAGGGGTTTATATTTAAGCTGGTGAGCTTATCTATAATGCACGAGTGGGGTATTGTATCGAAGGCTTTTGCGAGGTCCACGTAGGCTGTGTGGAACACCTTCCCCTCGTCAATGGCCTTGGTGACTGTTTCAAAGAAATTGACCAGGTTTAAGAGGCAGGATCTGCCCTTAACAAAGCTGAACTGGGTAGGATTCAGTGTCTGTAGGTCCCCAATATCTTTATTTATGAGGTCCATGATGATCCTTTCCATAGCTTTGCAGATCAAGCTAGTCAGGCTTATGGGGCGATAGTTTCCAGGATCCGTTGAGGCACCACCTTTGTGGAGAGGGCCACTGTTGCTGTACGCCACTCTTTGGGTACATATACTGTAGTAAGGCTGAGATTGAACAGTAGTTTTATGTTTGGGTTTAGCTCTTCTTGGAGTTCATGTAGGACGCAGCCCAGGACACCGTCTGGTCCCATTGATGCTGTGTTTTTTGCTTTGGAGAGGGTGGCTCTTACCTGAGCATCTGAGATGTCAGGGGGGCAGCACTCTGCTGGGATAGATATTTGCCCTTTTGGTGGGGAGGGGGGGAGAAGTTTGCGCTGAACCTGTCAGCTAGTATGTTGGCAATGTCTATGGGTTCGGTGTATTTTTTGTCATTTTGGACTAATTCTGAGCATATCTGGGAATTCCCACCCAGGTTCCTAACATAACTAAAGAAAGCCTTGTGATTATCCTTAGTGTCCTGTGCAATTTTTCTCTCGAAGCTGGCCTTAGACGATTTTATGAGTGCCCATAGTTTTTTGCTAATACTGATCAGAGATGCCTTCCCTTTTTGGGATTTTGCTCTATCATGTAGTAGCTTCCTCCTCCTATTGTATAGTTTGTTTATGGCTGGGGTCCACCAGACAGGACGTCTGCCTTTGGAGGATTGGGTCTTGGTTTTATTTGGGATTGCATGATCCATGCATTCCTGAAGGTGTTCATAGAATGTGTTTATAAAGGATTCTGCAGTCTGGGCCATATTTTCCACAGGTCCGGTGGCTTTGAAGAATTCCACCTCAGTTTTGAGGAGTGTGAAATTTGCTTTAGAGAAGTTTTTCACTGTGGTTTTATGGGCAGAGGGTGGGGTCGGGATGTGAATATCCAGTGAGATTAGTTTATGGTCTGATCTTACCAGTGAGGGATACACTTCTGGTCTGGAGCATAGAGTCCCCATGTTGGTGATGATCAGGTCCAGTATGTTTTCCCCTCTTGTGGGAGTGCTAACAAGTTGTTCCATACCATTTGAGTTTATAAATTCTAGGAACCTTTGGACTAGGGTGTTGGAGCTAGAGTAATGCTCACAGTCTATGTTTGGGTAGTTGAAGTCGCCCAATATAATGGTGTTTGGAGAGACCTTCATATTTTCCAGTGTTCTCAGGAAGGCCGAGTAGGGTTCCTGGGTTTGGGAGGGTGGTCTGTAGCAGGCTATAAACTGGAAGGCAGTTTTACCCACTGTTAGTCGCACATGGATAGTCTCTGATGCTTCGTGCTGTGCCACCAACCTGGAGGTGTGGGCATCTTTGATGAATATTGATACTCCCCCTCCTTTTGTGGTTCGGTCCAAGTTTTGGGGCCGAAAAGCATGGTATGAGATATAATCTGGTAGTGCTGGGGTGCTCTCGGGAGCCTTGAACCAGGTTTCTGTTACAGCACAGATATCGATGTTCTCCATGCTAAGGAGAGTTTCGAGTGCGTGCATCTTGAGGTTTAGACTTCTGGCATTGAGTAGCATTACTCTTAGTTTCTTATCCCTTGTGATACCTATGGAGGTGGGTTTGTCTTTTGAGCCTTGCCTAAAAAAGGCACTATAGGGGTAACAAGAGCCTTTGCCAATATCCAAAAGCCCAGGGGTGACAGGTGCAAGCCGTCCCTATCGAAGCATCGTGGCTTGTCGAGCATGTCATCCCAGGCTGATAGGCATTGGATCCCCTTTGAATGACACCAATACTTAAGCCAATTGTTGAAATTGATCATCTTGTCTTCATATTGTGGCATAATTCTTGGTGAGGGTAAGATGCTACTCAAGGTCAGGGTCATACCGGCCTGGGCTACATGCTCAGAATGCTCCTCTATGTCTCTTTTCATGTAGTCCAGGGAGGTACATCTCAGGTCATTCACACCAGCATGGACAATGACTGAGTCGTATTTGTACTTGCCTTGGAGTGACCTGAGTGCTTGTGTTATGTGGCGGATCCTAGCGCCTGACAGGCAGCTCATCGTGACCTTCTCCTTGTTCAGCCTGGTGAGCGGGACGTCAGTGTGCCTGATGACAGAGTCACCTATTACAAGTGTATCAGGTGTGTTGTTTAGCCTTAAGGGCTGTGACTGTTCGGCACACTGGCTTTGTGAGCTATGTGTTGCATGTGTTTTGCTCTGGGGTAGCGGTTGCTTGGGTGTCTGCTTTGGGGGGTCTCTGCTGCTTAGGTAGATTTTTATTTAGAGCCTCCGAGTATGTTTTTGTGTGTTTATGTGTTTGGTTTGCTGTTGTGGTAGGTCTGTGTGAGACTGGAATTGTAGTGAATGTGGTTTCCTTCTTCTCCTGACTGGTTACGCCAGTACTGAGTTGAGAGAGCTTAGCCTCCAGTTTGGCTATATGGTTGCATCTCTCACATGTGTTGGAATTTGTTGGGAGGAGGAGAGGGTTATCTGTGTACATGAGGCAGTTGTAACATTGCCTGTAGATTCCCAGATTCACCAGCTGGACCGGAGAGGAGATTGACAACTGACCTTTGGACATGCTAGAATAGTATTGGGAATTCCTTTATAATTGAAAAAAAGGGCCAATGGGGAACAAGGTACTCAAGGGGAGTTTGTGAGGGTGTAGTGCTTTTAATTTTTTAGTGCTGACTTATATAATTGCTTTAGTGAGCAAGTGCCAGGTAACTTAAATGCAATGTGTTACAGGTAACTTAAATGCAAAAATGACAAACAGTAACTTTCTTTCAAGTGAAACAAGGAAATAAGTACAGTAAACAATGCATATATCACTAGGGATCCACAGAAGTGCTGAAAAGCCGCATTTTAGGTGGAATTAGCGTTTCAGGGAAATAACAAGCAAACAAACAACAAGCATACAAACAAAGCTAGATTCAGCAGGCCTGGATCTAGTCTATGCTACAGCAAGCAAGGTGTACCAATTTCAGTAAGAAACAGTTCAAATATGCAGGCACTATAAGCCTTTAACCAGAAATTTCCAGCTAAGAAGGGCAGAGTCCAGCCTCTCCTCCCACAAGAATGCAGACCACAAACCTTCTTAATGTAAAATAACTGGCCTGAAGCCCAAGTGCTTAAACCAGAACTAATACACTTTTAGAATAACAGACACTGAGCCCTCAATCAGCAGTTCCCAACTTAGAAGGATGTAAGCTACCTGGCCTGCCACCACAGTGCAGGCCACAAACCTTCCTAATGTAAAACAACTGGTCTGAAGCCCAAGTGCTTAATCCAAAAGACTTAGAATGATAGCTACACTTTAATAAAGTTACTACCAAGCAGTAATAAATACAATTGAATACTTTAAAAAATGCCTGGATTAGTGCTCAAGTTATACAAACAAAGCTAGATTCAGCAGGCCTAGATCTAGTCTATGCTACAGCAAACAAGGTGTACCAATTTCAGTAAGAAGCAGTTCAGATATGCAGGCACTATAAGCCTTTAACCAGAAATTCCCAGCTCAGAAGGGCAGAGTCCAGCCTCTCCTCCCACAAGAGTGCAGACCACGAACCTTCTTAATGTAAAATAACTGGCCTGAAGCCCAAGTGCTTAAACCAGAACTAATACACTTTTAGAATAACAGACACTGAGCCCTCAATCAGCAGTTCCCAACTTAGAAGGATGTAAGCTACCTGTCCTGCCACCACAGTGCAGGCCACAAACCTTCCTAATGTAAAACAACTGGTCTGAAGCCCAAGTGCTTAATCCAAAAGACTTAGAATGATAGCTACACTTTAATAAAGTTACTACCAGGCAGTAATAAATACAACTGAATACTTTAAAAAATGCCTGGATTAGTGCTCAAGTTATACAAACAAAGCTAGATTCAACAGACCTAGATCTAGTCTATGCTACAGCAAACAAGGTGTACCAATTTCAGTAAGAAGCAGTTCAGATATGCAGGCACTATAAGCCTTTAACCAGAAATTCCCAGCTCAGAAGGGCAGAGTCCAGCCTCTCCTCCCACAAGAGTGCAGACCACGAACCTTCTTAATGTAAAATAACTGGCCTGAAGCCCAAGTGCTTAAACCAGAACTAATACACTTTTAGAATAACAGACACTGAGCCCTCAATCAGCAGTTCCCAACTTAGAAGGATGTAAGCTACCTGTCCTGCCACCACAGTGCAGGCCACAAACCTTCCTAATGTAAAACAACTGGTCTGAAGCCCAAGTGCTTAATCCAAAAGACTTAGAATGATAGCTACACTTTAATAAAGTTACTACCAGGCAGTAATAAATACAACTGAATACTTTAAAAAATGCCTGGATTAGTGCTCAAGTTATACAAACAAAGCTAGATTCAACAGACCTAGATCTAGTCTATGCTACAGCAAACAAGGTGTACCAATTTCAGTAAGAAGCAGTTCAGATATGCAGGCACTATAAGCCTTTAACCAGAAATTCCCAGCTCAGAAGGGCAGAGTCCAGCCTCTCCTCCCACAAGAGTGCAGACCACGAACCTTCTTAATGTAAAATAACTGGCCTGAAGCCCAAGTACTTAAACCATAATTAATACACTTTTAGAATAACAGATACTGAGCCCTCATTCAGTAGTTCCCAACTTAGAAGGATGTAAGCTACCTGTTCTGCCACTACAGTGCAGACCACAAACCTTCTTAATGTAAAACAACTGGTCTGAAGCCCAAGTGCTTAAACTAAAAGGCTTAGAATGAGTTACACCAAGCAGTAATAAATACAATTGAGTACTTTTAAGATGACACAAAAGCAAAATAAAGTAGGAAGAAACAGAAATACAGTAAAAGCAGATACATTTTCTTTTTCACAACTGAACTTCTTAGGTAACAGAAGGTTGAAACCTGAGACAGCTTTTAAGAAAGAAATCTCAAAAGAACCAATGAATTGCTTAGTCTAAGCTGTAGTCCAGGTGACCTCAGTCAGCCAATGACCTCAAACAATTCTCTCTCACTGAAATGCCTGATGGCTTTGACTAAACCAAGATGTCCCTGAATATGTGCTCAGACACACAGCCTCCACAAACACTAGGCCCAAATACAAGCCTGAATATGGAAATGCTACAAATATCCCCACTACTTAGAACAAACTGCAGAAATGTTTCTCACAACTAAAAAGCAGCAGTGAGCCTTTAAATGAACGTTTTAAACAGCTAAAGGAGCCTCTAGAAAAAAGAGTTTAACTGCAACAAGTTTTCAGAAACAAAGAACCCAACAGATGCTTAATAAACAGTCATTATTCTGGCTTTGCAGAACTAATGTGCACTTGTGTGAAGCCTGCTAGAAAACTTGATTGGTCATTTTTAACACAATCAGATATCTGAGGATTGTACAGTCAGTACTGGTTTATGAATGAAAATAGTTGTGTGGGGTGATATTTCAGTATATCTAAATGTAACAAGTTTTTCATAATTTCTTTCACTTCTGATCATAGTAAAAATCAGTATTTTACACAATAAGTGTCTATCTTTAGCAGTCTGAGCAGAGTGCGTGTAATGCCAGCATTGCTATCTCACCGTACTTTGTTCTCTGGCTGTATTCCTAGCTGTGATTCCTTCTGTGTGGAATTTGTATGCACGCTTTGTTTCTGTGCAGCATTTTCAGCCCAGACCCATGGCTGCATAAGGTGATTTTGGCACAGACTTAGTAGAGGGATGCCTACCTCAACCTCTGCCCTGAGCCCCATCTAGTCTAACACTGGTCATGCACACAAGTTTGCACAGATAGTCACTATATCTTGTGTGAGGACTGCTGACAATGTGGTCATTATTTAACCTCTCAATTAAATGTCAGAGATGCATACAAAAGCTCTAGATACCTTGTCTACGGACAATGTAGAATCTAAGGACGGGAAGTTGGAATACATTACTGTGATCATTATATTTTTACTTTCTTCATAATCAAATAAAATATATGCAATTAGGTGGCTATCTTTTGTTGATGGGGTAAGGTGATATGGTATGTATATACATCTGACAGCAACATCTTGAACTATATTATAGTGGTCATTTGTTCTTTCACTTTCATTCCCGTATAACATCAGAGGGGTACACAGAAGGTGGCGGGCTTTTGAGGATATTAGTAAGGAAGGATGTTGTAAATATGTCTGACAAGAGCAGCTTGAAATATGTGCCTGTGGCCATTTGTTCTTTCACTTTCAACAAAATCTAACACCACTGGTGCCCAAAAAGAGATAGTCTTTTTAAGGGGTGAGGGTAGGGAGGAAGAAACTGGTCCTGATTCAAAAAGACTTACCCTCAGTGTAAGTGACCACTTACACTAAGAGTAGGTCTTTTGGAATCTGGACACTGTTTTTAAGCCTGTTTATAGAAATGCCTTACACCAAAGTAAGTCACTTACACTGAGAGCAAGTCTTTCAGAATCAGATCAGACTCTGAGTGCAACTCTTACAGAATCTGGTCTACCATTCTCAGATACTTTCTTATATATTCTCACAAGCATTTTTCTTCTCATTTTATTATGGACTGCTATTTGTCAGTTCTGAATGTTAAACTTTGGACACAACTTATTTCTTCCTTGAGAGAAATAAATAAGAATTAATTTCTCTCCTTACTTATGATTTTTTTGTTCAGGCCATTATTAAATGAAAAGATTTAATAAAAGTTCCAAAATGCACTCCAGAGCTTCTAGAATCCTATGATATATGTGGGCTAGTGGCCCCCAGACCTCAGTTTAATTCATTTATTATCTTCCACATTTATTACAGTACATTCTTGGCTAGTTAGGTTGTGCTGAATGGATGGGGAAAAAAGCTGAAGGGTAAGACAAATTATAAGGAAAAAAAAAAGAAAGTATAATCAGTCTGGATGATGCAGAGCCATGATGGGACAAACACAGGTGGCAATGGAGGGGTTCAGGGGAACCAGAGTGCAGTGGAGAGGCATTATACAGTCTTTTATCTCAACCTCCATTTCACTGAAGGATGCTGTCGTTGATCATAGAAGTGCATCTGAGGTGTATATAGTCACTATAGTAGCTATAATGAGACAGTAGTAAGGCAGTCTAGATGAAAGTGATTGGCCCTAACTTCTGCTTGTTCAGAGGTAAATGGTCATTGATCTACTGTAACACAGCCTCACCCCACTGCTAAAACTGAACCTACAAACTGGCCTAACAGCATATTGATTTGACTGTAAGAAAGCATAGTAACTAAAAAAGCTCAGCCCATTTGTTACCAGTATTAATACAAGGCACTTAGACTATAACATGAAGAGAGTTATGCAGATCTTCATGAGTAGGGTTTTATACTCGTATAATGACCAACATGATATAGGATAACATGTTGTAGAACAAAACACACTAGCACTAAGAATAAGGTAAGTACAACATTCAATTAGATTGGTAATAAGAATATATACTCATGCCTCATGGAGCTTAATCTAACTTCTAATACTATATGTAGCTTCTGTCTCAGAATGTTTGGCAAGAGTAATTATTCAGAATAGAAATCAATAAAACTGATTCTGCAATTAATAAGAACAGTTTCTAAACAAAATATATGTTAGATATATTGCTAAATGGCAAAATGTAAGTAGTGTGAGGTTTATTATACTTTCTTGATATGGTCATGAACATTGAAGCATGACTATAGTCCACTGAGTACTATGCAAACAGAAATATCAATCCTAATAAATAATGTAGGCTAGTTGTAATACAGTGACTACACCATGGCATAAAATTGAAATAGTTAACCTCTGTTTCAATTCTGTGTCAAAGAAAACTATTACTTAATGTAAAAACAAGCTTGAGATAGTTAACTCTGGCAGAGGGCAAAGAAAGAAAAATATAGAAAGCGAGACAGACAGATAAGATTACATTTCTAAAGTCTTGTTATATGTCATATTCATAGCTTAATGTGTAATAGTTTAAATTCAGATCTTTCCACTGAATTTAAGTATTTGTGTTCCAAATTTAGTTAAGCATTTCAACAAATCAGCACATATGAAAATGAAAAACAGCAGCATTTTTGAAAATTATCTACATTTAATTTGTGCACTACTCTGCAAGGAAATTGCCTGTTACAGGTATACATGAATCACCACATTATGCAAGTTACTCTGCAGAACAATGCAATTATTTTTTGTACACTCAAGTATGTCTTTGTCTTTCTCTTTCCTTGGGTGAATTCACAAGAAAGCAGCATTTTCAAATTATTGTAAAATAATTATACTTTGATCACTTGAGTTTTTGCACAAGAAATAACATCTACAGTGTTGTTTGCCCTTTATGCACATGCTCTGGCCTTCAAAGTTATATAAATAAATATCAAAAAGAATGTACAATATGCCACTGACTAACATAGCAAGGACATTTTATTCTTTTTTCCGGGAATTGTACTTATGACAGATTGTATATTTTTCAAGTGTGTGGTGAACTGGAGGCGTGGGTCCCTTAAAAAGGAAAGAGAATTAACCTTTGTTACGTTAAAACTGAAAATGATAAAAACAGTCATTGAGTTTGCAAATAACATCAATCAAAAGGGTTGCTCAAAAAGAAAAGTATTTCAAGATAAGAATTACTTACAATGCAAAAAATTTGCTGGTGATTTGGAAACCAGGGAACCAGTTTGTCCTCTATACTATACTGTATATGGTTTTACCCTGTCACTTGCAGAACATAAAAGATAAAAATCTTGTTTCTGAAACACACGTTATTTTTGATAGGTTGCACAGTAACAACCCGAAGAGGTGTAATGCTTCCATGTTTGATTATCCGATATTAAGTTATCACTGCACAATCTCAGTTTCATCTTCAACTATGAGCCAGCATTATATATTATAATTACATCTTATATATTATTATACCATATGTGATAAGATGGGTAACAAACTGACTGAAAATGATCAGCAGCGTCCTTCGGGGAACAATAATGAGATTCTTTTGGTATTTACTTCTCATATCTCCTAGCAGACAGACAAGACCTCTGGCTATCAAAATTTGCAGATAGATCTATGTCAGAAGACTGACTTTTCAGAAAGTCAAACTTCATATGATCTACTTTCTCAAAGGCTGAATGACACAAAACAAAAATCTATGTTTTTGCAGGGGGGCAAGCATCCTCTGCACCTCCAAATCCTGCATATTATATACCAACTCTGAGATCACACTACAATTGGGAAAAGGGGAAGTTCTCTGATCACCACTGCTCTGCAATCTTCATACAAAAGCTTCAATTTTTTGGAAAGTTGATCATATAGTCTCAACAGAATGAAGTATCATGAGGCACATAAGCATGTGCAAGGCCAGGGCACTTCAGCTGATGTTACTGTCCAGACTTCCAACTATTGATTATGTATAGGATGTAAACTGGCAACACTAAACTCACTGTGCCTGCTCCTTGCAAGCAATTTCATTTTCACCTTGCTGCTCATCATATATAGGACATAAAAAAGACAGAGGGCAAATTAGGCATACCATAAGTCATTTTGTAAATGTTACTAAGAATGCAAATCATATGTACCCGGGGCACAGTGTGATGACTCCATTCCTCCTGCAACAATTTACTGGAGTCTTGCCATATCTCACCATGATACATTGCTCCAACGGTAGTAGGACTGCTCCCTGGAACATATAATTTCACTGGCTGCCAACAGCTGGAGACCAATGCAGGTCCATATGCCCTCATCTAGATAAACTCTCAGGAAGGAGTTAATTACCAAATAATATCCTGTAAATGGGCAGAATATTGCCTACAAGTAGTCTCATTTATTTGCTGCCTGCAGGTTACTGGCCACGTGTGGATTTACGATGTATCCTCATTTGCTATTGTTTGAACCTGATATCTACAGTTTCCACACATGGGTGCTCACCTTCAGCTTATATGCACCGGGTGATGCACTTATGTGGACTGATGTCCCTATGTTATGCAACTGTACGCTGTTGATAATACTATTGATGTTCCTTCATTTCTTGCATTATATTAATCTGATAATAACCCAATGATTAACCCAATGATTAAAATTAGGCCGGTGTGGGAATGTTGGCAAAGCAAGACATCTGAATGTTTTTCCCCTATTGGTCCACACCTGCAGCTATGCTAATTAGGATGTTTTGGGGACGCTATAAGAAGTTTAGTCTCACTACATATCTTTCACCAACCACAGATGACTATGTTAATTAGGATGTTTTTGAGATCCTATCATAAGCTTAATGGCACTACATATTTCCATCAGCCCCAGATGACTACTGCTTTCATCAGTAGGTCCCTTGCTCAGAGGCTGTGTGGGTGGGTGCATAATGGGAAGCGTGATGTTTATTTAACTTATAACACTCTGGATTTTATAAAGTCAGCTTTAAGCAAAATTGCTCATCCATCAAAAAATAAAAGCACTTTGAAACATGAGGAAGTTTGCCTTCTGCCTCTTGGCAAGAGAGTTTAGTACACAGAAGAATTACCTAACATCTAAACTGAGTTATGGGATATCAGTTGGCTTGACAAGAAAAGTGGATCACTCTCTATCCTTTGTTTTTATATTCGGTCTTAGAAGAGTGGCATAAGACACCGGTATGCCAGACACTGGCATCATGATTATGCCATGATTAGTGGGCATATGTACTGATAATGTAGCTAGTATTGTCACATACTACCTCACAATTTACAGAGTAGTGCCCATGCCTACTGAAGTAGGCAGGTCCATCACCAGTTTGTATATTTGGCCTCCACTGCCCCAAGGACACTTGGTATGTAGCACATGTTGTGGAAGCCCAGCATTACTAGGATAGTCTCAGCCTTTGTTTCTGTGAACCATAAATACTGATCCATAATGTTTAGAATGCTGTCCAAAAACTGATGCATGATGCAAATGTCCAATGACCATGAGATGCTGAGATATCTGCTGTGTCTCTACTGCCTGTTTTCAAGATGGTCGCATCCCTTATGTTATGGCCTAGTTGTTCCTACCTGCTGAGGCCTGTGCACAGAATGCATGCCTTAGTGCTCCTACTGGGCCAGTATCATTGCAATGTGAAAATATATGTTGTGCTTGGTGGTGGTTTTGTAGTAGCATTCTTATAGAGTCCACTGTTCCATTTATGTAAATTTTTATACTCTTGTACTTCTGTGTACATCATAGCTTTTGCCTTTTGCATGTCAAGAATCCCACTGCTTCTGTTTGCTGCACTGTTAGGTTCAATTGTATATTTTTACTACCAATGTTTTGTGGATGGAACACTTGTGTTTTGTGATGTTACTGCAGGTGTTTATGAACTAATACCATCTCTGTACACAATTTCCCTTCTGCGCATTTGCTATTTATTGCATACTATGTTTATGAATACTGTCCTAACAAATCAATGCAAAAGTGCATCAAATAAAGGTAAAGCATTATTCTTAAAGCCGCACAAAGAAACACTGTTTAGGAAACCTCTTCCTGCCAAAATACTAAACCACCCCAAACTGCTGTCAACAAAAGCTTTAGATTTCTTTCACTATTCAGGACATTTAAACAACATTGTTTCACCATAAATAAAACTAATGTTATCTATTACAGCAGAAGCCACTCTACTGTTGTCTTTTGCTGTCTTCTTTTATGTTCAAGTTCCTATAAAGCAACTAATTTCCCCCATTTTAGAGCTGAGATTATCAGATATATCCTGCACTTATTCCCTGAGATTTTATTACCAAGGCACTTTCATTTTAGATAGATATATCCTTTTTTGGCTTCCCACAAGTGATCATCAGCTGCTCCCAGGGATTTCTCCTGTGTTACTGGATCTACTGAACCTGACTAGCCTCCCTCAGACTAACTCCAACCCATATTCAGGGTAAGTGAGGAAAATAAGACACCAATGGGCAGCACCATGCTGCTGCTGAGGAGCAAGACCTACGTTGCCACCTCCTTGAATGCATCTGTTATCTCAGAGACGTATGTGCAATGGGCATTTTTGTGTATCATCCCACCTCCATGATGACTCAGCCACTGTCCTGAGTCCCTGAAGACAATGCTCCCACCCCAAATCCCCAGCCTCCACTTATTGCAACCATGAGATGCACCTAGGTGCATGCCCTCCTACCAGAATGGGCAAGGTCATCCGCCTCTGCCAACACTATCAGGTGCCTAAGCTGCAAATCAAACTTAAATCACCTCTATGCCTCAGTATTGGCTGATAGTGCTGGCTTTTTTAGCATTAGGAGAAAAAGTTTAAGCAGTATGGCCACAGCAATTTGAAAGCTCCTCTCAATGAAATATGTAATATATACAGTTAATTTGTTCAGACTTTAGACCTTAAGCTAATGGATTATCTCAAGAACATGTGTGATTGGCATTACTGACATCATGGCTAAGAAGAAATACTGGCTGGCTAAAAAAGAGGCTAAAACTGTAGTTGCGATAGCAAAAAACAAGGTTTCAATTCCATGGTCTGTAATAAATAGCTGCATTACTAGGGTAGTCTCAACATCTGTTTCTTGGAACCATAAGTACTGGTCCACAATGTCTGTAACCATCCTACACAGACATCCTGCTGGTCACTTTTTATTTTCTGATTCTTAAAGGAAAATTCCACCTTCTCCTACAGTTTAACTCAACTATTAGGTTGCCTTTCTCCCTACAATATGGTTCTAGTATTCTGTAGGTACCAGAAACCTGTTTGTACTTTATAAAATTTTCATTTCCTTGCCTTGAAATAATGGAATGGAAAGACCACACAATTGTTTAAGCTTAGCTTCTCACATAATTTGCAGAGAAATTTGTCTACACCTGCATGACATACCACAGACAAAGAGAAATTTGTAGTCAGGTACTGTTGACAGTTTTATATAGTAAGGGCGCCCGCAGGCAGGTGCAAGGTGATGCACTTGCACCACCCTGGAACCGGCTGGCTGAGAAATGAATTTTATTTTAATTAAAAAAAAAACTTTTTTTTGTTTTTTTTTTTAAAGGGTGTTCCTCTTTAAGAACGCCCTTTACATCCCGTCCAGTCACACAGATGCAACAGGTGTTTGCGACCTGTTTTTGTCTTCTGTGTCTGTGTGACCGATGGTTTACGCCTTCACCTTTCATGCACTTACCAGGAATTTGATTTCCAGAAGACGTTTGGACTGCGGACATGCCAGGCGAATGTAGAAGTGAGAGGTAGGTGTGTGTGTGTGTGTGTGTGTGTGTGTGTGTTTTAGTGTCTAAGAGATGTGTGTGTGTGTTTGTAGGAGGTTTGGAGGTGTGTGTGTGTTTGTTTGTAAGAGTGAGGGACTATGATATGGTGTGGGACAAAAGACAGAGGGAAAACATGTAGCCTTTGCACAGAATGCTGGGGACTAAACTGGAAAACCTTATACTGTGAGGCAGCATTACTATAGGGGGTACGTATGAAGCACTGCAGGGTAAGGTTAATTTTCACAGTACACAAAGTTCCAACAGATAAGGTGCTGGGAGGCACATACAGGGGCCTAGGGCATACTGTTCATTTACAGGCTGCACAGGGTACTGATAGGTAAGATGGGTCTGGGAGGGTACTACTCAGACAAGCTCCTCATGGGTCCGCAGAGTGGTCCTAGCAGCAGGGAACTCAGAAAAGCGACTACTTTCTGGATTTAAGTATCTTTGCTTTTTTTTCACTTGGAATAGCTTCTGTAGCTTACCCTGAACGAGCTTGAACTGTTTTTTAACCGTTTGCTGCATTATTTTAAAATCTGCACCTAAAGTTACATTTTAGTCGAATTTGATCAAAAGTTTGTTGTTTGTTTGTTTAATTTAACTGTGGAGGCTGCCCACTAAAGTGTGCTAGCCTGTGTAACTAATTTATCACTGTTCCTGCATTTTCTGTGTGTTTCTACCAAAAAAAACAAAAAAAAACAAAAAAATAATCCGTGTTTTCCCACCTTCCTCGACTAGTTTAGACCAGTTTATAGGCATTGCTGTATTCTGGGCTGTGGTGTAGTTCCTGTGTTGTCCATTACCTTACTTGGATAGAAGGAAGTTTCTTTGCTCACCAGTTGGAGTGGGGACCCTTGAGCAGCCTACCTGTCCCTGTAGGAAGTGACCTCAGCACAAGAAGCTGTAGTAATTGGTTGTTTTGGACCATTTCTAGCTCTTTTGTAGTTCACTGTTTAAAATCCGCCTCTGGGCGTTTTTTTCTGGCTATACTACTCAAACAAGCTCCTCGTGGGTCTGCAGAGTGGTCCTAGCAGCAGGGAACTCAGAAAAGCAACTACTTTCTGGATTTAATTATCTTTGCTTTTTTTTCACTTGGAATAGCTTCTGTAGCTTACCCTGAACTAGCTTGAACTGTTTTTTAACCGTTTGCTGCATTGTTTTAAAATCTGCACCTAAAGTTACATTTTAGTCAAATTTGATCGAAAGTTTGTTGATTGTTTGTTTAATTTAACTGTGGAGGCTGCCCACTAAAGTGTGCTAGCCTGTGTAACTAATTTATCACTGTTCCTGCATTTTCTGTGTGTTTCTACCAAAAAAACAAAAAAAACAAAAAAATGATCCTTGTTTTCCTGCCTGTCTCGACTAGTTTAGACCAGTTTACAGGCATTGCTGTATTCTGGGCTGTGGTGTAGTTCCTGTGTTGTCCATTACCTTACTTGGATAGAAGGAAGTTTCTTTGCTCACCAGTGGGAGTGGGGAGCCTTGAGCAGCCTACCTGTCCCTGTAGGAAGTGACCTCAGCACAAGAAGCTGTAGTAATTGGTTGTTTTGGACCATTTCTAGCTCTTTTGTAGTTCACTGTTTAAAATCCGCCTCTGGGCATTTTTTTCTGGCTATACTACTCAGACAAGCTCCTCGTGGGTCTGCAGAGTGGTCCTAGCAGCAGGGAACTCAGAAAAGTGACTACTTTCTGGATTTAAGTATCTTTGCTTTTTTCACTTGGAATAGCTTCTGTAGCTTACCCTGAACTAGCTTGAACTGTTTTTTAACTGTTTGCTGCATTATTTTAAAATCTGCACTTAAAGTTACATTTTAGTCGAATTTGATCGAATGTTTGTTGTTTGTTTGTTTAATTTAACTGTGGAGGCTGCCCACTAAAGTGTGCTAGCCTATGTAACTAATTTATCACTGTTCCTGCATTTTCTGTGTGTTTCTACCAAAAAAACAAAAAAAACAAAAAATTGATCCTTGTTTTCCCGCCTTCCTTGACTAGTTTAGACCAGTTTACAGGCATTGCTGTATTCTGGGCTGTGGTGTAGTTCCTGTGTTGTCCATTACCTTACTTGGATAGAAGGAAGTTTCTTTGCTCACCAGTGGGAGTGGGGAGCCTTGAGCAGCCTACCTGTCCCTGTAGGAAGTGACCTCAGCACAAGAAGCTGTAGTAATTGGTTGTTTTGGACCATTTCTAGCTCTTTTGTAGTTTACTGTTTAAAATACGCGTTTGCACGGCTTTGCGCGGTTGTCGGTTAAACAAGGTTAAACTTTTTCTGGCTCCGCCAAGTCTGCTCTTCAAATTTTCCCTTAAGAAGCTCTACTCTTAGTATAACCAGACTGCTTACTATATTATAAGCCTAGCACTTGTTCTTAATACTTCTCTACTAAGTAAGCACTCTCATACTAAGTAAAGCACTACATCTACTTACCACTCCTGTGAATATCCACTTCCGTTAAAGTTACAGCACTCCCTTATACAGTTCTAGCATGTCGAGTGGTAGATTACTGGCGTCGTCTCCAGTTCAGCTGGTCAATCTGGATATCTTGAGACAATGCTACAATTGTCTCATGTACACAGACAACCCTCTCCTCCTCCCAGCAAACACAAATACATGTGAGAGATGCAACTATATAGCCAAACTGGAGGCTGAACTCACTCAACTCAGGGCTGGCATGACCAGACAGGAGGAGATGGCAACCACACACACAACAATCCCAGCCCCACATAGACCTACCAAAACTGCAAACCAAACACATAAAAACACAAAGACATACTCGGAGGCTCTAATAAAAACTTACCAAAACAACAGAGGCTCCCAAAGCAGACACCCAAAAATCCACCACCTCAAAACAAAACACATGCAACACATACTTCAATAAATCAGTGTGTCAACCAATCACAGCCCTTAAGGCCAAACACCTTGCCTGATACACTAGTAATAGGTGACTCTATAGTCAGACACACTGATGTCCCGCTGACCAAGCTGAACAAGGAGAAGGTGACTGTGAGGTGTCTATCGGGAGCTAGGATCCGCCACATAACACACACACTCAAGTCACTCCAAAGCAAGTACAAATATGACTCCATCATTGTCCATGCTGGTGTGAATGACCTGAGACGTACCTCCCTGGACTAGATGAAAAGAGACATAGAAGAGCTCTCCGATTATGTAGCCCAGGCTGGTATGACCCTGACCCTGAGCAGCATCTTGCCTTCACCAAGAATGATACCACAATACAAAGACAAGATGATCAGCTTTAACAATTGGCTCAAGTACTGGTGTCATTCTAAGGGGATCCAATGTCTGTCTGCCTGTGATGACATGTTGGACAAGCCACACTGCTTCGCAAGGGATGGCTTACACCTGTCACCACTGAGCTTCCGGATATTGGCTAAGGCTCTTGCCACCCCCATAGTGCCTTTTTTAGGCAAGGCTCAAAAGACAAACCCACCTCCTTAGAAAACAATAATGGAAAAAAACTAAGGGTAATGCTGCTCAATGCCAGAAGTTTAAATCTCAAGATGCAGGCACTTGATGCACTCCTCAGCATGGAGAACATCGACGTCTGTGCAGTAACTGAAACCTGGTTCAAGGCTCCTGAGAGCACCCCAGCATTACCAGGCTATACCTCGTATCATGCTTTTCGGCCCCAAAACCCGGGCCGAACCACAAAGGGAGGGGGAGTGTCCATATTCAGCAAGGACACCCACACCTCCAGGTTAGTAGCAACACATGAAGCATCAGAGACCATACAGGTGCAACTAACCATAGGCAAAACTGCTATACAACTGGTAGCATGTTACAGACCACCCTCCCAATCTCAAGAATTCCACTCAGCCTTCCTGAAGACATTGGAGGATATGAATGTATCACAAAATACCATCATACTGGGAGACTTCAACTACCCAAACATAGATTGGGTACATTATTCTAGCCCTAATACCCTAGCCCAAAGGTTCTTGGAATTCATAAATTCAAATGCACTGGAACAATTAGTCACCTCTCCCACTAGGGGAGATAATATACTAGACCTGATCATCACAAACATGGGGACAAAATGCTCCACACCGGAAGTATACCCCTCACTAGTGAGATCTGACCACAAACTAATCACCCTGGATATACATATCCCACCTCCACCCCAGCACAAAAGACCACAGTGAAAAACTTCTCAAAAGCAGACTTCACTCTTCTTAAGACTGAGATGGTATCCTTTAAGCCCACTGTGCCAGTGGATACCACATCCCACAATGCCGAATCCTTCACAAATGCTTTCTATGGACATCTCCAAGAATGCATGGATCATGCAATCCCAAACAAATCCAAGTCCCTCTCCACCAAAGGTAAGCGTCCTGTCTGGTGGACCTCAGCCATAAACAAATTGTATAACAAAAGAAGGAAGCTACTGCACGTCAGAGCAAAATCCCATGAAGGGAAGACATCTCTGATCAACATTAGCAGAAAACTACGTTCTCTCATAAAAACATCCAAGGCCAACTTTGAGAGAAAAATCGCTAAGGACACTAAAGATAACCACAAAGCCTTCTTCAGCTATGTTAGAAACCTGGGTGGAAACCCTCAGATATGCTCAGAGTTGGTTCACAACAATAAAAAATACACTGAACCCACAGATATTGCCAACATTCTGGCTGACAGGTTCAGTGCAAATTTCTCCCCTCCTTTACCCCAAAAGAAGAAATACTTATCCCAGCTGAATGTAATCTCCCTGTCATCTCAGATGTCCAAGTGAGAACCGCCCTAAACAAAGCAAAAAACACAGCATCAATGGGACCTGATGGTATACCGGGTTGCGTGTTACGTGAACTCCAAGAGGAGCTAAACCCACACATAAAAATGCTATTTAACCTTAACCTTACTTTGGGATATGTACCCGCACACTGGTGTACAGCAACAGTGGTCCCACTGCACAAGGGGGGTGCCTCTAAAGACCGTGGAAACTACTGCCCCAGAAGCTTAACCAGCCTGGTCTGCAAAGCTATGGAAAGAATCATTATGGAACTCATAAACAAAGACATAGGGGACCTACAGACACTTAACCCCTCCCAGTTCGGCTTTGTAAAGGGCAGATCCTGCCTTTTAAACCTGGTTGACTTTTTCGAAACAGTCACTAGAGCCACTGACGAGGGCAAAGCAGTCCATACAGCATACCTGGACTTGGCTAAGGCCTTCGACACAATACCCCACTCAAGCATCATAGATAAGCTCAACAGCTTAAATGTAAACCCTTATGTCACTAGATGGGTTGCAAACTGGCTAAAAGACAGAACCCATAAAGTTAAAATCGCTGGAACAATGTCAGACTCAAAGCCAGTCACAAGTGGTGTCCCACAGGGATCTGTCCTGGGACCCCTCTTGTTCGGCATTTATTTCTCAGATGTTAAAGCAAACACGGGAGGGCTGTGGCTGACAAAGTTCGCAGATGACTGCAAACTAGGCGCCATAGTCGATACACCAGCAGACACACACATCCTACAAAAAGGCCTCACAGAAACGGACAACTGGTGCCGGAGTCACGGCCTTAAACTAAATGCCAAAAAATGTATAGTCATCCCCTTTGGGAAAAACAAAGTACCCACAAATTATCACATAGACAGCAACCCACTGAGTACTGAAAAAGTAATCACAGACCTAGGGACCCAAGTCAACAGCGACCTCTCATTTGATACCCACGTTGCCAAAGTGGTTAGAAAAACATTCTACCTTGCACACCTCATCATGAAGGGATTCACATCCAGATCCAAGGATGTCATTGTACCCCTATATTCCTCCCTCATCAGACCCATGATTGAGTACAATGCCCCATTTGGTATGTACCTCACGCGGCATTTGCAACAGCTGGAGAGACCACAAAAGTACCTCACCAAGAGGATCAAGGGTCTCCAACATATGTCTTATTCTGCCAGACTAAAGAAACTTCAGCTCTATTCAGTATCATACCACCTGCTCAGAGGTGATCTCTGCCTGACGTACAAGGCCATGTCCAATCAGGATCTGATGGACATGCTCCACCTCAAAAAATCCAAGTCCATCAGGACCACGAGAGCTAAAGACTTAAACCTCGGCACAAGTATGAATAGGACATGCTGGAGTGATAGATTCATAACCCAGAGGCTTCCCATGCTTTGGAACAAGATCCCAGTTCATATTAGGCAGAGCCCCTCACTGACTCTCTTTAAGAGAGATCTTGATGAGTGGATGGGAGATTGTAAGTTTACCCCAGGGGTCACATCTGTGTCACTGCTAGACAGGGGCACAGTAAACTAATTCTATTATATAAGGGGACCTTCATTGTGTCACTACTAGACACAGTATTCTAAATTTATTCTGTACATTTTTGTACCATTTCATGGGGTGGCAAATGCCACATCACTATGGCTAGGCTTACAAATGCCCCAGGGCAGATAGCCTAGTACTATACTATGAAACTATGAAACTATGAATACCACATCATTCTGTTGATTTCCAACATGCACAAAGCACTGAATATTAAAATGTTGCTAAGGGTACATACTAAATATGTACATAGTGTTCCTTTCCAGAGTACAAAATTTAGTCACACACAAGATGGTGTTTGGGGTATGGGGTGGTATATATGGGCCTCCAATTGCATACTGTTCATTTCCACAATGCACAAGTTGCTGACAGACAAGATGGTGATGGGGGTTACATATGGAACAATACACAAGGTGCTGACAGACAAGATGGTGATGAGGACACATATTAAACGCTATAGCATACATTCACTTTCAAAGCACACAAGGTGCTAATAAATAAGATGGTGCTGGGCGTGGCATCACATGTGATAGTATATGTTATTAAAGTAAAAGGTATTGTCAATACTGTAAATAAATACAAAGGGTGTGTACACGAGATTGCTGGTGTTTGGGAAGAAAAACAAAGTGTGCACACATGGGACAGTTAGTGTTCTGAAGAAAAATATAAAGTGTGTATGAGTGAAAGTAGGTGATATTAAAGTCAAAAAGATAAGGTGCAAATCTTTACTTTGTATTAGGAATTTACATAACCTTGCAGTATTTTTGGAGATTGTATGCATATACATATATATATATATATCTATATATATATATATATATATATATATATATATATATATATATATATATATATATGCATATTTAAAATATTTCAGCCTTTTCATTTTGGAAATACTGATGTAACTGGCTATACTACTACTGCAAGTATGTTCTTATTAAATCGACGCATGAGATGAGTATGTATATTTGACAATTTCTCATATTAATCTACAATGCTGGCATTGGTTGTTACTGCTGTTGCCAGATTTATTTTCTGCATCATGCTATCATTTTGTTTTTGTCTGTGAAATGCTTGCTGTCATTTATGTTATTACTACTGTATGATTTCTGTGCTCTTTCATTTTTGTTTATGTGTAATGGCCAATGTTGTGGCTAAGAAGGGTGCTCTGAGTTCATTTATTTGATCAGCAAATGATAAATAAAAGTTAAAGTAAGAAAAGAAGCTCATTATTGTTGTCCTAGCCCCATGTTATGTTACCATTGTAGACCAAGTAGTCCACAACCCTTTTATCCATATTTAATAACCAGACAACCTTTATGATCATAATATTCCCTGAACCAGAGATGTAGCTTATCATTGGTATTTGATTGGCATACGTGGTGTTGATATAATGGAGTTTATAATGCTAACCTGTTCACTGATGTATGTATCGGTTCAACATCATTTCAGACTAACAGAGTAACTGATGATTCTTAATCAGTATGGGACATTCAAGCCCATCATTTGTCCACTAACCATTTCCATCTGCATGCAGTAAATAACTTAAGTCAAGCTTCTAATCCGACAATATTCTTTCAACATTTGCAATGCTTTCCATGGTTTACTGCTCCACATTAACTTACTATTATCTTTGCCTTTTTATTTATACCTTTAGCATTCTTGTTGTAAAAGACTCTGCACTCTGTACTTGCCCAGTACCCTTTACACAGTTTACTTCTGCATATTACTAGCACTATTGTTAGGAAAATGCATAATAGCAATGTGCATGCTTAGTACATTAATGGCTTAAAAGGGTTAATACATTTATTCTGTTCATACTGCACAAATCTGCACAGCTATTAGAAACTTAATAAAATACACTTTATTCTGCTTATGCAATGAAAATATGTGCAGCTACCGGAAACTTAATAAGAGACATTCTATTTCTGCTTATGCCATGAGAAAATGTGCAGCTGCTAGAAGCCTTGATAAAGAAAACTGTTAGAAAAATATGTATTTGAACATATATAAAGTGCTAGTTTAAAAGCAAATAGTATATAATGCATTTTATTCTATTAATAATATGGCAATGAGAATGATTTTACATGTAATTGCTTGAAGCTTTGGAACTGCAGTGTATTTGAACTCTGACCCTGGCAGTAGCCAGCTCAGCAAGCTTATGTTTTTTACTAATGATTATCTGCTTGGTCAGGAAATTAAATGTATAAAGCATTGAAAATCTTCTTCTCCTTCCTCTGGGACAATTGGCATTGTGAATGTTACCAAGATAAGACACAACTGCTGAGAAAATGTTGCAAGAAGAACAAAGAAGTGTATTACAAGACTGAATCAACTATTGTATTCGAGCAGGCCTGAAACCTTGAAGGAGTAACATTTACAGAAAGACATTATAACTGATCAGGTGCTTTGCAAGGCTGTATTATTCCCAAGGGAAAGTTTTTTTAAAAATATAACATCAGCAATCTTTATGAATAGAATACTGTTAGTAAAAGTGATGTAGATGCCCTGTGACTAACCACGTCAGTAAGGTGGGCAAAACCTGAATGAAAATACTATAAAATATTCTGTACTTCCTGCATCATGTCAGACAAAACCCTGTACTTGTATGGTTTTTTGCCTCCTGGTGTACACTAGTAAACTTTTGCATCTGAGCCTCCTATGTTGTTATCTTTGTTTTTATTTAACAGTTTGGTCCTTCTTGAATCGGAAACCCTCAGACAGCTACAGATCAGAGTGTACCGGTGGTCGAACACTGCGCAGGAGAAGCTACCGAAATGGTTCTTCTTGAAATACAAAGACCTCCGACTGAATTGTCGTTTTGAGAGGCTGGCCACTTTCTGATCTGTGGCCGAAGAGCGGTCTTGAACTGGTCGACTCAGGAGGCTCAGGTAGGAAAATATTTGCCTTTTTTCTGTTTTAGATCAGGGACTAGGTTGCAGTAAATACTATTGTCAGAAGATTTGTTATACAGATCAGGGACAAAAGGAAATTACTGTATATTTTGTCAAGAGATCAGGGAAACAGAATAAGGTAGGCAGTCATTCTAGATAAACTGTGTAAGGAACTGAAATACCACGTGGTGAAAAGGGTTACATAACATTTTCTTTTAATATGGGAAACCAGTGCACTAAAACATTGCGAGATCCGGTCCTAACTGAAGACGCAAAATATATGCAATTACAATGGGCTGATAATGTAAGGTATTATACAAAATGGGTTAATAAATACGGATTTGATGGTAAATTAGATAAAATTTCATTAGTTAACTTTTAAAACAACTTAAATCTGACACAGAAGGTCAGGCAAAAAAACAACAACGATTAGGCATTCCTCAGGCACACAGGTGGATTGAGGAAGTAAACCGAAGGGAACAAAAAACTAAAAATGCTAAGACATTATTTTTAGATAAAGAGGATAATAATACAGTAATAGCAACAGCTCCTTCTCCCCCGCCCCCTCCTTTTTCAGGATATGAAGCAGGAAGACAAGCTGGTCCACCTCCACGTTATCCTGATGTCACAAGAACACTAAAACCATTTGTTAGAGACCCTATTGAAACTAGGTCCCGGACACGTAAAACACTTGGGGACACAGACTTGTATCAAATAGGGAGAAACACACTAGAGGAAAATGAGGAAGAAATCTGTCCACTAATCGAGGTACCAAATCCTGAGGCAGGACCCAACTCTTCTAGTATACAGACCATGGACACCGGAAGATATTCGGAAAGCTACAGAGGGAATCCCTCATCCAAAAATTAATTACACAAAGTTTTTACAAGATTTACAAGGTATGAGACTAAGTTACCACTTGAATGGGGAAGAAGTAAAAAAGGTAGTTAGACAAATTGTGGGTCCAGACTGGCACATGATTTGTGGCACCTGGAATCCTCGCAATGCAGAGCTTAATAACTGCAATAACTGACCCTGTCTCAGATATGACTCAGAAAAGTAAAATTGTAGTTTCTGCAAAATGTCCAGTAAACCTACTGGGAAGAGATCTTATGCAGATATTTGGCTTAGCGGTAGTTCCCACTATGCAGGGTATGGAGGCGCAAAGACAAATGGATACTTTCATGGTGCGACCGGAGGGTGAGACTTTTTACTGGTACAGCCAGGACCTAGTTACGACTGGTCCAGGGGCAGTAACAGAGGAACTGATGAATGTGGCCATCAGTAAGGCCCCCTCCCTTGACACTTACCAACAGCATTTGTTACACTGTACTCTATACTACTGTAGTATGCCAAGACCTGATAAAGAATATGAGCAAGAATTATTCAAAAATCCTGCTAACAGATTAGTATTACGAACCTTATATTGGGATACTGAGGGAAACAGTGTGGTAAGCTGTTCACTACCTCAGGAATTCATGACACTGTACAAATCTAATCGACTACCACATGTCAGCTTAACAAAAAACAAGAATATGAAATGGGCAGACTTAGGAGAAAAAGTAACGATGGGAAAAACAAACTGATTTAGAATTATCAGAACAGGGAATACAAAAACAGAAATTGAATTGGCTAACACAGACACATCCAGCTGTACACTTACAAACTAGTGAAGACAGCTGATTAGCGTTCTTATTAGAGGAAGAAGAAAAAGCCTTGTGTGACATACCAAAGATTCTTTGGTCAACAGGCAAATCAGATGTAGGACTTATTCAAACAGCAGGACCAGTTACTATTACACCAAAATCAGCATTTAGACCACAGAAAAGACAATACCCCTTGAGGAAAGATGCAGAGCAAGGAATCAAGCCTATAATAGCAGCATTACTCAAGGAAGGAGTACTGGTAGAATCTCTTGATTCACCATGTAATACCCCTCTATTTCCTGATAAAAAAGCAAACAGGGAATGGCGGATGGTACAGGATTTACGAGCTGTAAACAATGCAATAATACCTAGAGCACCTACGGTGCAGACCCACACACCTTGTTGAATGATTTAAAGCTGCAACAAAAATATTTTACTGTGGTAGACATAAGCAATGCTTTCTTTTCAATACCTATACATACTGATAGCCAGTATTGGTTTGAATTTACATTTCAGGGTAAAAGTAATACCTATACTCGGCTACCACAGGGATATTGTAAAAGTCCAATGATATTTGCACAAGAAATGGCAAGCAACCTGGCAGGGTTTACCCCACCAGGAGGTAGTCAGATTCTACTTTATGTAGATGACATTTTGCTAGCAGCCCCCCCACCCAGCATCAATGCAGGGAGGATACGATAGCATTATTGAAATTTTTAGCAACACAGGGACACAAAGTAAACAAAATTAAGTTACAACTTTGGAGAAAACAGGTTAGATACCTAGGATATGTAATATCCAATGAATGTAGAAAATTAGACGAAGACAGAAAAACAGCAATTTTGCAGGCACCTAAACCAGCAACCAAGAAGGAAATTATGTCCTTCTTGGGAACGACTAATTTTTGTCGAAGCTGGATATTAAACTATGCTTTAGAATCTGCTCCACTGGCTGATTTAATATATAAAACACCAATGGCAGCACAAGATGTATTACAATGGACACCTGAAGCAGAAACAGCTTTCTGCAGACTAAAACAATTGATAGCTTCTTCATTAGTTTTAGGACTTCTGAATTACCACAAAAGATTCTTTCAGACCATAGATTGTAAACAGGGATACATGACGTCAGTTCTGATGCAACAGCATGGGGATAAGCAATGCCCAATAGCTTACTATTCGTCACAGTTAGACCCAGTGGCACGATCGTTCCCTCATTGTGTGCAAGCAGTGGTCGCAGCTGCAATGGCAGTACAGGCTTCGGCCTCAGTTGTGTTATTCCACCCTCTCACATTGAGAGTGCCTGATGCAGTCGCAATAATCTTACTGCAAGAAAAAATAGCATATCTTCCCCCTGCTAGACATCTTTCATGTATGACCATACTGCTGAGCCAACCTCATATGGTAATTGAACGTTGTACAACATTAAACCCGTCAACGTTACTTCCGACTCCTGTGGATGGCACACCGCACAGCTGCCTGCAGGAAATTGAGCAAATAACTTTGCCCAGACATGATCTCACTGATATGCCCTTGGATGATGCCGAAGTGACATTTTACATGGATGGCTCATGCAGAAAGGGTCCTACAGGGAAAAATCTAGTAGGGTATGCAGTAGTTACAGATACAGAGATCTTAGAAGCTCAACCTTTACAGCATAACCTATCTGCTCAAGCAGCAGAATTGATAGCCTTAACACGGGCTTGCACTCTAGTGAAAGATAAATGTGTGAACATATATACTGACAGTCAGGATGCTTTCTCTACAGTGCATCTTTTTGTGCAACAATTGAAAAATAGGGGAATGATAACATCTAATGGCAAACCGATTAATCATGCACAACTTATTTTGAACTTATTAGATTCCATTCAGTTACCTACTAAAGTAGCTATTTGTAAATGTTTAGCTCATACAAAACAACAGGATAGAATTTCAAAAGGAAATGCAAAAGCTGATGCAGCTGCAAAGCAAGCAGCCTCAGACTCAGAAACTTTACTTTTAACCGAGGAATTACAACCCTTTGAGATCTTAGATCTAGAAATGTTAAAAACAATGCAGACACTAACTACAAAAGCGGAGAAACAAAAATGGGAGAAACGAGGTGCAATCCTCGAAAATGGACTGTATGTCTCCAAAGAAAAGAAACCAATATTACTGTCTAATTTATTTAGATATGCAGCTTTGTTGAGCCATGGGCAGTGCCATGTCTCAACAGGGGGGATGGTACAGTTAGTAAATCGAATATTCCAAATATACGGATTCATAAATTATACAAAAAGATTTTGTGCAGCATGTCATATTTGTAACAAACATCATGCACAAGGGGCATTCAAACCCAAGCAAGGGAGTTTTCCTACACCACCATATCCATTTCACACTATTTGTATGGATTTCATAGAATTGAATAAATGTGAAGGGAAAAAAATACTGTTTAGTAATTATAGATATGTTTTCCAAATGGGTAGAAGCGTTTCCAACTAAAAATCCGGATTCAGCAACCGTGGCAAAAGCCCTAGTAAAAGAAATAATTCCTAGATTTGGCATACTGGAAAGGATTTATAGTGACAATGGGACACATTTTGTTAATCAGACGATTCACCAGCTTGGGAGATTCTTTGAAATCTCCTTGAAGAATCATTGTGCTTACCACCCACAGACTGCAGGACTGGTGGAAAGGTACAATGGAATTCTAAAAAACAAATTGAGGAAGCTAGTGAGTGAGACACAGAAAAACTGGATTTGCTGTTTGCCTTTGGAACTGCTGAGCATGAGAACAGTTCCAAATGTAAAGGGTTTGACTCCCTTTGAAATGATATTTGGAAGGGCATATTATGTGCCACAGTGGAAAGCTCTCATGCCTGCAGAACTAGAGGCTGACAGCTCATTAGCTAGCTATATGAGAAAACTGTTAACAAATAAAACTGTTTTGCAGTTGAACTCTTTTTCAGATAAAAGACAGACCGGACCGCTAGAAGCAGTGCTGACTCCGGGGACCTGGGTTTGGCTGAAGGTTATGAAGAGGAAGAATTGGGTGAGTCCAAAGTGGGAAGGACCATACCAGGTACTGTTGGCAATGCCTACTGCAGTCAAAGTTGCTGAGAGGTCGTCCTGGGTCCATCTGACGCACTGTAAACCAGTAAAGAATTTTCAACTTGATAAATATTTTGGGACTGATACACAACAAAGGCAGGATGGCCAAGAGCAAAATGAGTAAAAATACAGATCAACCCCAAAGATGTTGTTTAATCATCTTGTTGACTATGCATTTATTGACTATGATTGTGATGACCTTCCTTTTGTTGTGGTATTTCCTACATGTAACCACACAAGTGAAAGTGGAGAGACGTGATGAACTGTCTATAGACTGGCATCCAAACTTTAACACATACCTAGCTATGAAGTGTGTATATGTAGAGACTATGAACATTTCAAATTGCTGGGTTTGTACTGCTATACCAACAGCATATGGAGGACTGTTAATGTCCGCTGTCCCCTTGGGGATAAATGAGACTTGGGAGAATTTACTGTTTGATACAGGATCTGTAAGATCACAAGACAAAATTGCATTGTATTTGCCTATTACACAGAAGGGAATTGTATGTTTTTATAAGAATGATACACTTCAAGTGGGTTGGAGTAACTGTAACATAACTATATCTTATAAATGCTATATTAAAGTTAAAGATAGAGGCACTGTTTGTAATACGAATTATGATTCATATTTGAGTTTAATGAAAACAACATTAAGTGATGTGCAGAGAAATCCTGTTTTGCATAAACAACTGTCTATTATAGACAAGAAAATGTTTCATTCAGAATTAACCCGCATCAGTACTAAAGTAGAAAACTGTTATTTTGTTTGTGGGGAAAAAGGCATACAAATGGCTACCTGAGAATTGGTCCGGCAGTTGTTTTTTGGGTTATCTGGTTCCAGCCATAAGACATACTGCAGAATTACCTCTAGGTAAGATACGAAATGTGAGAGATGTAGCCCGGAAACATGAAGGTCCAATCGGAAAACCTGTAAATCCAGTGGGACAAATCGAAGCTGGTTGGAAAGACCATCATTCCATAAAAAACAAAGAAAAATTGACTCATATGGACTTGAGTGACAGTGTAATATCCTGGGCTGGAATACTTCCAGCATATGGAGCAGTCAAATCAATCTGGGAGTTGAGAAAGCTGTCAAAACTTCTCGAAGTAATGAGTAATGCAACTTTTTCTGCTCTCAAACTAGTGACTGATGAACTGAATGCAATGAGATCTGTTGTGCTACAAAATCGAATGGCTCTTGACTTCACCCTAGCGGCGAGAGGTGGTACGTGTGCGCTTATCAAAGAAGAATGCTGTGCATTTATACCAGACAATCGACATGAAATTAATGACCACCTAGAGGTAATACAGCAGGTATCAGCCATGACTGAACCAGGCCCAAACCCACTGACGAACTTTTTCCAGAGTCTGTTTGGTGGGTGGGGTTCTATCCTAATGAACATCTTGATTGCTATTTGTGTTGGTCTGCTCCTATTAGGAGCATGTGTCTGTTGTGGGATACCCTGCATGAAAAGATTAATCAAAGATTTTATTGATGTATCTGTAACTGAAACTTTGTACCAAGACATTGAGTTAGAAAAATTAATTTCAGATGAAATTCTTTCCGAAGTATAAACTAAATGACTTACCTGGTTGAAAGTCCTTCAAGGAGAAGGCCAGGGGACAAAATGACATTGTTTATATTTCAGAATAGAATAAAAGTAATAAAAGGGAGAAAAATGTTAGAAAAATATGTATTTGAACATATATAAAGTGCTAGTTTAAAAGCAAATAGTATATAATGCATTTTATTCTATTAACAATATGGCAATAAGAATGATTTTCCATGTAATTGCTTGAAGCTTTGGAACTGCAGTGTATTTGAACTCTGACCCTGGCAGTAGCCAGCTCAGCAAGCTTATGTTTTTCACTAATGATTATCTGCTGGGTCAGGAAATTAAATGTATAAAGCATTGAAAATCTTCTTCTCCTTCCTCTGGGACAATTGGCCTTGTGAATGTTACCAAGATAAGACACAGCTGCTGAGAAAATGTTGCAAGAAGAACAAAGAAGTGTATTACAAGACTGAATCAACTATTGTATTCGAGCAGGCCTGAAACCTTGAAGGAGTAACATTTACAGAAAGACATTATAACTGACCAGGTGCTTTGCAAGGCTGTATTATTCCCAAGGGAAAGCTTTTTTTAAAATATAACATCAGCAATCTTTATGAATAGAATACTGTTAGTAAAAGTGATGTAGATGCCCTGTGACTAACCACGTCAGTAAGGTGGGCAAAACCTGAATGAAAATACTATAAAATATTCTGTACTTCCTGCATCATGTCAGACAAAACTCTGTACTTGTATGTTTTTTTGCCTCCTGGTGTACACTAGTAAACTTTTGCATCTGAGCCTCCTGTATTGTTATCTTTGTTTTTATTTAACAAAAACAATAAATGTTTGAAAGCTTAAACCATAGTCAGCACTACTTGTACCAAAGCTAGAAATGTACCTTGAATCTAGACAAAATGTAACGCATGTATTAGAACTGTACAATGGAAGAATTGAAGAGACAAGGTGGGCTAAAATAAGCCCAAGGCCAGGTTGTTTTTCTCAAATGTTTTTGCAAGACAGCAATAATCTGACCATGTCAGCAATAAGCCTGGTAACATTTTCTGTGTAACATACAGAAAGCTGTGTCCAACTATGTCAGCAGTAAATTAGTAACATTTTCTGTGTGACATGAAAAGAACTGTATAAGAATAACATACTGACCACCAGAAAGTTAGACAAATCTTGTGCCTACATGCTTTGTCTCCTTGCTGCAAGTAATAAAGGGTGCCTTGCTTGAACCTAACATGCATTGATCCTTGAAGTTTTTCCTTTTACAGATTGGTCCTTTGGATCGGAACCCTCACTTCGCCTCGGATCAGACGGCCAGGTGGCTGAAACCGTACGGGGAAGAAACCAAATCGGTTCTTCTTATATGGAAAGTCCTCCGACTGAATTGTCGTCAAAAGAGGCCAGCCACTTTCTGATCTGTGACTGAAGGATGGGTCTCCGTGAATCAGTGATCAATCATGTGGGCTCAGGTAAGGTGAATCTACTTTTTTCTGTTTTCTATTTTAGATCAGGGACTAGATGTGTATTGTTTTTTATCAGATTGTATTTTTCTTACAGTCAGGGATAAAAAAAGAGTACTGTCTTGTCATAGATCAGGAGAAACAGAATAAGTAGGCAGTCATTCTGAAGAGACTATAACAAAATCCGTGGTACACGTTAAAATTAAGAGAAGTTACGTAACAATCTAAGGTAAAATAAAATGGGTAATAATTGCACAAAAACACCCCAGAACCTGCCGTTAACGGAAGACGCAAAATACATGCAATCGCAGCATGCAGATAATATTAGATATTTTTCAAAATGGGTTAATAAATATGAATTTGACGGAAAATTAGAAAAATCTTCGCTTATCAAACTTATCAAACAACTCAAAAATGATTCCAAGGGTCAGGTAAAAAAGCAACGGCGGTTAGGAATTCCTCAAGCACACAGGTGGCTGGAGGAAGTAAACCGTAGGGACCAAAAGAATAAAGATTTAAAAGCAATGTTTTTAGATAAGGAGGATAATAACTTAGTAATAGCATCAGCACCTCCGCTTCCCTTACCAGAATATGAAGTGAGTGAACAGGTTAGTCCACCCCCACTATATCCTGTGGTCACTGAGGACAGAGATATTATAAAACTAAAACTAACTAAAATCAGAGATCCCATCGGGACCAGGTCCCGAACAAAGGCAAGTAATTCAGAAGAAGGTATTGAGTTATGGCAAATAGTTAAGAATTCATGATCTGTAGGAGAAGAAGAAGAAATATGCCTGCTTATAGAAGTACCTAATCCTCAGGCAGGTCAAGACAATCAGGACCCAACTATCTTAGTATATAGACCTTGGACTCCGGAAGATATCTGGAAAGCCACTGAGGGAATTCCCCATCCGAAGATTAATTTTAGAAAATTCTCAGAAGATTTACAAGGAATGAGGTTAAGTTATAAATTAAATGGAGAAGAAGTAGAAAAGGTAGTTAGACAAATTGTAGGGCCAGATTGGTACATGATTTGTGGCAACTGGAATCCTCATGACGCTGCACAAAGACCCCTCCCAGATAGCAGCGCAGAATTAGACATGAGATTAAAAGATCTTACTGACCGCATCTCTGAAAAATGGAAACCTAGGGCAGACTGGACTTGCATTAATCAATGCATCCAATAAGAAGGTGAAACAATTGACCGGTACTATGCCAGATTGTTAGAATGTTTTAATAACCACTGTGGAATGCAGGTTCCTGAAGATCAAACGCAAGATTCCCCATATGAACAGCAGTTAAAGAATGCATTTCGAAAAGGCAGTAGCGCGCCTATAAGCAGTTTTATTACGAAACACACGGTAGACCATCGTACAAGCAGGTTACAATCATTACTTGAATATGCTAGGCATGCCGAAAGACATTTTAATAGCAAAAAGAAAAAGAAGGCTCAAGTATTTTCTGTAGAAGACGGAGCAGAAGTTTATGAAGTACAGTCTGGGAAAAAGGGCAAGAAAAATGTACAGGGAAACAAGCAGTCTGATCAGCGATCAGTGGACTTTGAAGGGCGTAACAAAAGGGGAGAATGTTTTAAATGCGGTAAAAAAGGACATTTGGCAAGGGATTGCAGGAAAAATAAGGCAACAACGGAAGACAAGGAGGATGAGGACTGACTATATATAGTCAAGAATCACTAGAAGGGGATAGTAAAGAAAGGACAAATGAGAATGTGAAAGAGGGAGTAGAGGAAGTGCAGGAAGTTAGTGACAATGAAGAAAATGAAATATTAGACCTAGCTTTATTGAGCTTGGAGCTCTATTTAGCAGACACAAAACCAGAAGTTACACTCTTGGTAGAAGGGAGGGAGGTCAAATTTTTGTGTGATTCAGGGGCATCACGGACCCTGATACACCCCTCCAAATTACCAGAAAACATAGAGTCACCTGATTACATACTGGTCATAGCAGCTAATGGACAGCTGTATCAGGAGCCTCTCTCCCATAACATTGCAATAACTGATGCAGTTTCAGGATTAACATAGAAAAGCAAAATTGTAGTTTCTGCAAAATGCCCAGTAAATCTCTTGGGCAGAGATCTCATGCAGATATTTGGTATAGCAGTAGTCCCAACCATGCAGGGTATGGAAGCACAGCGACAAAATAATACCTTTGTGGTGCAAACGGAGGGTGAAATGTTTTACTGGTACAGCCAGGACTTGGTTACGACTGGTCCAGGGACTGTAACCGAGGAACTAATGAATATAGCCATCAGTAAGTTTCCCTCCCTTGACATTGACAAGCAACACCTGTTGCACTGTACCCTGTATTTTTGTAACACACCAGGACCTGATAAGGAATATGAGAGATAATTATTTAAGAATCATACAAATAGATTGATGCTGCGTAACCTATACTGGGACACAGAAGGGAACAGTGTAGCCAGCTGTTCACTGCCCCAGGAGTTTTTTGCACTTTATAAATCTAATCGACTACCACATGTTAGCTTAACTAAAAACAAAAATATAAAATGGGTAGACCTAGGAGAGAAAGCCACAAGATGGGAAAAACAAACAGAACTAGAACTGTCAGGACAGGGAATACAAGTACAAAAATTGAATTGGATAACTCAGACCAACCCAGCTGTGCACTTGCAATATAGCAAAGACAGCTGATGGACACTCCTATTAAAGGAGGAAGAAAACGCCTTGCGAGATATACCAGAGACTCTCTGGTCAACAGGGAAATCAGATGTAGGACTCATTCGTACAGCGGTGCCAGTTACTATCATGCCAAAGTCAGTATTCAGACCACAAAAAAGACAGTATCCCTTAAGAAAAGATGCAGAGGCAGGGATAAAGCCTATTATAGCAGCCTTACTTAAAGGAGGGATACTAGCAGAATCTCCCGATTCACCATGTAACACACCCTTATTTCCAGGTAAAAAAGCCAATGGACAATGGCATATGGTCCAGGATTTACAAGCTGTAAATGATGCGGTAATACCAAGGGCACCCATAGTGCCAGATCCACACACCCTGTTGAATGACTTAAAACCTCAACAAAAGTATTTTTCTGTGGTAGACATTAGCAACGCATTCTTTTCGATACCGATACACCCTGATAGCCAGTATTGGTTTGCATTTACATTTCAGGGAAAAAGATACACATATACATGCCTACCACAGGGATATTGTGAAAGTCCAATGATATTCTCACAAGAAATGGCAAGCAACTTGGTGGGATTCAACCCACCAAGAGGTAGCCAGGTTTTACTTTATGTTGATGACATTCTGCTGGGGGCCCCCACCCAGCAGGATTGTAAGGAAGATACCATAGCACTTCTACGATTTTTAGCTGCTGAGGGACATAAGGTAAACAAAGACAAACTGCACCTCTGGAAAAAACAGGTTAAATACCTAGGATATGTAATATCCAAGGAAGGTAGAATGTTAGATGAGGACAGAAAAGTAGCAATTTTGCAAGCACCAAAACCCACTACCAAGAAGGAAATTATGTCCTTCCTGGGTACAACTAATTTTGCGAGCTGGATTCCAAACTATGCTTTGGAATCTGCACCCTTAACTGACCTTATATATAAGATGCCTATGGCAGTGCAGGATTTGTTACAATGGACACCAGAAGCAGAATTTGCCTTTTGTAAACTAAAGCAGTTAATAGAGTCCTCACTAGTTCTGGCATTGCCAAACTATCATAAACGTTTTTTCCGGACTGTAGATTGCCAGCAGGGTTACATGACATCAGTATTAACACAACAGCATGGGGATAAGCAATGCCCCATCGCTTACTATTCATCACAGCTGGACCCAGTGGCATGGTCTTTACCCCACTGTGTACAAGCAGTGGTTGCAGCTGCAATGGCAGTACAGGCTTCAGCCTCAGTAGTCTTGTTCTACCCTCTCACTTTGAGAGTGCCCCATGCAGTCATGATCATTTTACTACAAGAAAAAGTGGCATATCTCTCCCCTGCTAGGCATGTTTCCTGCATGACTATATTGTTGAGCCATCCTCATATGACAATTGAACAATGTATGACTTTAAACCCTTCTACTCTGCTCCCAACCCCTGCAGAAAGCACACCCCACCTCTGCCTGCAGATAATTGAGCAAAAGACCCTACCTAGAAAATATCTCATGGACGTCCCCTTGTATAATGCCGAGGTGACATATTACATGGATGGCTCATGCAAAAGGGGTCCTGCAGGAAAAAAACTAGTAGGATATGCAGCAGTCTCTGATACTGAGATTGTAGAAGTAAAATCTTTACCACACAGTTTATTTGCGCAGGCAGCAGAATTGATTGCCCTGACACAGGCATGTACCTTAGCAAAGGGTAAATGTGTAAACATTTTTACTGATAGCCAGTACGCTTTTTCCTCTGTGCATGTGTTTGCACAACAGTGGAAAAACTGGGGAATGATAACATCTACTGGCAAACCTATAAATCATGCACAGTTTATTTTAGATCTTTTAGAATCTATTCAGTTACCTCAGAAAGTAGCCATTTGCAAATGTACAGCTCACAACAAGCAACAAGATAGGATTTCAAAAGGTAATGCAAGAGCTGATACAGCTGCAAAACAAGCAGCCACAGAAGTATTTCTTTTAAATGAGAAATTGCAACCATCTGAAGCTTTAGATCTAGACATGTTAAAAACAATGCAGAGACTCACTATGCAAGCTGAAAAACAGCGATGGATAAAACAAGGAGCAATCCTCAAAAAGGGGCTGTAAAGAAGGAAAACCAATACTACCCTCTAATTTGTTTCACTATGCAGCATTGTTGAGCCATGGGCAGTGCCATGTCTCAACAGGGGGAATGGTACAGCTGGTGAACCAGGTGTTCACAACATACGGATTTACAAACTACTCTAAATAAATTTGTTTGATGTGTCAGATTTGTAACAAACATCATGCACAGGGGGCGATAAAGCCCAAGCAAGGGAGTTTCCCCACACCACCATATCCGTTTCACACTATCTGTATGGATTTCATAGAATTGAACAAATGTGAAAATAAGAAGTATTATCTTGTCATTGTAGATATGTTTTCCAGGTGGGTGGAAGCCTTTCCAACCAAAAATCCAGATGCAGCTACAGTGGCAAAAGTACTTGTCAAGGAAATTATTCCTAGGTTTGGCATTCCGGAAAGAATCTACAGTGACAATGGTACACATTTTGTAAATCAAACCATACAGCAGTTAAGTAAGCATTTTGGTATTTCTTTAAAAAATCATTGTGCATACCATTCACAGTCTGCAGGGCTGGTTGAAAGGCATAATGGTATACTAAAAAGCAAACTGGGGAAATTAATAGCTGAGACAGGAAAAACGTGGTTCTACTGTTTACCCCTGGCACTGTTGAGCATGAGAACTGTCCCTACAGCAAAAGGATTGACTCCTTTTGAAAACTGTTTGGAAGAGCTTATACACCCCAGTGGAAACTTCTCATGTCATCAGACCAGGAAGCTGATTTTACACTAGCTGAACATATGAAAAAGTTGTTGAGTTCTAAACATCTGTTGCAGTCAAATTCTGTTTCAAATAAAAAACAAACCGAAACATCAGAAGTGGCAGTGAAGCCAGGAGACTGGGTATGGATTAAAATCGTGAAGCGAAAGAACTGGGCATCGCCAACTTGGGAAGGTCCCTACCAGGTGCTTCTTTCAACACCTACTGCAGTCAAAATAGCAGAACAAGCTTCGTGGATACACCTAACGCACTGCAAGCTGGTAAAGAACTTTGAATTGGACAAAGATCTTACCTCTCCATCGGGACCCTAAGCACAAAGTCTGGCTACAAAGGGGGGTCAGATTAATAGGACTGATCCATCTCAAACCCAGTGAAGAAACCATCGGTGCTGAAGGTCCTATTAGGACAGAGAGTAAGATCACGTGTCCAAAGTAAGATGACGGAATCCAGTAAGATCCAAATACACCTACTTGGAAGAACCGGAGAAAACGGAAATGCGGAACAACCGTTTCCACAAAAATATTACATGACCATCCTGTTGACTGTACTGGTGACAATAATCTTTTTATTGTGGCCATTTCTTTTCTCAGGCATGCAAGTAGAACTAAATAAGTGTGCAGAGTGGCACCCGAACTTTAATACTTACCAGGCAATTAAATATGTGTATGCTGAAACCTTCAATGTTTAGAATTGCTGGATTTGCACAGCTCTACCAACAGCATATGGGGGGCTACTGTTAACTGCATTTCCCCTAGGGGCTAACAAGACCTGGGAAAACTTAATTCATGATACATCAGATGTCACATCAAAAGATAAGGTAGCATTGCACTGTTTTTATAAGAATGATACAGTCAAGGTGGGTTGGAGCTATTGCAATGTAACTGTTCCCTATAGATGCTACACTAAATCCGATAACATCAGATTCTATTGCAACACGAGCTATGATTCATTTGTTGAACTGATGCATAGGACAATTGAAGAAGTAAAACATAATGCTGATCTCTACAAACAACTGTCTATAATCGACAGAAAAATGTTTCATGCAGAGCAAGGGTATATTAAAGTTACTACTAAAGTGGAAGATTGTTACTTTATATACGGAAGAAAAGCATATAAATGGCTACCCAAAAATTGGTCCGGCAGTTGTTTTTTGGGATACCTGGTTCCGGCCATATGACACACGACAGTTTTACCTCAAGGGAAGATTCGGAATGTCTGAGGAATCAAGAAGCCTGTCAATCCAGTGGAACAAATCAATGCACCCTGGAAAAACCATCATAACTTAGGCTCAGGGAATAAAAATGGACTGTCGCGCATGGATCTAAGTGATACTGTTATATCGTAGGCAGGAATACTACCAGCATATGGAGCAATGAAATCAATTTGGAAACTGAGAAAATTGTCTAAGCTTCTTGAAATAATGAGTAATGCAACCTTTTCTGCCCTAGAATTGGTAACCGATGAACTGACTGCCATGAGAACATGGCTCTTGACTTAACCCTGGTGGCAAGAGGAGGTACATGCGCTTTAATCCAGGAAGAGTGCTGTTCATATATTCCTGACAACAAACACGAGATAGACAACCATCTTGAGGTAATCCAGCAGGTGTCGGCCATGACCAAACCGGGACCAAATCCATTGATGAACTTTTTCCAGAAATTGTTCGGGGGGTGGGGCAGTATCCTGATGAACATTCTGATTGCCATCTGTGTAGGGATAGCTCTACTGATGGTGTGTGGGTGCTGCTGCATCCCCTGCATAAAAGGACTAATCAAACATTTTGTAGACATTTCAGTTTCGGAAACCTTATACCAAGATGCTGAACTCAAAGAGTTACTGAAAAACTGAAAATGCTTTCATGGGCTTAAACTAAATGACTCTCTTAACTGCAAGTCCTGAGTAGGAAGAGGTTAAGGGAAGAAAAAAACTGTTTATGCCTGTTTTGAAAGTAGAATAAAAGTATTAAATGGGGGGAAATGTTAGGAAAATGCATAATAGCAATTTGCATGCTTAGTACATTAAAGACTTAAAAGGGTTAATACATTTATTCTGTTCATACTGCATGAATCTTCACAGCTATTAGAAACTTAATAAAAGACACTTTATTCTGCTTATGCAATGAAAATATGTGCAGCTACCGGAAACTTAATAAGAGACATTCTATTTCTGCTTATGCCATGAAAAAATGTGCAGCTGCTAGAAGCCTTGATAAAGAAAACAATAGATGTTTGAAAGCTTAAACCATAGTCAGCACTACTTGTACCAAAGCTAGAAATGTACCTTGAATCTAGACAAAATGTAACACATGTATTAGAACTCTACAATGGAAGAATTGAAGAGACAAGGTGGGCTAAAATAAGCCCAAGGCCAGGTTGTTTTTCTCAAATGTTTTTGCAAGACAGCGATAATCTGACCATGTCAGCAATAAGCCTGGTAACATTTTCTGTGTAACATACAGAAAGCTGTGTCCAACTACGTCAACAGTAGATTAGTAACATTTTCTGTGTGACATGAAGAGAACTGTATAAGAATAACATACTGACCACCAGAAAGTTAGACAAATCTTGTACCTACATGCTTTGTCTCCTTGCTGCAAGTAATAAAGGGTGCCTTGCTTGAACCTAACATGCATTGATCTTTGAAGTTTTTCCTTTTACAACTATTATCTGTGTATTGTTATTCATACTCAGAACATTTATACACCACTAGCCTTCTGGATTTTAAGGTACATTTTAACTATAATCCATAGTATATTTGTCTGGCAGAAAGACACATTCACCCTTCCTCTGTTTTTCTTCTGGAATACGTAGTTCAAAAGTTATTAATTGAAGAGTACCTGTTTTTTGTGTTAAAGCATTTCTATTCTTTTTCTTGGTACATAAACGCAGATGGTTCACAGGATGCAGACATCCCACTGACACAGAGGCAAGGCAGGCTGGTCTGTGTGTGCTGTTGGTGACTAAATTAGAGTGTAACACCTGGTCACTGTGATGTAATGAAATGACTAGCTCTGGGTTAGTGTACAGCTGAGAGCTCATTCAGATTTCTGTTACTGACATACAGCAGAATCTGCAAGCCTTCTTGTGTTCCATGCCTCCTCTTCCCCTAGCAACAAATTCTAAACACACATACATACACAAAATGCAGATGTGTTGTTAAGGAAAGATGCAAACTTTCTGCTGACTTTTATTAAGAGAAAGAGCTTTTTGAGTTCTCAAAATGGATATTAATATTGAAAAATCTTATGTGTAATAATTTTGAAAACTGCAATAGAAGTCATTTTACAAGATCTTTTTTTAAGTTGGTGCAATGAATATCTTAGAATATGAGGAGAAGAAACAGAGACTCATCAGTACAGTTCTGTAGGTGTTACTTAGTCACTGTCTCATATGATCAAAAATAGAAAGCCTGATGCGACATTTCCCTACATTCTCTTGCTGCCACCCTGACTTTAAAATGAGGTTTCTATTAGTAATATCTATCTTTTTGTGCAAAGCACAAGTTTGTGACAAGAAAATAGGAATATTTTTGTACAGTTCCTTGGCTGTCTGCTGACGCAGTGTAATGAAGTCTAATACTTCTCTGCCATGTGCTATATACACAGGCAATGAGGGCAAATGTACTAGTTTTCTGATTTTACTGACTGCACTCTCTACAAAGGAAAAGGAAAATGAGAACAAAATATTTTTATTTCTTTATTTATAATCCCACAATAAGTCTATGTAGGACTCAACAAGAAAGACCCAGGCTACTCAGTACAAAGATACTGACAAACCTCCTTTTATCAAGGCACCATGGGACATATGCAGATGTAAGCCCAAAAATAAAAGTATTTCAGTACACTTTTTTGAATGTACAATGACTCTGGACTTCAGTAATATATTTAGGCCAATAAGCTAAAGGCCACTAGCTGCAGATATAGTTTGTCTTGTTTGGCCTGCTGCAAACTGATAGTTCATCTGTGATTCAAAACACCCATGTTATCAAAAGAGAATGATTCTGCTACATATTTCATATTTAGGATGGTATCGCGGTTTCACTGCCTACCTTTTAGTGAGTCATTTATGACAGCTAAATATTTTGCTAGGTACATTGTTGTCAGTCTGACTTACATTTGATATTGCAAGTTAAGTAGCAATACTGTGATGATCTATCACTGGCAATATGCTATAAATATGTTATAGAATTTATTAGGTATAATGCAGCATATAACAAAACAAAATGCTGTAGAGGTTTGTATCTTATACCTGTGTTTATAGGGCACATACACAATGAAGATGAATGACTGCAGTTATACTAATCAGCATTTCATACGTTGTACTGATAACACTGATGTTGGTGTGACTGAATGTGGCAGTGACAGGATATTTCATAACAGATGGGAACTCACCACACCTGGAACTCTGCTGGCAGAGTACTGTAATCTGGGAGGAATTTGTGATTCTTAATTAACTGGAATGTCAGTAGACAGTCAATACTGTTTATATTATGGTACAATGTGAAATGCTAAAATATTCTATATAGGCTCTGCCCAGTGAGTTGGTGGAGAAATCCTTTGAGATTCTCTTTTAGTGTGTGTCCTGCAGTCATGGCCTATGTGTAGAATTATGTAGATTCATGTCACTTAAACAAATCAGTGAAAACAGGAGAGTGGAACAAATCAAATCACCCCCCCCCCATTCAAAAACTATAGAATATGGCAACCACTCTCATAGAAAAATACATATAAAGTTTGATTATTATCACAAAATTATTAATTAAAAGAAGCCCCTAACACCAAGAAATAATAGCACAGTATTTTATTCCCACCTGAATGCCTCATGTGGGGGGGGGGTCGTCCCCACACCTTCATTAGTTAAATATACTAAGTTCTTGGTCATACAACTGTGGGGAAGTCAGTAACACCATGAGCAGTATTAACACATACAAACACTGTTCATTTGGTATAGCTACACTTAGTTACAGCATACAAGTACTTGGTTGTCTGAGAGAACCCTGTACTGTTAAGATCGGGAGTGTTTGCACTAGACAGAAGAATGTCACCAATGGTGTTCTGCATGGTCTGCCCTGGGCCAACTCCACTTATTTCTTTGACGAGAAGGCTGACATGACAGGACTAAGCTAAACTAAGTTTGCTGGTGACTGCAAACTGGGAGCAGTAGTCAAATCCCATTCTGATACTCAAATTCTCCAAGAAGAGCTGGATCAAACAAATGTTTGTTGCATTAATCATGGACTTATCCATGAGAAATGCAGCATCGTTTCCTTTGGTGAATCCAGCATCACTACTGTTTACATATAGATAACATTCCACTTAAAAATTTGACAGTTGTCTTGGATATGCTTGATGACAATATACTCTTCTTTGACCACTAAGTCTTGGTAGTGGTTAGAAAATCATTCTACCTTGCACTAATCCTTTATGGTATCTCCCCAAAACCAAAGCAGTTATAGTCTCACTTTATTCATCTCAGTGCAAATTGTACTACAGTTTTTAAGGCTGTTACAGGTGTCCAACTCTGTTCGGTGGTGCTGCTGTTGAAACTTTTATGTGAGACTAGAGCATAGTAGCACTAATCAATGCTTACACAGAGGAGTATGATTGGGTTTTGGATAATAACTAGCATGTTATTTGAGGCATGTACCCTTTGGCATATACCTCAGTAAGCATCTAAAGCAACTTGAGAGCCCTCAATGTTTCCTCTATAAAAAGATATCAGGTCTGAGTACCCTTAACCATTCTGATAGTCTAAATGTGCTGCCCCTCTTTTCAATATCATACAGACTCCTGAGGGGTGATTTCAGCTTAGACTTCTATTACTACAAATAGCACAGCATTCTTTGAAGTCCTTCACTTAAAGACAACTAGTGGTAAAGCAAACACCTGCTCTACAGAGAGGGAGGTGTGTGTGTAAGAGGGAGGTAGGTCTGTGTGTGTGTGTGTGTGTGTGTGTGTGTGTGTGTGTGTGTGTGTGTGTGTGTGTGTGTGTGTGTGTGTGTGTAAGTAAGGGGGGGGGACATACCTCACAATTATCCATATTTTTGCCTCATATTTCTGGTATGTTTCTCATCAAATTGTGTTTTTTCTTGCAAATCACTGAGGATTAAAGTCAAAATATTGGCAGACATTTGAGTTTTAGGCTTCATAACCTCAGAAAATGCATACTAATACAAAACTTGTTCTTCTATCCACTTTCTAAGGAGGTAGGGGTATGTATGTGTGTGTCATACCTCAGAACTGTAAAGATTTTCAGAGAGTGTCCAGATTTTTGCCTTATATTTTTGGTCTGTTCCTCCAAAATTTTTTTTTTTTTGACAAATCACTGGGATGAGCTAAGGATTAAAATTACTAAATAATGACATGTATTTGAGCTTTAGACTTCATCCTTTAGAAAATGCATTCTAACATAAATCCTGTTATTGCAGCAACTTTCTAAATGGGTCCCTAGTTTTGGGCCCTTGTCCCCAACATTATAACAGGCTTTGTCCAGATTTCTTGTGTTAAGAGATTGAGAGGTAGTGTGTGTGCATGTGTGTATGTATGTATAAGAGTGAGGTAGCATACCCCTCAGCTGTCCAGGTTTTTGCCCCATATTCCTCCTAAAAGGATTGAAGTTACTAAATAATAACAGACGATTGAGTTTTAGACGTCATATCCTTTAAAAACATGCATACTAACAAATTCTGTTATTTTTAGCAATTTTCTAAGTTCATGAGGGCAATATTTATAATCTGTCCCTGTTTATTTTAGGCTTTGTCCACATTTCTTGCACTAAGACGATGAGGGTGTGTGTGTGTGAAAGAGAGTGTGTAATGCCCCAGTTAGAGTTATCAGGTGGAATTTATTTTCAAGTGCATTTTTAAGGAATTGTGAGTTTCAAGGGAAGAGAAATTTACTGCTGCTCATGCTGTTGCTTAAAATGTACAACTGTTTTGTTCAGCAAATGGTATCACTATTGTCATATAGAATTTTAAAGCAGTTTTAGTAGCACAGCAGGTAGCATACTTGCATCTTGATGTAGAAGGCTATAGGTTCTACTTCCACAGCATGTAGATTTGTATTTTAAGGAGATTGGGTGCTGCAGTCCTGAGTATGTCCTCCTTTGAAGGAAATGCCTAGTAGCTATGAACCTGTTTTTCAGCTTGCCCCCATTCCCTATTACAATATACTAGCTTACCATTTTTTTTAATGTAGCATGGGCAATTTATTCTTTAAGGGCAGTAGGCACTGAATTTGTAGATGAAACACTGAAATATAAAGTTGTTTTCTAGCAACAACCTCTTCATTAGTTTCAGATCTCTTTAACGTGGAATTATTCAGATGACTTTTACTTCTGCAGAGATTGTGCATACTGACTGGCATTGGTGGACTGTAATGACAGAAGTTTAAGTGGCCTTTTATGCCTGAAATGTTCTGAATTGGGCAGTTTGTCATTATTGGTTCATATGTTTTGTTTCATTGCTTGCTGGAAAAACATTCAAAACTATAAATTCAAAATACAGTCTAACAAGTGGTGCTGTATTATAGAAGGGATATAATTAAATTATTTTATATTATTATTAAAACAATCTGTATATATTATAATCATATGTATAAATATGTACACTTCTTATGGATGGCTACTCTGGTTTATCACAGTAACAGGAAGGATACTGTAACATTTGTATCAAGAAATAAGGTCTAAAGCTTTTAATTAAGCATATAATGAAGTTGTTCACATCACTGATAATAGACCCAGTTTCATATAACTAAGGGTCAACCACACAAAAGCAGAAAACACCCAGAATTTCCCTCACCCACTCAGTAAAACTAATCTTGAAAAAAGAACTAATAATGTGCATATATTAGGGCTACTGGAATTATCTTTAAAAAGATGATGACTTGCAACTGTGTCAATGTCTGGATTAAGAAGAAATGCCTGATTAAGCATTAATTAAAAGATACACATAATTTAGTGACTGCACGCAGTTTAAGTTAAATACAGTTATAATGTGTCATGCATTCAGAGCACAGAATGCCAGCTTTTATTTAAACAGCAGCTTGTGTTACTGAGAGCTAATCTTGGAAGCCTAATAACACTAGTGTTATAAACTAATCTGTTTAAATCTGTATAATCTGAACAGTCTCATGGGACTCAGTTTAGTGTCCTACATGAGAAATACTGAGCTAATTGAACACTATTCCCCAGTAGTTGTTTCTAAGTCACTTATAAATAAATAAATAAATAAAACAAGGGGAAGTATTTTGAGATAAAACAAATACCTTGTCCTTATGGCAGGTAAAAAGGAAAACTCTGTTAGTACCCAAGTAAATAAAATGATTATTAGCAATGAATGAGAAATTATTCCAGTATAGAGAACTGAACAGCCAAGCCTTCTTTATCAGAATTCAAAACGGCTGGCAGCTGAAAGTTCCCTTGAGTTAGTTGCAATGTACATGGGGTATGCAAAAAAACTTATCATGGATTCCCAATTAAATCTAGATATCTGTAATCATTGTAGAAGTAAAGCATAAAACAGTATGCACACTGAGAATTTTGAACAGTGTTCATGGCACCTAGGGAGAAATAGCCGAGTAATGTGACCCTGTAATGGCTGCGTGGGGGGGGGGGGGGCGGAGGTGGTTGGGCTGCATGGGCGGGGCTCTGGGTTTGCACTCCCCCTACAAAAAATCCTGCGGGCTCCCTTGGTAATTAGTCCTGCTGATGTCAGGAGCACAGCAGCTTCTGGAAAAAAGACAGAGATGTGTGAAACTGTTTTCCATTGTCTTTATTGCAGAGAGGAAGAGAACGTACACTGATTCACCGCTACTTCCAAAGTAGTCATGGCTTTCATAGAAAAACAGAGCTACTAGGTCAGTCAATGGTCAAAAAGCAATTGTCACCTCTTTTGACAAATTTACATAAGCAGCATCACAGTATTGAAATGGTAAGCTTTAAACTTTAAATATTTGTTGTTTATACTGCTTTATATTTTAAGATGACTTAAATGTACTATCAAAGATGTCTGTGACATTTAGAAAAAAGTCAGAAAATATTGTTCTTGTAATTCCTGTAAATTATCAACACATTTCCCAAAGCATGGGGAATGGGCCTGTCAATTCAACTTGGACTACAAAAAGATATTTTGAACAAAGGCCTGCAATTTAGCTACATTTTTGGTTGCAGCTGTATAACTCCTTACTATACTGTAAAACAAGCCCAGAGACACAAACAAATAATGACCATTCAATAAATAAAAGAAGCAGTCCACTACTTGCTTGCATCTAGCATGATTCATATAAAGCAGATGGATTATGGGAAAGAGAAAGGCTTGAAGAAAAACAAGATAACACAAGATCAAAATGATATGTCAAACCCAGTTGGCAGCCATTTTGTAGAAAACATATTAGAATTCTATAAGCAGCAGTCAGGGTGAGTTTAAGGTGTTAAAATAGCTCGGAAAACAAAGACGGAGTGAAAAAATTATTTTGTTTAGTTCTAAGGTGGAGTTTTCCTTTAACAGCACTGAGGTTTACTGCTTACTGTTCTTACTCCTCAGCTATTTTTTTTTCTTATATTCCCTTCGCTTTTTCCAAATTTGCTACTCCCATTATTTGTCTCCTCTTGTCTCTCATCAGTTGCACTACGTCTTCAAGAAACTCACCCTTAGTCTCCCTTCCTTAAATGTATTCCTCCTTTGCTCCATCCCTTCCTTAAGTTTATTTCTCTTTGCCACAGACACATGTTAAACCATTTTCAGCTTTGAACCAGTATTTGTGCCCGATTCACCACTGACTCAGTGCACTACCCCTCCTCTTTAATTAAAAAATACAAAAGTATATTTTTATTTGTATTTTTCTCTCAAAGCCTTCCTTTTGCTAAATAGATATATAAATTATGTAACAGTGATGTCTGCAGTTAGAATATCTGCCTGAGGGCTATATTTGTACATACATTATTGATAAACATATGGCAGCTCAAATCAAATAACTTTGTCTACTATTATTGCTCCCTTGTCTTAGATAATAGCAGCTCCAGTGGTACTTTCACCTTCCAAGTGGGGTCCATTGATTGTTTTTAACAGTCCACTGTTTAGAGGAAGGGATTCCCACTGTATTTATGCTCACTAACACTTGAGCTCACGTCCCTCCCCTACCCTACTTCCAGTTCCTACCCACTCTCCTCCTATACTACATTTTTTCTCTACTCTACTTTGCATTAATCAATCCCATAATTCCAGTCACCCTTCAAAACTAAGTACACTAATTCCACACTCTCTTCTCAAATACTCCATATCACCTAAAATACTCCTCCTCTACATTTTCTCCCATCCTGCCTTCTTTACTGCCTTTTCACTTGCCCTATCCCTTTCTACTATTTTATACTAGACAATAGATTAGCCATACATCCCCTGCTGCTAATTTATTACTAATTATCTACATGGAAATATTAACACTAACCCCTCCTCTTTTACTGCTCACAACACTCCTCTCAGCCATGCTGTTCCCTCACCTAATAGTTCTTCCTCTCATATACTTAGCCCATCTTACATCCTACCAACATCCGCTACCCAACAGCTAGCTCAGTAGACACTATACTGTTCCTTCATTTCCAATTAATACCCCCTACAGCTTCACAGTAGCATCCTTCCTTTACATCAGATATCATCCTTTGTAAGAATAGGTACCTACAGTATACTACAACTGTTCTTTGCACAAACTAGACATTGCACCCAAGCTGAAATACAAACAATCCTACTCTTATACCTTCTTTTTACAATAGCTAAAAGCTTGTAGGAATATCCAACCTAATCTATGCCCAAGCAACTGTTCTAAACACAAGAATTCCACTAAACTCCATAGTAACTCTGTTCAGCAACTACTGCTAAAACAGCTGTCTGGCCTTCACTTCTATTCATGTAACCTGAGAAGTTTTTAGTTTAGAAGTATTCAAAACAAACTGTCAGAATTACATGTCTGAATAACTTATTACAATCCAGACAAACCAGTCATTTCTGAATCCTGGCTCACTCAAGAAATAAATAATAATGAAATCTTATCACCTTGATATGACATTCTAAGGCTGCACAGGACTCAAAAAAGGAAGTGGGATAGCCATCATCTATAAAAATAACTTTTAAGTATCTCCCTACACCCACTAAACTTTCCCCTATGCCATAAAGCCAAAATGCTTATATACTTCCCCAAAATCATCAACCACAAGAACTTATGCATAATACATGTCTACGTACCTCCTGGTAATAATATAAACATTACTGAATAATTCCTCTCCTGGACATTAACCAATATCTCTCAAGAAGCATAATATTAGGAGACATGAATATTGACTGGCAAACCAAAGACAGTGAAAATACTACCCAAACTTATATTTACCCAACTCATCTATACTTCTATCAGATACAACAAATCCAAGGATAGGAATTCCATCCTAAGTTCTCAAAATTCCGAAAAATTCTTGTGCATGTACTGAGTATAAATTTTATTTACTCTATAGAAAAATGTACAGTGCTTTGAGTACTTTGGTACTTTTTTGCACCAGAGGCAGCATTCTGAGTTGAATTTAGGAATTCTATCTTAGATTAGATGCTTACAAATAAACCAGACAAAATAAATTATGCAGATATTATTCCTGACACCCTTAACATCCACCTGACAATTCTTGCAGTAAGATAGCACATTCATGTCCAAAGGTGGCACCACTGTAACCTTGCTCACAATCTCTCCACCTTCAACAAAGACACTTCCATTGCAAACTTAAAATTAATAAACTGTGGAGTGCTAAACACAATCAACTTAGATGCAGCAGTTGCACTCTTTAACACAGCATTTCTAAAAATACTAAATGAGGCTGTACCCATAAGGACCAAAAGAATTAAATCAAACCCAGCTACCTGGCTAATAAAGGAAACTAAAATCTCATGAAAAACAGGGAAAAGCAAGGAGAGCTAGGAAAAAAATCAATAGTGATGCCAACAAACTTGAAGTAAAATCAATTTAGAAATACTTGTAAAACTAAGACGAAAATGTGACAAAAAGACTATGACATAAAATTACAAACAGCAAATCAGAACAACCCTAAGATATTCTGGTCCACCATCAGCAAGCTCTTGCATCCAGCCCACAAGACCCAACCTAGCGCCAAAACAGATACACTAGGAGACCATTGCTAACCAGTTTAACTCACATGCTGTAAATTCTGTCACTTCTGTCTTAAACCCACAATCTCCTACAACTAGTATACCACCTCTGGACCCCACAGCTCATTCCCAAACTTTCAAACATCAACCCATCCCAAATTCCACTATCAGAAAACTACTTAAAACTTTGAAACTCAGCACCCTTCCCTGAGACAACTTACCAGAGGAATACATCAAAATAGTTGCAAATACTCTGGTATACCCTAAAATCATCTTAATAAACCAGTCTGTCAAGGAAAGCTATGTTCCCAATCTGTGGGGAAAAAAATCCTACATACATAAGGGTGGAAACTCCACTGACCTGTCCAATTACAGATCTATAGTTATCCTATCCCCTCTGCCCAAAATCCTTGAAAAGTGTATACAACCCTAAGTTCTTCCCTGCATTACTGAAAACTCACTACTTCCCCCCCCACACAACATGGTTTCTGTCCCCATCACAGCACCACCACTGCACTACTAAGCTTTGTTACGGTAGTAAATCAAAGCAGAAACAACAGTAACTTTATGTCTTTCTGAACTTACTGCTGTCCACACAAAATTACTATACAAGATGTTTTCTCTACGTTTTGATAAAGTCTCACTGTCCTGGTTTAACAATAACAAGCTGCAAAGTGACAAAACAACATCTCTTTCTTTTCCTCAGCAACTGTGGGAGTCCCTCAAGGTGCTGTATTAGGTCCACCACTTTTTAATATTCATTAATGACCTCCATGTAGCAACCAAACAAGCAAACATCATTAATCTGTTTTCATTTTCTTGTCCTCAAATATAACAATGTATGACATTTATATTCTACTATGTACTATTTCCGTATCAGGCGTAAAAAAATCTTTATCAAACTGTGACTAACTTATATTGACCTAAAATGTATTCATGCTTAGTTTATAAAATGTATTATCTATTGTTTAACTTTTTACTCTTTTCATTGTGAACCTTTTCTCCCTGGGCCTCCACTGAAAAGGGGTAGCTTGTCTACACAGTCGGACTATCCTGGTAAACAAATCCAATAAATAAATAAATCAGTGGCACTCTACCAGCTTTTGGAAAATGATTCAACAGATGACAGGTTGCAAGACAAAAGACAGCAAGATAAATAAAACAGTCATCAGACTCCATTCATAAAGGATATCAGCAACAACTTGCTCACCATTCCACAGGACATCAGAGGTGGATGGACAGAGTACTTCTATCAGTTTCTGAATGAAGAAAGCCCCACAGAATCTTTACTGGCCCATACACAGCCTGTGATGAAAGAAAAATAAGAACCTACTCTAGAAAAATTAGGAATAGCACTATGGAAAATGAACTCAATGAAAACAGCAGGCGCAGATGAGGTCACAACCTATGATCAAAACGTTCAATGAGTTAGGTGAAAAATGGTTCCTTAGAGTACCCAAAGCAGTAAAGAGAGAAAGGTGTATTGCAGTTGACTTGAAACTAAGGATTTTAGTGCCAGTGTACAAAAACAAAGGGGACATTCACATATTTGGGCAGTACAGTAGTATCAAACTCCTGTACCTGCGGTGGTGGTGCTGCGGTAGCATTGTCGCCTCATAGTCAGATGCTGTCCGATTCAATTCTCAGCTACAGCGTCTTCTGTGTGGAGACATGCGTGAATGGGCGTACCTTTGTTGAAGGTTGTGCGTCAGGGCTGGTAACTCGGCATGTAAAAATCAACTACCAATCATTAGCGGACCGGAGTTCCGCTGTGGCGACCTCTAACCGGGAAAAGCCGAAAGACACAACAACAAAAAAAGTAGTATCACACTCCTACTGTACTGCATGGAAGGGCTGGAGAGATTGACATAAATAAACATGTGGAGTGATAGAGAGTAAGACAGCAGATAAACATTTAAGATTCAGATCAAGATGCAGCATAACTGACTGATGTTTGCAGTGATATAGATAGTGGAGAAGAAGCAAGAGATGAGGAAATAGTCCAACTGGGCATTCCTAGACTTGGAGAAAGCATATGACAGTGTTCTCAAGAAAACTGATTTGGACAGTCCTGTGATGGATAAAAGTCCCAGAAATATTCATAGAATTAATGCAGGCTATGTGTAAGGATATAAATTCGAATAGTGTTTGGACTCACAGAGGGGTTACCAGTGGGAGTTAGAGCTCATCAGGGTTCATTTCTGAACCCACTGCTGTTCATACAGTCGATGGGCAATATTAGCAAATAGATGAGAAGTGACAGATCAACAAAGCTCCTGTATGCGGACAATGTAGAATTACAACCAAATTTAGAACAGGTGCATCAATAAATCATATGGGAATGGAATGCTAAACCAAAAGCACGCAGAGAGAAATTAAGTACTGACAAGACAGTTGTCATGACAGCAGATGAGGGAACTCAGAAGAAGCAGAAAACTGAGACAGAAGGGAAAATAATTGAACAGATTAGCAGCTTCAAGTATCTGGGATGGGTGGTTGAAGAGAAGGGATGAGAAGTCTAGATAAGGAGGTTAAAGCTAGAATCTGAGGTATTGCAGCCATCTGGCATAGAGTGTCAGAGTAGCTTGTGACAGTAAAATGTCAAAAAATGCTGAAAGATAAGGAGTATAAAACAGTGCTGCAACCAGTACTTCTGTATGGTACAGAAACCCAGACAATGAAGGCAGAGCAGTTGAGAAAACTACAGGTAAAAAAGATGAAGTGCCTGAGATGGATGGTAGGATGCACACAGTACGGCAGGCAAAGGAGTGATGACATTAATGCAGAAGCCAAAGCACATCCATTTACCTTGGAGCTGCATTGTGCTCCTTAGCTTTATTGTATTACTTGCTATGCAGCCATGTTAGGCATGTTTCTGAATACCAGGGCAAGTTTTTCAGAGTTAATCAGTAAATGTCTAATGTTGCATTTTGATGGACTGAACTTACTCTTCCATAAGTCTTAATAAAAGCTAAACATTAGAGAAGTTTTCTTTGTACTACAGAAAGCAAACAATTGATTCATGTTAGTGAGTCTGCATATTTGACTCTGTATGGGTGGGAAGTATAATATAAAGAATATGATGGGGTCAACAGTGTAATACATGGAGCTGGGTTTGTGAAGTGCTTTACGGCTTTGAAAGCTGTGACACACTTAGCTGCTCTCTCATGGACTATGTCGAGAAGAGAGGTGTATATTACGTTACTGAACTTTTAAAAGTTCGAACATCATATGGTCGAAGCCATGTGATCAACCTTTTAAAAGTTCGAAAAGCTAAAATAAATAAATAAACAACAGGAAAAAAACCTACCTGACCATTTTAAGCAGGGGGCAATATCCCCTGGCCCCGCCAAGTGGGGGGGGGTTTCCCCCAAACCCCCCACTCTTTAAATATACCGACTCTGCCATCACACTACAGTGTAGGAAAGGGAAATCTTCCCATTCCACACTGTACAGAGATCTCCGTTGAAACGTTCAAACTTTTAAAAGTTCGGTCATATGGTGTCGACCATTTGATGTTCGAACTTTTAAAAGTTTGATAACATAATATACACCCCCAGAAGAGATGTTTACTCATCAATCTTCTGCTTTAAAAGCTACTTCATTCTGCGATACTTTTGCTTTTTGTTTGTGGCAGCACAAAGTGCATTGCAGCTTTGAAAGTAGTCAGGTTTCTCCAGTGCAGTTTGGTAGTGGATGTTGTTTGTGTAGCATGACACTCAATAACTTAACAACCTTGAAAAGTATGTAATATTAAGGAATATGACCAGGTTGCTAACCAGAACCATTTGAAAGGAAAATAATTTAAGGTATTCACTTCAACAAGAAAGCTTAAGAGGTGAATTTCTTAAATTCATTTCAAGAATGCATTTACAAATATTTATGACTGAAGAACTGATTATAAGCCTTCTGTACTACCTGGAGTTTTAGCTTCCCTGATGTTTTAAAATTTATACAGAAGAAAAAAAATGTGTGTCTAGTACACGTGTCCACATGTTAATAGCTCATGAATGATTTGCTCATTGTCACTTGCTCAAAATGGCAACTGTCCTACCTTCTACGAGCCTTGACCTACTAAATTTGCACAGGCCTCCTACCACCCAATCTTGGTAGACTGCATACTACTACCTTAACCTTAACAATAAAAGTCCCACCTGGTCCCTAAACCAAAAATGAAATCTTACTTTCTAACCATAACCCTGAAACTCCATTTCTTCTCTCACTCCCTAAACCTAAATTCTCCTCCTGCTCATAAAATGTAAATCCCCCACTTGCTTCTTAAATCTAATTTCTCCAAGCACTCCCTAACTGTAATTACCCTTCCCACTCCCTAAACCTAAAGATTTCAAATAGTTCCTTAAATGTAATCTCAAACTCCACTCCACAACCATAAGTCAAAATCCTCCCATCATCCCCTGAACCTAACAGCTGAACACTCATCTCCTCCACCATATCCCCATGGCTGCCACACTTAACTTACTCAAACAAAAGTGTATGTTCAAGTGACAGCTGTCAGTTCCACTGTCTCCTTACAGTTGCTGTCCCTTGCCCAAACATGTATTTGAGTTTGAGTGCAAACTGTACCACGTGTGAGCTGATAGAAAGGTGAGTTTCTGGCTTTAATTAGGTGGTCTGTCAGCAGCTAGTACTTGAAAAGTTGTACTAGACCCATAAAACTTAGCAGGCAAAGTATTTAACAGCTTTAAAAGCTGCAACACACTAATGTTGTGACATGGACAGAGTAAAGAAGAGAAGCATCCTTCTTATCAATGAAAACCAAAAATTGTTGAGACTTTTCTCTGTTTGTGTGTGTGTGTATGTGTGTGTGTGTCTGTGTGTGTGTGTGTGTGTGTGTGTGTGTGTGTGTGTGTGTGTGTGTGTGTGTAAGTAAATGTCTTGCAGTAAAGCTACTAAAATGTGTAATCGTAATGTAGTGGCTGCAGTGTCTATGCCAGAGTGTGAGGCCTGATCATAACAGCTGTTAACAGTGCTTACCAAGCCATGTTATGCATCTTTCTAATGTCAGAAATGTTCCATAACAAACTTATCTAACTGCCAGTTTAGGAGGATAATCTGTGAGATTCATGTATTACAAGACTGTTATGCACTTTTTAAAAGTTATCATTATGCTGACATATAATCACTGTGCACCATACCACTCAACTCTACAGATTTTCACAGAATGTCCAGATTTTTGCCTCATATATTGGTGTGTTCCTCCTAAAATCTGTACCTTTCTGGCAAATAGCTAAGGATTGAAGTCATTAAATAATGACAAACATTTGAGTTTAAGACTCTGCATCCTTCAGAAAATTCATGCTAATGCAAAACCTGTTATTCTGACAACCTTCTAAGTTTGTAACAGCAATAGTTACAATCTGTCCCTATTTATCCCCCCATCATTTTAGGCTTTGCCCAGATTTTTAAGAGGTTGAGAGGTGTCCACCATGTATTACAAAAGATGTAAATCCTTCTCCCATACAATACCACTATAATTATGTAAATACCATTGTTAAAACTTGCTGTGAATAGGTTCATACACACACACAACTAAAAAAAGCCTGTTGTGGCACTTGAGCGTGGCCATGACAAGGTTGTCATTTTGAAGTTCTTATTTATGAATCCTGCAACAGCAATATTATTATTTCATCAGTTTCCAAGTGCAATGAAGTCACTTGATGTGTTATACATGAACATGGAGAAGTTCGGGTCAGATAAGATATTTTTGCTGTGATTCACCCTTTTATAGTTAGTTGCATACTGGTGCACAGTTTTCCCCACAATAGACTATGTGTCATGATTATGTTTCCCTGGCATGCATTTGCATAAAATAGTGGTCTCATTTCCCCACCAGTGTTCATTAATGTAGCATTACGTTCACATATATAACGCATTTCTGGTCCCTGAACTACAGCATAACATGGGATTATGACTCTCTGCCAGGCTACACATGTATATTCCGGTGCAACTGCATATCGTATATTATGTAATTTGTCAATGAATGCCAGTATTAGTTACCTTCTCACTCATACCTCAACCCATTTAACGGACTGAAAAGACAGCATACATAAAGGACAGTTTGGAAGGGATACTTTAAACTATAATGGCATTGACTACCAATGATTCTCTGACTTCTGAACACTTGGGACTAAAAAAAAACAACATATGCTCACAGAACCCAATCAGAGAAAGCCAAGAAAAAATATAGCTGTACAAAAATGTAGTCACCCCTCCTTTTATCAAAGCACCACAGGAACTATGTTATTTTCCCTTGAAACATATATTTCAGTGCACTAGTTCTTAATCACAGTATCATATTGGTCTTTAGCAATGCACTGAAGTCAATAATACAGACTCCTCCAACTACAAACATGATTTGCCTTTTGTTTGACTTATCAGCATAATCTCATTGTAATATCTCACTATGCCCCCCAATACTTAGCTTAAAAAAGTTTAGCATACATTCATTTTCGGCTTAGTAAAAAACAAGGTTCAAATAATAAGTTCCACAACAGATACATATAGGACCCAAAAATATTTGCACACCACCCTTTATCAAGTCATCATGGGAGATATGCATTTACTTAAAAAACTGATAATGTTTCAGCACATTGGCACTTGAATCTACAATGGACTATGAACAACTTGGTAGTTAGATCACCAAACTATCATAGAACAAATAAGAGTTTACTGGCAGTGCAGCCAGGGTTCTCACCTATCTTTTTTTTTTTTCTTTTGTTCAGGTAATCAAACCAGTTGTCCAGTAGTCCAGAAAACATTTTATAAACTCTAGTATTTAGTTTTAGAAAACTAATAAACTATCAGAGTTTGTTAAATTGGCAGATCTGGTATGCTTTCATTTAAAAAAACGCATTTCAATTGCATGGAAAACCAGAAAAAAAGAGGGCATTCTTCTCCCCCTAATGTACCTAAGATGTCACAAAATGGGCAGAAAGTGGGCAAAGAGATGGGAGGAGATGGGTGGGATTCTGGGAGGTTGGAGGTGTATGACTTTGGTCCAGTTTCAGCCCCAATGAAAGGTGGCAACCCTAAGTGCAGTATGTACTGGTTTTAGTATATGGCAATTCTACTTGCTGATATATTTGCACACACACACACACACACACACACACACACACACACATTCTGATGTCAAAAAAAGTGCTTAACAAGTGCTTCTTAAATTACTTTAAAGTGTTGTTAAGCTGTAGTTTCACATTACAGTACAACAGCAGCAATTACTTGCTACCACAGAACAGCAGTGACAAACAAGAACAGCTTTAAAAGCTGTTATACAAGTCAATCTACTACACTTTTAAACAAAAAAATGTGGCACAGCAAAGTATCTAAAAGATTTTTAGAGCCATTCTGTCCTTGGAGTTACTCCTCACTTTTGCCTGCTGTCTGTGTGGCAGTGCTGTTTTATAGCTTTCAAAGCTGTAAAACATTTCACAGTCCTACATTTTTTTCCTGAAACTTGTAGCACATGGAAGAGATAAAATGCAGGTACTAAAGAATTATGATCAGGTCATAATCCTTTATGTTATGCTTGGTTTACAACATCCAAAGGAAAAAAAAAAAAAAATATATATATATATATATATATATATATATATATATATATATATATATATATACACACACACACACACACACATATATATATATATATATATATATATATATATACACACACACACACACACACACACACACACACACACACATATATATATATATATATATATATATATATATATATATATATATATATATATATATATATGGCTCTACTTCACAATGCTGAAATTTCAGAATGCCGACACGATATGACCAACATCCAAAATCTCGACATTGTAAGTAGACCATATAAAACTAAAATAAAATTTCCTTTCAACTGCTAGCAGGGGTGCTTCGCCCCCCCCCACCCCCACCACCGTAACTTTAATATACCAACTCCGAGATCGCACTACAGTGCAGGAATGGAAATCTTCCCATTCCGCACTATAGTGAGATGCCGGTTCCACATTGTCGGCATTCCGAATGTTGATCATATGGTGTCGGCCATATGGTTGTCAGCATTCTGAAGTGCCGGCAATGTCAGGAAGACCCATGTATGTGTATATATACATATATATATATATATATATATATATATATATATATACACACACACACACACACACACACACACACACACACACACACGTAGCCGCGGTGGTACAGCAGTAGCGTTGTTACCTCACAGCAAGAGGTTCTCCCGTTCGATTCTCGGCGTGGCTTGGGAGTGCCTTCTGTGTGGAGTCTGCATGTCCTCCCCATGGTTGGGTAGCATTCAAAAGATCTGCGTGCGTAAATGGGTGTGCCTTCGTTGAAGGTTGGGCGTCGAGCTGGCACCTCGGCGTTTTGTAAAAATCTACTGCCAGTCATTAGCAGACCGGAGTTCCGCTGTGGTGACCCCTTACCAGGAAAAAGCCGAAAAGACAAACAACAACAACAACACACACACACACACACACATTATCTAGCATCACTGATCCTCTTCCTGTTTCTGGGGGCTCAATCTTGAAATTAATATAGCTGTTCTGTTCTCTGTAGCTGAATATCTTGCCAAATCAATTTTGTGGCAATATTTGATAAAATAATCAGAAAATATTAACCTTATTGTCAAACATATAATTTTTATTGCAGAGTCTAATGCCAAGTTTTCTAATTAGCACTTTTCCATTATGGTGTTACTGTATAACATCAAATATTATTGTGCAAATAAAAACAACTCAAAGTTAATAATATTGTAAGCTTCAGTTTATCTAGAATGTTACAATATTACCAAGTTAACTCAAGTGTAACAAACTAAATAATTAACATCAAACAAAAACAACCTAAAGTTAACTTTATACTTTAGCCTACAAAGCAAGTGGAATTGGAGGGACACAGTAAATCACCTTTGCATAATATAATTTGACCTTGCAGAAATAAAACAGCAAAGAGAAACTATCCTGCATGATATATTATTTCTGCCTATAACTCACTGCATAAACTGTACTTGATGTCTGTGTTTCTGAAGTTGGAGTATGAATTCTCTCTACTAGTAATACATGTATTAATCTTTAATTTTTAAGAGTGTGTACTGAAGGCAAGCACATTTTTCTGAATTTATGAAGAGTCTGTTACGACCTGCGAAAGGAGAAATGAGGACTGTAGGGATTTTTCTGTGTTGCTGGTTATTTCAATATGTCCCCACACAGACATTCTAAGCACAAACTACAGCAGATGGTCATGTTTCTTAATTCATTTCTCACAAGAATACTGAATTATTGATACCAATACAAAGACTGATGTTTTAATAAATAATGACAGTTTCATAGCTCAATATGCATAATAAAAATAAAAAAATCCCCAGTGGTATCATTGCAATGTGGATTTATTACAGTAGTATAAAACAAAGCCTTGGAATTACTCGACTGTAAAAAACTTGCAATGTCTGTATGTTTGCAGGTGATGTACCGTTATTAAATAACATACAGAAAAGTGGGAATACAACCCGCAAAACTAAAACAAATGACAGAAACTCTGGTCTGTTGTTTCATGGCCTGGTCCTTGGTGCTGTATAATGACTAGCTAGAACAGCAATATGCATATAATTTTAGTGATTTTATTTATTTATTTTTTTTCTTAACTTACTGTTACTTCTCAAACAAATAATATTGTCTTCCACTCAGCACAACCTCCCCTGCTTGCAGGTTCTCTAAGACCACTGTAATGTACAGACAGACAATAAAAATCTTATTAAAGGCCATCTATCACTTTGGGATTATGCTCATTTGGTCTAAAAAGTTACTGCTTTGTATCACACTCCTCACTTCAAGCTAACCTAAACTTTTATACATTTGCAAAGGAAAGGTTAGTACCATCTTTCAACAAAAGGCATGCAGAATGTACATAGAAGACACCACAGTTTAAAACTGAACTGAAGAGCCTAAGGCTGTGAAGCTAAGTGTTAAGTGCACTACCACTTCACCAAGCAAGCCAGCTGCCTCACATCCCAAAGACATGCCATAAGTGATGTGGTGATCCTCTAAACTGCCTGTGGGTATGTGTGCATTCTGTAAGTGAATGCTTGAGTGTGCAAGTGCATGCACATGCGTGTGTGTGTGTGTGTGTGTGTGTGTGTGTGTGTGTGTGTGTGTGTGTGTGTGTGTGTGTGTGTGTGTGTGTGTGTGTGTGTGTGTGTGTGTGTGTGTGTGTGTGTGTGTGTGTGTGTGTGTGTGTGCGTGTGTGTGTGTACAAGTGCATATTTGCATGGTAACCATATGATATTTCAGGGCTCGATGTGTGAGTCCTAGAAGACTGAGACTGAGCTATAAGTGCCTTATTTAATAATGTATGACAAGAGCAAGTTATAGCCTCACATTTCAAACATTCATATCTCTAGAAAATAATGAGTTATTAAGCTGTACAAACTGCATATTATTCAAAATAAACTTACTAAACTAGTCTTTACCCTGGTAGCATTCATTAGACTCTAGGGCTTAAACTAGATATGGTGAGTCACAATAAATACAGTAAATAGCTATTTTTGGAACCCTAGTAAGTAACTTCAAATACCTTAGCAGCCACTGAGGCTATACAAATACAGCCAACATCATTCTATTCATCCAGCTGTGTCCTTTCATATGAGGCTAAGCAGTTCTGTCTGAGTTGTTTGGTCATTGAGATATGTGGAGAAAAATATGAACATTAAGGTAGTATGAATAGTACATGAACAACATTTATTATCTCTTTAGCTGCAGTTGCCCATTAAGTCAACTTTAATTTTTAACCTTTCAATAGCTTATATGGAGCATAGTTTTGCAATTATTAATGTAAATATGAATAGGCAATATTAGATGCCTGGAGTTGTTACTACGATGATCCCAAGAAATGTTTAATGAGATAAACCATTTTAGCACCTTTTTTCCAAAGCCAGGATTCTAGACTATAAATTGAAGAGTTGATGGTCCTGATATATTCAGAAAGCTCCAAGTGCTTCCGACAGATATAAAAATCAATTGACTTCTTTCCATTTCAGTGACTGTCCCCCTTAAATAAAAAAAAAAGAATAAAGAAAAGCATTTATTTTTGCTGATTCATATTGCAGTTTTGAAAACAGTACTTTTTACCCTAATTTGCTAAATTCTTCACTATCTTGTAATATAATCTAAATCTACCATTCTTTTGTTTTATTTCCTCCTTTTCTGTTAACTATGTTTCCTTTCCAGAACCATACATACATACCATAATATAAAAATAACAATGTACTTAAACCTGCAATCTGAGAAGTGAACACTTTTATTTGCTGATGTAGAGAAATATCTTTAACAAAATATATGTATTCATATAACCATATATAGATGGTTTAAAAGCATTCAGCTGAACAAAGACTGGAACAAAGTAGCATTCATTTTCTGTTCAAAATGTAGTTGCTCATATACTGTATGTACATTTAAACTGCTCAGCACCAGATTAATGTGGATACATTCTCCTTTTCATCAGTTTAAATGTATTTATCTGTTGTTGACCAGGTTAGTCCCACTAGGCTACCAGATGCTTTTCAGGGGAGACCCGGGGTGATATATATACTTCTAGGGGAAATTTGGCCAGGGTATCAATGAACTTCCCCTTATCTATTTAATAGGTGCCATGGGATATTTCACATCCGATCACTTTTCATTACACTTCTCTCTCTACTAAACTTCACATACCAACCCACCCATATTTTTCTCCTATCTCTCTACTATTCACCATGTCGGTTATCACCACTCTTCTGAGCAACTCTCTCCTACTCATTACCCTCTACCTAACCTCCCCCCCCAGTACTTTCATCACATCAAACATAGCACACTACCCCTCTCCTACACCCCCCACTGCTACATACCATACAGAACCAAATATCCATTTTTTGCATCTGTTCTAATCTTTACACTAACTCTAACATATTACTCTTCCACTATACACATGTCCATACCCCAAACTCTCCTTCCTATCCAAATTTGTTTCATCAACTAATATCCAAGCTCAAACTTTCTCTTCTTCTGTGCTCACTAACATAAATCAAACTCCAAGCTGACATACATACTAACCCAGAGCTCACACAGCTACTCCCACCCCACCCAATAACACCCACAACACCTGCTAATACTACCCTCTTCCTTCCTCCCCTAAAAATTCCAAGTCAGACTTACTCTTAACTAATTTTAACCTCAGAAGTATCACCAAAAAAAGTGAATTTCATGTAGCCCTAGCTACCTATACTCCTGATAAGGTAATTATTTCAGAGACATGGCTAAAACCCCACATTAAAGATAAGGAAATACTTACTAGTGATTATAATGTTATTAAACAAGATAGGCTGAACAAGCATTGTGGAGGCATTGCCATCATGTATAAAAATTTCCTCAAAATTTAAAAAGTAATTTGTACTCCTCCAGATCTATCAGAAGCAGACATTCTAACCACCCCATTTGAAGTAAATCCACATAAAACCATCATAATTATTGCCTCCTACCTACCACCAAGAAATAATCTACCTACCGTTGAAAGTCTCCTATCCTGGGCATCCTCTACTTTCAACCAGGAAACTATAGTGCTAGGTGATTTCAACTTGGACTGGCTATCCGGCTCATCTGACAACCTCTCCAGTTTTATCAATCTATTAATTTGCACCCAAACTATAAACACCCCCACTAGAATCGATAAACACACTAAGAAATAATTTATTCTAGACTGGATACTAACCAATAAGCCCAACCTTGCCCACCATGCTGGATGCCTCCCCAGTTCTCTCAGTGATCACTCCCCTTACCTATTCACTAAGGAAACATATTCACTCCCCTGTAATGTCATTTTCAAACACATAGGCAACAAAAGAAACTTTTCCTCTACCATATTAAATTCCCTACTTCAAAACTGCAAGTGGTCACCTCTAAAATCACTCCACCTAGAACAAGCTGTACAATATTTTTAATGATACCTTCCTCAACATCCTTAATAACCTCACTCCAACAAGAAAAATATGCTCCAAAGCTAAAAACCTACCTTGGATAAACAAAGATGCTAAATCTCTCATAAAACAAATGGCTAGAGCCTGGACTGCTTATCAAATTTCCAAAACCTCAGAAGACCTCACCTTTTACAAACAACTTAGAAACCTAACTGAGAAGCAAATATTATCTGACAATAAAATCTTATTTTCTAGCCTGTCAGCAAAAACACATAAATAAACCACATTTTGGCAAAACATTAACTACCTCCTCAACCCGGGCAAAACCATCTACAACAAGTAGCACTGAAAGCTTAGCATCCCAGTTTAACTCTCATTTCATCACAACTATCACCTCACTTTTAAATAACAACACATCTAACCAACTACTTACAGTGCCTACCTACACTAACTCTAAACCCAACTACTTTTCTTTTAAACCCATACAAACCTCTTATACCAAAAATCTCCTATCAAAACTAAAACCTACCTGTCTAGCAGCTGACTAACTCCCTAGTGACTTCTTTGAAATCTGCTGTCAGCTCCATCACCTTTCCCATATTTGTCCTAATCAATTGATCCACCGCAGAACAATATGTCCCCATACTCTGGAAAATATCCCATATAATCCCCCTCCACAAGGGAGGCCCATCTAAAGATCTCTCTAATTATCGGCCCATTGCCATTCTCTCACCCCTACCCAAAATCTTAGAGAAATGTATCCATAAGCAGCTCCTAGACCACCTCACTATAAATAACCTCTTATCAAGTTCACAGAATGGCTTCCATGCAAAACACAGTACCTCCACAGTCCTCATAAGTTTCACTAACTACATTAACCTCTTCAAAAACAATGGACAGCCAGTTCCTACTAAATTACTTGATATGTCCAAAGCTTTTGATAAAGTATTCTACAACTGCTACTAAACACTCTAGCCTCCTTCAACCTCAACTCTACAGCTCTCAGCCAGTTCTTTAGCTACCATACTAATCAACAACAGGCAACTAAATGGGATAATAAACTCTCCATACTCCTCCCAGTCTCTCTCGGGGTTCCTCAGGGTTCCATCCTTGGCCTTCTCCTTTTTATTATATTCACAAATAGTCTAAACACTACCACTAAATCTGCTTCAATCATTCAATATGCTGACAATGCTACTCTTATTTGCTCTGCTCCCACACCCCAAAAATTCCAGGATCAACTGCAAAAGTCATTTCTAAATATTGAAAATTGCCTAAATGAACTTCAACTCATCCTAAACCCAAACAAAACAAAATTACCCGGCTATAATATCCTAAGGATGGATCGAGCAACCAAAAGGGGTGGGGGAACAGCTGTAATGTTTAAGAACAGATTGAACATCAGTATGAACCCATTACATCCTCCCCAGGACTCTAATATAGAACTTATTGCACTAAAGATTTGCCTCAATACCCAAAAATGTATCAATCTAGTTGTTCTCTATATTCCGCCAGGGAAGAACCTTGATAACCTAGAGCAAACTTTAAGTTGGTTAGCCACCAATTACCCTCAAGAAACTATAGTACTAGGGGACTTCAATATTGACTGGTCCCAATTGCCTAAATGAACTTCAACTCATCCTAAACCCAAACAAAACAAAATTACCCGGCTATAATATCCTAAGGATGGATCGAACAACCAAAAGGGGTGGGGGAACAGCTGTAATGTTTAAGAACAGATTGAACATCAGTATGAACCCATTACATCCTCCCCAGGTCTCTAATATAGAATTTATTGCACTAAAGATTTGCCTCAATACCCAAAAATGTATCAATCTAGTTGTTCTCTATATTCCGCCAGGGAAGAACCTTGATAACCTAGAGCAAACTTTAAGTTGGTTAGCCACCAATTACCCTCAAGAAACTATAGTACTAGGGGACTTCAATATTGACTGGTCCCAATGCTCAGATAAGTCAAATCCACATCCAATCAATCTACATGGCTTCTCCCAAAATATTACATCCCCAACTAGAATTGGTAATATTCAGCAAAAAGAGAGCACGATTGACTGGATTCTCACCAATAAAGATCCGAATAACTATACCACTGGTACCCTCCCCAACGACCTTAGCGACCACCTTATCACTTACATTTTAAAACACAAATTTTCTTCTACCAACCCACCCTTATACAAACTTGTTAGAAATCGGAAAAAGTTCAATCCAGAACTATTCCTTGAGGAACTGAAATCCTGCAATTGGTCTATCCTAAATACTCTACCCCTAGCCGAGAGTGTGTCACACTTCAATGACACATTCCTAAACATTCTCGACTCTCATGCCGCAAATTGACTAATTAGAACCAAAGTACGCATAGCTCCCTGGCTAACACGAGAAACCAAAACAAAAATTAAGCTCCGTGACCAGGCTTGGCACAAATGGAGAGCAACCAAATCTCCCCATGACCGCATTAAATTTCAGCAGCTTAGAAACTCCACAAAATCCAACATAACTCGAGATAAGAAACAATATTTCTGTCACCTCCAGGACAAACATCAGACTAACCCAAAAAAGTTCTGGGCTGGTTTTAATAACCTCCTCCATCCTGGGAAATCTACTACCCCAACCCCGGAGAAACTCACTGGTCAAGCACCAGATGTAGTAGCCAACATTTTTAACACTTTTTTTACTGAGACCATCCAGTCCCTAGCCAATCATCTACCTACTTCTCCCCCCTCCTTAACTCTTTCTGCTGACACACCTCCTCTTTCCTTTAACTTACAACCAGTATCTACCTCCTATATTCGTACCCTATTAAAAAAACTGAAACCGCCCACCCTAGAGGCCGATCACCTCCCAGCGGAATACTTACAATTAGCGTTTGATGTCATAGCCTATCCCATATCAATCCTGATTAATAGATCTATAACTGAGGCCTCCATCCCCCCCATTTGGAAAATTGCATACATCATTCCACTTCATAAAGGTGGCTCCACCACAGAAACATCTAACTATAGACCCATCGCAATATTGTCTCCAATAGCTAAAATCATGGAACGGTGTGTTCACAAACAACTCCTACACTACCTTACCATCAATAATCTGCTGTCTATTACCCAGCATGGCTTCCGCCCACATCACAGTACAACCACTGCCCTCCTCTCCTTTGTTGACACAATCAATAGCAACCGCAACAAAAACAAACATCTGCCGCTCTCTTTCTTGACCTATCGAAAGCTTTCGATATGGTTAACCATCAGCTATTACTACACACACTACAAACCCTATATCTTGACAACCTAGCCCTAAGCTGGTTTAAGGACTACCTCACTGACAGGCAACAGGCAGTCCAATGGCAAAATAGTCTATCTCACCTGCTATCAAACAACATTGGTGTTCCACAGGGCTCCATACTTGGTCCCCTCCTATTCTCTGTTTTCATAAATGATCTTCACACAGTCATCCCCTGAGCCACCTGCATTCAATATGCAGATGACTCTACCCTGATCTGCTCTGACCCGTCTCTCCAGAATCTCCAAGCAGCCACCCAACAATGTTTTGCCAAAGTTGAAAAATGGTTCTCCGACCGGAAACTTATACTCAACCCGACTAAAACCAAGTTACTTCTATTTTTCCCCACGTCTACCACTCCCCTAGCACAAGAACACCCACTAGATAATCCCAGGACCTTTTTTGTGGAATCCTTAAATGGCACCATCATTGAGCCTGTCTCCTACACCAAACTATTAGGTGTCACCATTGACCACAAGCTTAAATTCAACATGCACATTGCCCAAACCATTAAGTCAGTTAACAAGAAACTAGGCTCTATGTATAGAATCAAGAACTTTCTTACTCCTCATGCTAAATTAACCATTGCTCGTACCCACCTCCTTTCCACCCTACTATATGCCTCACCGATACTTTCATTCCTCAACAAACGCGAGCTCAATAACCTCTCTACTACCTACCATCATATTGCAAGATTCGTAACCGGTACACCCTATCGTACACACCATTGCCTCAACCTCAAGAAACTTGGCTGGTTGGAATTGCCCAATCTTCTTAAATTAAACCAACTCTCCGAAGCATTCAAAATAATTAATCATCCAGAGAACACCCCCTCACTGAGCAAAATCCTGACCCCCTACACGAACTTAAGTAGCCTTCGATCCAAACAGTATTCAGGTACTAACCATCAAATCTAATAACATAGCTGGTGATGCCCTTTATGCTAATTCCATTGGAAAGCAATGGAATTCCCTTCCCAACAACCTCAGGCTTATGACTTCACTCAACCTATTCAAAACTAATCTCAGAGAATCACTTAAGTCTCACTGGTTATGCCCATGTTCCAACCCAGATTAATTCCTATAGGTCTCTCAGTTCCTAAATCTCTTCTTCCTCTCAAGTTCCTTCTAGTATTTTACTATCTCCACATGTATCCAAGTCATATGACCAACCCAACAAATGTTTCCCAAACTATCAGCATGTATATTTAGATATTGTATTGTTTCATTTTTATAATAATGTAATTTCTTGTATCTAATTGTAATGTGATACTTCTGTTAATTGTGGGAGCTTTTCTCCCCGGGCCTCCACTGAAAAAGGACATGTATCCAGCTAGACTAGCCCGGTCAACAAATGTAAATAAATAAATAAATATAATGATCTTCTCCAACAGAAAATCCAAAGCAAACCCACCTCCTCTCTCCATCTACTCCACTAATCGCACTATAATAGAATCAGTTAACCAAACAAAACTACTTGGTATCACAATAGACAGCAACCTAACATTCAATAAACACATATCACTCACAATTAAAACAGTTCACATCAAACTTGGTGCACTATATAGGGCCAAACCTTACCTCACTCAAAACCCAGGTTAGCCACAGCCAGATCCCACCTCCTATCTACTCTCCTCTGTTGTTCTCAAATTTTAACTAACCTGAGCATGTCTGATTTACATCTACCTGATTCCTGCTATAATAAAATAGCAAAATTTGCTGCTAATATACCAGGCAGGATCCATCATTGCCTTGCTCTTCAAAAACTACACTGGCTTGAATTTCCCAGTCTGTTATCGGTCAACCAGCTCAACACGGCCCACTCCATTATCCACATACCTGAAAACTGCCCTGCATTCTCCAACCGACTGCAAATAAAAAAACAACCCCAGGACCCTTAGATCATCTGATAAACATACTCAAGGTAGCAAAGTTACTCAAGGTAGCAAAGTCCATTAATTACTTTGGTGATCCTCTCTTCTCCTACAAAGTAGCCAAACAGTGGAACCTAATACCCCAGAATATTCTAAAAAACATAGATAGTCATAGCTTCAAACAGCTCCTAAAGGAATACCTTACGCAACAATAGCTATGCTCCTGTAATACTCCTGAATAGTTTCTCATGCCATCAATCAATTGTTTATTTTCTGCTATCTTCTCCTTGTCTTACTTCTATCAAATGAAAATAACACAATGGTCTATTTTAGTTATGTATCTAATGAGTTTCATATTACTGTCTGCAGTAAGGCTTATGAAATGTAATGTTTTCTGTTTACATTCCCTTTTTGTAAATTGTAATTGTAGGCAACTGTTAATTTTTTTGTATATTCTTTGTAAATCTTTGTAAATTTTTTTGTAATCTTTTTTTGTACTATTGTTATGGAGCTTTTCTCCCCAGGTCTCCGCTGAAAACAGGCTACTTCCCAGCTGGACACTACTCGGTTAACAAATGTAAACTAAAATAAATAAAATAATACCCACAGTGAATAGAAATAAAAAAAATAACAAATAAAAAAAAAATGACACAATAAATGCTACATCATATCTAATCTTAGAAGTCACATGGCAATGGACTATCAAGACTCCTCTGAGTATAGAAAATCTGGCAGCTAAAATATTCTCAAACTGGCAGCAGATCATGTTTCACTTCTTGGGTTCATAGGTGTATACTAGGCTAATGAACACTAGGGCCCTTATAAGCCTAGCTGTGCAACCCAAATTTATTTATTTATTTTTTTATTTTATTTTACTTTTGTTGACCGGGAAAAGTCTGACTGAGCTAAAAATAGCCCCTTTTCAGAGGAGCCCCCCCCCCCCCAGTTGTGTTACCCACAAATATGATTTATATAGGAGGTGTCAAGCAGAAAAACAGGCGTTAGACCAGGGGTGAATTTCTTATTACCCATCCTTGGTCCAAGTTGTGCTCAAATAGAAATAGAGAGGAATTCTGCTTTACATGAATGGGGAGCCTATCCCAGAGAATGGGAATTTTCTGAGAAACATATCTGTCTCTCCAACATTTCTTATTTGTGCTGCCAGCAAAATTTAGGTCTTTCAATTTGGTAGTTCTGATACTGTTTTGTGGCTGTGCAAAAGGTGCATAAAAACTGGGTACATGGATGCCTTGAATGCCAGGAAAAGATCACATCTCAGAAGTCTGTATGATAACAAGTAAATAGAAAGGACGTTGTGGTGATCAGTGTAGGACATTGTGTTTACTCTCTGTATTCTTTTTGTAAGGAACATTTTGTGAACATTCCAGTTACTGCATGTGACTTGTCAGGTACATACTGAAGAAGCATTATACTCTATGATGGGTCTGATAAGGGCCAAGTACAGTGGTATGATGACCTCTCTGGACCTAGATGACATACTCTGGCTTATAAGATGAGCAACATAGAAGGATTTTCTTACTACCCTAAATAACTCCTCCAACAATGGCACACCAAAGAAACACCTCTCCTTCAAACAGAATTTGTTAAAATAATCACTGTTTGTTTAGCGCTTTCATCATTAAAAAGACTTCTCAGAATGAATGACTTTTGTTTGAGACACGTGTGTGTATATATATATATATATATATATATATATATATATATATATATATATATATATATATATATATATATATATATAAAACCACAACCTCATTTCCTGGGGCTCACAACACTCTTAAAGAATTAAAAAAACAGTACAATATTTCTGCAAACTGACCCATAAAAACTATCATAGCTTATCCAAATAAAACACAGTATAAACAAATGAAGTACTGGAAAAACAAAAGCATGTGTTTAAAACCTTGTTTTGAAATCAAATGTTATAAAACACACTATTCAAAACGTTATGAACTTAAAAAGTATAAATTCAAAATAAAAATTCCTGAATATTTTAATTTGAAATGAACAGTAGCACACTTAAATCACCCCCCTAACATAAATGGACTTATACTTCAACGAACCAAGTACTTGCACAAACTCTGTACCAAAATAAGGAAACTACACTCCTTCGCTCCTCAAAAACATCCAGTAAAGAGACCGGTAACACTAGAATAACAGACTTTATTAATGAACTTAAGCTTCTTTGCGAGCTTTTCGTCGGTTTAAAATTCACCAACTTCCTCAGAAACACTGAAAACATAAAAACGAAAACAACGTCACTTAAAACACCACTCATTTAAATACCCTTTCATAATGATTAAAGCAATAAAACAAATTAACAACGTATAAAAAAATATAAATGGACTTACAACTTTGTTGCTCTCATTTTAAGGACTGGAACGAAAGATATCGGATCACTGAACCTGGTGGAGTACATGCATTTAATTGTAACTGGCATATTAGTTACCAATATTCAAGTAAGGTCTCCAACCTGGTCCAGGACCCAAAATAAAAATCTATTTTGGGGGCATGTGGCAGCATGCCTATAAAGGGCATTAGTGTCTACCTTTTTATTAACCTTATATATATGTGTTCATATACTCTATTCTTTAGGGCAAGTTCAGTCTTCCCCAAATAATAGGAAAACATACCTGGTATGAAGTTAAGTATACAACCTCTTAGAGGTACAATTAAAATATCTACTAGTTCTGAAAGTTTCACCAATATTAGGAAGGAGCAATGTGCACTATTGATCATATATACACACTAATTTTAATTTTGCAGGGTAAACAAAATACAGCTTAACCTTTTTCACCCATATCATTTTGCTCATCATAGCAAATTATCTCCTCTACCAGATTATTTTCCTAGGTAAATCTTCTAAAATAAAAATAGTTCTGTCTTCAAATAAAATATTCTTTCGAATAGCAGTTGTTATTATTTTATCTCAGTCACCTGAAATTAAAAACTTTACAATGATAGTTCTGGAATTATGAGGTGATTCCGCCTGATGATTACCAGCCTTATGGAAACTATCCACTTCAGTAGGCTGAGAACCTGTGCCTGAACCAGGCTGCAGCAACATCTGTTTGAAAATCATTTGCAAAGCATCATTTAGACCAACACCCTTATCCCATCTTTCCAGAATACCACAAAGCTTAAGGTTCTTTCTCCTTGCTCATATTTCAAAATCTAATAATTTTGTTTCTAAGGCTGCTTGGCATTTCTACAAAATATCAAGATGGTCCTTGAAACTCCATCATTAAGAAAACCTTGGATTCAGATTGTTGCAGCTCACTGGCATTTTTTGCTAGCTGAGATTCCAGTTGATTTATTTTATCTTGCAAACAAATTAGACCTTGTACTAATAATTTCAAATTATCCAATTTCTTGCATATCAGTTGCATTCTATTAGCCATCATAGCAAACTCATCACACTTGGAATAATCTTCATACACAAACTCTCATCTATATCAGACATCAGTTCATCAATGCCAGTCACAGCTGGCAATGACAAATCTGAATTACCATGCTTTACAAAGCCATTTGCTTCCAATATAGGTACTGCATGTTTTGTACTTAACAGATGTTTAGATTTGTCTGCTGTTGAGTTATTCTTCTTCCTCTTCCCTAAGAAATCCGTAAAAAAACTCTAGTTTATCACAGTAGCACCTGCATCTGCAACCTATGTGCAGTCAATATACTTAAGTCTTCACCACTAAACACTGTTGTCATTTTGCTTACACAATGTGCATTCATAGCACTGCTAGCTACTAAAAAATTGTTAATGGAGTATATGGTTCCTTTTTCTGCAGCATTATTTGCCATTTCTAACTTATTAGCATTTTTTCCAAATTGCTAAGGTGAATAGATTTTTGGGGGAAGGTAAATCTGTGGATTCCTTACCATTGCCACTTACTTCTTTTTGGCCTTATTTTCCTGACTTTTTGCACTGTTAACATCTCACATTGGCTCCACAGACTGCAATAGAACTCGTATGCTTCAATGACAGCAAAATTGTGAAATTATCTATGCATGAAACTTCACCAAATGCCAACACACATTACCTCCACATTGCCTTTTTTGAGAACTCAGGATTCACTTGTCACACATTATCTTGAGTTTTCCTCTATTATTGTCTCCCGTCTGAGCATGGAGTGACTGCCATCCTTTGAGTTTGGCTCACCCTAGTGTTTATCCATCCCATCGTTGCTTTAGTGCACTTTTTTCACTCATTCCTTTTTCAAATGTTCTGTAACGTGAGCACACTGCAGACACAGAGACAGTCTAAACAACACTAGCTAAAGCATCACCTCTAAAACTGAATCTATAAGGACAAGGAATGAGACAAGTTCCAGCTGCACAAAATAAATGTCTGTTTCACTAGCTTTGTCTTATCTGCCTACTACATGCATTCACTGATCTACGTACCGCGTACTGAAATTCAGAAAGACACCTGCAGATTGCACACCACATGTCTCAGACAGACTCACTAATCCACCAAATGATTACCAGATTAAGGTGATACTTATTAGAGGTGGTCTTATTCTACTGATGTAGACATCTACCTATGCAGTGTGGACACCTAGCTCACCATAGTCTATAGATTTAAGATATAATCGTGTCTTCTTTCCTGAGATTCTTCAGCTTATAGACTAGACTGCATAATGGCCAGAGAGGCAAGAGAGTAAAGCATTTTTTCACAGTTACCTGGTTTCTGCTGTTAATAAGTATTCAGCAAGCTTTTTTTATATAAAAGGCAAATAAATAAAATAGATGCACAGCATTCTTAGGATTGGTGAAGCTGTGCTCAGATTATCAAGTATGACTAAACATGAGGCCTAGAGATTCATCCAGCCCCATGGTAAAGAGCATTGGATACATTTTACTCAGATAATGGTACCCTAGTTAGAAGACCACTGCATCCGAAGAAGAACATGAGCTGCCTAATCCAGTATTCATAAGGCATGTGAGCCTGCATTGTAAGGTAAAACAAAAATTAGGCTTTTAAAAAAAACAGGTCAAGAAAAGAAGCCTGCAGAATAGAAAGCATTCTCAGGGGAGGCAAAGGTGAAGTTTAGATGCTGTAAGATTACTCCTTCACTCTGAGCTCTCACAGAATCTTACATAGAGGTTCTATAGAGCTTATCAGTGAGGAAAGGACAGTAATCACTTAACAGCACTTTATGTATAGCACTTGAGAAAGACAAGGGTAGTTTAAGCTACAGGAATACTACCAGACTTAGAGAGAAAAACAGACAAAGATGTTTTCATTTGTTGGACAAAATTAGGAACCTACAAATTTTATTCAAAGTAATATGTAATCAGTGGGTGTTTGAAAGAGTACCGAGTGGAATTAGAAAGCGCACATTTAACAGATTTGGGTATAAATACATTCTTACCAATGGCTGATCTTCGGATAAGAAATGTAGTCATTGCCTTCATTTCTCTATGCTGACACTAGTCACTGACACTTATTGTAATGATTTGGTGTGGCAAGTATAGAAACAACATTACATGAATGCTTTCACCTAGTTCTGCAGGTTAATGTAACAGCTGTCACTTCTCTCTTTGTTACTGAAGGATTTATGCATTCCTAATTCAAAGCTGAAGCTTTTATTGTTAACACTGAAAATAAAATTGTTGCTGGATATCTGTAATCATGCTCCTGTGGAATGAGTGGACATTTAGAGAGTATTCAGCCTTAATTTGAAGGATCAACGTGGTTGGCCCAGAGGACAAGGTATCCCATAAATGGATAACTTTGGGAAGAATGACTGGGGAAACAGTAATAATCAGATGCAGAGGAATACTCAGATGTGATGCAAGGTTTTATAACATTAAAAAATGTTATTTTCACCGCTTGAAAAACTTTCCTTCAAATGTATGTTTACTGAAGTATTTTTTTTTCTAACTGTAAGAGGAACACTCATTGGCTAACCTTCTTCAGAAGGACTAGAAATTACACATTTTAGGAGTACAGTCTTGTGCAAACTGAGCATCTAGTCATGGGCCACACAATAACAAGGAACAAGAGAGCACAACAGTGAGGGGAAAGCATATGCGGAAATATGTGTATCTTGACTGTAATCAAGCCACTGTGCATCTGTCAAATTGGGTCAGATGGGAAAAAATCAGACAGAGTATAAGAACAAAATCATTCCTTCCTACAGCGTGATGTTTCCAGGCACAGGCCACTAGGTTTATACACTAGAGAAGGAAGGAAGGAATGATAGTGGGTAATGGAATAAAAGGCTATTTCTTGTGTGCATCAGGTTCTGAAGTCAACAGTTAATGTTGCCATAGTGTCACTATTTAAAACCCAAAGTTTCAGCTGCCCAAGCCAGCTGGGGAAACGACTCTAATATTATTTTTAAATAATAGCATTTGCTTATCTGTTTTTACCAGACTTGCTTCTGCAAAAGTGTTTATTGCTTTATGTGACAAGCTATTTTTGGTTTATTGTACTCGCTACTTGTGACTACTGCACTTAGTTTGTCCGGGCTGCTCTGAGATGTACATTCCACAGCAATAGTAGGGCACAGTGTGCTACATAGTTGCAAGCTGTTGGCGTGATTACTTGATGATAGCCTTTGTGTCCCTTAACTTTGCTCTATATATTAATTTGTGTTCCCCACTCTATATTTGTACAGTAGCTCACTCCATGCCATAACTTTTACCAGGAGCATTGTACTGCTTGTACCTGAAGCCTGCATATCCTAGCTAAGAGAAACATCCGTTTCCTATGTCTATCTGCAACCTATCCCCTTTCACTGAGTATACTACCATTCTTATAGTGCAGTGACATCTCACTTTTTATAAAGATTTTACCATACAACTGGAAATAGGCAATTGCTGTTACAAGTTAGAAATTGATTGCAAATAAATTCCTACAAATATCAATAACACTAGAAAGGCATGGGATAAATCACATGAATACCTGCAATTACTAGGGATGCTGATTTATTGTTCTGAAAAAAATGAAATTCCATTTTCATGAAATCAAATATGGGAATCAAACCCATAATTTTTAATCATGATTTCTGGTCTTTGTTGTGATTTCAGTATAATTTTCTAATTTATCTATATATATGCAAAAATAAAGCAGATTATATGTGCAGAACACTCAGTACATTAAGCTGATGGTATTATACATAACAAGTTGTTGTTTGTCTTTCGGCTTTACCCGGTAAGGGGTCGCCACAGCGGAACTCTGGTCCGCTAATGATTGGCAGTAGATTTTTACAAAACGATGAGATGCCAGCTCGACGCTCAACCTTCAACGAAGGCACGCCCATTTACACACACATGTCTTTCGAATGCTACCCAACTGCGGGGAGGACATGCAGACTCCACACAGAAGGCACTCCCAAGCCCAGCTGAGAATCAAACGGGAGAACCTCTTGCTGTGAGGTAACAATGCTACCACTGTACCACCACTGCTATATTATACATAACAATTATGAGAAGAAATACAAGATGTAGCAAACGAGTGCTCTAGCCTAAAAGGACGAATTTCATAAAACTCGTGTTCTCCCAGCTCTCAGACAGTCCACATTCAATTCTTGATTTATTTGTATTTTAACTGGAAAAATGGGAAATCATAGTTCCTGATAATTATTGATAATTCCCTATCAGTGGCTTCCTAGAGGATCTGAAGGAGAATAACATGTAGAACCTTTCAGCTAATTTCCAGCTGCTGTAACCATGAGACCATATCCTTCCCTTATATAATTTGTTGCCAACCTTATACTGCACTGAGACAGGGTACAAAATACCTCCTCTTTAGTGACAACTCCTTACTTCAACCACACAAAGAATCTACATGTCATAGGTGTAGGTATTTGTTAAAACTGGAGGCTAGCCTCTCATCAGAACATATTGTCAGTACCCCATCAGGCTGTCAGTTACTATATCCAAACACTGACTTGCAGCTCACCACAGGAAGGACTCCTCTTATGCTGAGACATTTAAGAAAATTTTCACTAAGCTTCAGAGGCCTCCACGGCAAAACTTGGACACACATTCCTAAGCAGGGCAAATATTTCCACAAGCTACAAATGCATCACCACCCAACTCAAAACTTGCAATGCAGTGGTCACCAAAATGGCACATCAAAGCCCTTAAGGCAAGTTTGATCAGTCTGAGGTCATTATCTTTTCATATGAATCTATATACACCAACAGAGCAGCACTGAGCTAAGAGCCTCCACAGATCCAATAAATGTAAATAGTCCAAAAACAGAAGAGGCTCACCACGACCACTTAAAGGATAAAACTATTTAATACAGCAGCAAAGTTTTGCTGCAGTATTAAAGAGTTTTATCCTTTAAGTGATCGCGGTCAGCCTCTTCTGTTTTTGGACTATTTTCATATGAATCTAGCTAGCAATGGAATTTCTAAGAAATATAGGCATATTGTCACTGGTAAGAGAAATACCCTCAGAAGAATCCTGAATGAGTTGTAGTTGTTAAAACCCGGTAGGAACAATGTGCTTTCACTGCAGAGGAACCAGGCTTTAGTGATAATGAAGATGTCTGTATTTTCCAGGGTCACCATGGCTTCTAATTCAGGCACTTTCTTATTGAAGCTTCTGGAATTGAGCAATGCTACATTAATACTTTCCTGATTTGGTTTAGCTAAGTTGATAGTTTGAGTAGACCGACATTGACTAAAAAGGGCACGATGGGAGGTGGAGAATGTTTTGGCCAATATACAAAAACCCAGAGGTAAGGGATGCAGGTCATCTCTATCAAAACAGAACTAGCAACCTCCTTCTTCCAGGCAGACACATCTTGGACCCCCTTGGAATGATACCAATAATCTATCCAAATGTTGAAATCAATAGCACCTGTTTATATTGTAGCATAATTCTCAACAATGGTTCAACGTTACTCAAGGCTGGTTGCATGTCACGCTTGAATGCATGTTCAGAGAGCTTTATCATGTTGCAATTCATATAATACAAGGATGTGCATTTCAAGTCATTTACTCCACATGGACAACAACCACATTGTATGTGTACCTGGGTGAAGGGATTTGTGTGCCATATTAACCTATGGTATCCTAGCACCTGAGAGGCAACTCGCTTTTACCCTTTATTTGCTCGCCCTGATGATTAACTTGTCTGCGTGCCTCATTATGGAGTCACCTATAACTAGGACATTGTAATGATCAGTAAGACCCCTTGTCACATCATAGCTAACTAAAGAACCTCTTCTATGACCCCCACAATCCATAATGTCTACCTAAACAAGTTTGAGTCCCTCACCATTGAATCCAACACTGTTATCCTTGTGGACTTAAACTTTATGTCCATAAATTGGAAGACATTTATTACTACAAATAGATACGTGAAAAGTTTCCTAAATTTCAGTGTAAAATCTTTAGACCAGATATTACATTCTTCTACCAGGCGTTCAAATTTACTGGACCCAGTTCACACAAATAAAGCACCACTATGCTCTACGCCTAACACTACACCATCAGTGGTGTAATTTGACTACCTTTTAATGATTTTCAGCAGGTAACCACTTGAAATGCTTAGACTCGCAATGCCATGTCTTGGAATGTGGCAACTGAATTACCAGAAATGCAGACTTACATATATCAAGTTCAAAACTGCCATTTCTCAGACTATTCCCTATTCTCCAAGGTATGGAAATCTTGCAGTTGGCATGTATAAGTTTGGAGTGGATTGTCCCCCACATCTGGGTTACATGGGGTTATCCCCCTGAAAAAAAAATTCAAAGGAGAAAAGTGATGCTCAACATGCACTTTTCTCCTATATTTCTCTTTGGGGGGGTGGATTTAGTATTTCAGGACTCTGAATTATGATTCTCAACATTTCAGTAAGAAGCCTTTTCATCATTAGGACTCAACCAAAATGCCCACAAGCACCAGTACCTTCAAAGATTTATCAAAGGCTAGCCTACTGCTGCTAACTCATGCTAAAAAGCATTTTAAGTGCTCCCTTCCCTTGAGGACCCAATAACCAGCATCACTGCATTAATAGATAATTTCTTTTTTTTTCCATAATAAATTTTTATTGAAATATATTTTCCAAAAACATTACAAAAATACAATAAACATCACACACATAATACACTATAACTACTACAAACCATTTATACAATATCTACATGAAATGCTTCCTATATTTAATATATTCCTAAAATCAGTATCATGCTAATATAATATTGAAGACCTTTTCCCATATTTGCGGGTTATTAATATTTTTGTTAGTTTGTTTCAGAAGTAATTTATGTGCTAGTATATGCTTTATAGCCACAAGCTTAAAATTATTCCATGATGTCTTATGTGGTTCTAGCCAATTTGTGGCTATATAGAGTTTCATCAGCAAAAAAATATTCATACAAATAATAGTTTGTGATCTGGAAAGCTCTCTTGGAGGAATGTGTAGAATCATAAATTCCCATGACAGTGTAGAACTTTGATAACCCATCTTTTGCAGTTGTACTTTAAGAGAGTTCCAAAGTTTATATACGCATTTACAACTCCAGAACATATGAAGAAGATCCGCTGTTTGATCTGCACAGTATGGACAAATTGGAGAATTCCTAGGGTTAAATTTATGTAATCTAAGATGTGTGTAATATGCATTGTTCCAAATCATCAATTGCGTGTACATCAGTTTTGAAAAGAAACTGATTTCCTAGTTATATCAATTGCTTTTAATATCTGATTGTCTGTTACTGTTACTTTTTACCCAATACTCTGAAAGCAAAATTTTGTCTTGAAATTTCAAATCCTTAATTAATTTATATGCAGTTGCTATAAATTTAGTGTCTTGTTGGATAGCTTGCCACAATTCGGGGCACTTACCCACAACCGCTGCAGGTTTAAAGTTCCTAAAGTAGCTCAAGGCAAGTTCTTTAACTTGTCTCATTATAACAATGTAACTTCTAGGTAGATTCATTTCCTGTCTAATTTGTAAAGCCGATACGTCAAGTTTATTAAAAACATCAAATAGAGTCAGATTAAGTATTAATGGAAATTTGCTGAGATCGATCAGCTGATTATTTAGTTTAAAATTAGGATTCCTGTGGAAAGGTTGAAGAACCAACATATATTGCAATAAATCTACGGACTGAAATAAAGTTTGCAAAGATGAGACACAGGTTATTATGTGGTCCATGACCCCATATTTTATCAGACTAATTTTGTCCATAAAGGGCAATGCTTTAGGATTTATTTTCCTTTCCAAAATATGCTTATGATTCAAGACCACCCAAGTTGGTATCCATTTTGTATTCGTTACATCATAATTAGCAATTCTTAAAATTTTATTAACGTTTACAATCAAATAATATGCTTCAAAGTTTGGTAGCTCAAGTCCCCCTCTTGTTTTAGGGGTCATTAATTAATAGATAATTTCTATTCTCACCTTACTGCCTGCATCAACACTTCAGTTCCAGCCTGGCACAAATATAATACCAAGTTCAAAAACAAAGCCTAATTGTGGAATCCTGGTATAAACAAGTTATATAACAACTGAAATAAATGCTCGAAGACTGAACTCAAGATATTAAATAAGGAATTTAGGAGCAAAATCAAAATTTATGAAGACCAAATATGAACAAAAATTACCACCTCTGTCTTGGATAGCTATAAGTCTTTTTCAACTACGTGAGGAGCCTTAGATAAAATACCTAGCACTGCCCTCCACTGAGTTGGTCACTAGCAAAAACATCCACTCAGCCCTTGTGGTCGTAGCCAACATACGTGCAGATAAATTTAGCTTAAACTTCTCCCCCTATGCCTTCCAAATGCCGAGATAATGATAGACAAGTGCATGCACACACACACATGCACACACACACATGCACACACACACACACACACACACACACACACACACACACACACACACACACACAGATAATTTTGGACTAAGTCATAAAGGCAGTTTCTATGGCTAAAAATACTACTTCTGTAGGACCTGAGAATATGCTGAGGTGCTTTCTTGTCTGTATGAAACACTGTCTTGCAAACCCACTCCTAAAACCATTCAGCCTCAACCTCTCATCTGGTTTCAGGCTATAAATAAGAACAGTTGCAGTGATTCCCTTTCACAGGACAGCCCCCCCCCCCCCATATATACTGATCTGGAGAAGTACAGACTTATATGTCTTAGCAGCCTAGTTTGAAAGGTAACAGAATGTGTTATTATGAAACTTATAAAAATTATATTGTCAACTTATTATCTCTCAACCCAAACTAATTTGGGTTTGTAAAGGGAATATCCAGCCTGCTAAACCTAGTGAACTTCTTTGAGAAAGATACTAAGGTATTAGATAAAAGTATGTCAGTGCATGCATTTTACCTTGACCTTGTCAAGGCCTTCAGTACCATTCCACAATCTTGACATATATACATCAGAACTGTTCTCTCAGTAATAAGTCCCAGAGCAGTCAGTCATAAGATAAGCAAATGGCCAGCAAGGAGAGGAGGCAGCCATCAAGATGATAATCTTCCACCCTTGAGTAAAGCAGCCACTCCACCTCCAGAAAGGAAATAAAGTAGTAATGCTGAAAAAAAAAACAGGCCCCTAAAATGAGGTCTAAAAAATTATTCACATTCCCCTCATCATTATCCCCTCGTCTCTCCAGCGCTAAAAAATATCCACAGTATGAAGAGAATTCTGACAATAAAGATATTGTACTCTATTGCTGCAATGATTATACCCTCATTACTGATTCACAATAAAATACATTGAACCATTTCTCTAGCATTATAACTTAAATGCAGTCTGAGTATGAATCCCTTCGACATGCTCATCTTAGAAAAGAGCAGCAGATAGACAGCGTGATAAGAGAGAGAAAAACTAATGTACAGACAGACAAACATACAGACAGACAGATAGAAGACATCAATACATTAGCAAAATAGTAGACAATGAGTTCCACATCTAGCAAAGTGAAAGGAATCCTGTTCCTAAAATCAAACTTCACGTGGTACAGATCTAGTAGAATTATACCCATTCACACTGCCGCTCAGCATGATGCAAATAATCACATAGATTGTAGTACATACAAAATCTGATTTCATAGATGAACAGGTTTGGAGAGCCAGTTATCAAGATTATGTCCACCCACTAGCCTTCAAAATACTACTGCTGTAATTCCATGCTGGCATTTATTTTTCTACTTCTCATGTGCGTACACAACACCTTCTGAGATTATTGAATAAGCTTCTCTTTTTACAATTATTCAAAGTCAGCTACCTTCATAAATAATACACATATATATATATATATATATATATATATATATATATATATATATATATATACAGAATGTGTGTGTGTTTAAAATACATCTATATAATATATATATATATATATATATATATATATATATATATATATATATATATATACTATCAAAATCTCAAACCTCAAAACACATTTCTGAGTTCCTTAATACTAATTAGCTAAACATGTCGAAAACACATCAGTTTGAAATGATCAAACCAACGGCTTCAACATTTCCAAAAGCTTACCTGCTGACACTTACCTGCCTGCTTTTCAGCAGTATGACTATACATAGTTCAGTACTGCACATAGGTTCTTAGGTTCATAGGTAGGCACTAGGCTATCAGCACAAGGGCCTAAGTAAGCCTAACCAACAAGGTTCCCTGGCTTACGCCACCCAAGGAAGTTATTTTCCTGTGCCCCTGTTGAGCAGAGCCACAGAAGTGATCCCCGGGGTTTATTTCCTATTTCCCATCCACTTATCAAGATTTTTCTTGAAGAGTGCTAGTGAGGAACTTTACTTGACATAGATGGGTAGCTTGTTCCAGAGTATGGGAAGTCTCTGGGACAGGAATCTATCCCTCCAGCATGTCCTGTTTATTGTGGTGACAAGGTTTAGGTCCCTAGAGCATGTAACTCGGAATGATTGGGATTTCTTTAAGTGTAGCATGTCCAACAGCTCTGGGTTTGACATAGCTTTATATGTTAGGCAGAGATCACCTCAGAGAAGGCGATATGCTATGGAGTAAAGCTGGAGTTTTTTGAGATGGTCAGTGTAGGGAATCTGTTTGAAGCCAGTAATCCTCTTTGTGAGGTACTTCTGTGGCCTTTCCAGCTGCTGCAGATGTCTTGTGAGGTACATTCCAAAAGGGGTGTTGTACTCTATAATTGGTCTAATGAGTGTTGAGTAGATAGGAACAATGACCTCTTTTTTTCCTAGATGAGAACCCCTTTGTGATGAGGTGTGCCACGTAGAAGGATTTCCTGACTACTGTGGTGATGTGATTATCAAAGGAGAGACTACTGTCCACCTGGGTCCCCAGGTCTCTTATCACACATTCGGCATTAAGTAGACTGCTGCCTATGTGGTAGTTCATGGGTACAGAGTTTTTACCAAAGGGGATGACAATGCACCTTTTGGCATTGAGCTTGAGACCATGGCTCTGACACCAGACATCTGTCTCAGTGAGGCCCATCTGTAGGATGTCCGCATCATTTGGGGACTCAACTATGGCTCCTAGTTTGCAGTCATCTGTGAACATCATTAGCCAAAGGCTTTCTGTGTTAGCCTGTACTTCAGAGAAGTAGATACCAAACAGGAAAGGTCCCAGGACTGAACCATGTGGTACTCCACTCGTCACTGGTTTGAAGTCAGATTTGAAGTCTGCAACTTTTACAGTGTGGGTTCTGTCAGTGAGCCAATTGGCAACCCATCTTGTGAAGTAGGGATTTATACCTAGTTTAGTGAGTTTAGCTATAATTCCAGAATGGGGGATGGTGTCAAAAGCCTTGGGGAGGTCAAGATAGACTGTGTGAACCACCTTACCCTCATCTACAGCTTTGGTTACTGCCTCAAAGAAGTCAATCAGGTCCAGTTGGCATGATCTGCCTTTCACAAACCCAAACTGGGAGGGGTCCAGAGTTTGGAGGTTACCAATGACTTTGTTTATGAGTTCCATGATGATACATTCCATGGTCTTACAGACCAGGCTCGTCAGGCTAATAGGGTGATAATTCCCAGGATCAGTGGTGGCTCCCCCTTTGTGGAGTGGGATAACTGTTGCTGTGTGCAATTCAGTGGGCACAAAGCCTGATGTGAGACTATGATTGAACATGGTGCTTAGGTGGGGAGCTAGTTTGTTCTGACGTTCATGTAAAACGCAGCCTGGGATGTTTTGCGGTCCCATGGATGCTGTGTTTTTGGCTTTAGAGTGTGCAGCTTTTACCTGCACAGTTGTGATCACCTTAATTCATGTTTTTGCAGTGGGGCAAACCCCCAACACCTCCTGCAAATTATATATTCCAACTCCAAGATCACACTACAGTGAGGAAAAAGGTAAATTTCCTGATCTGAACTGTACCACAATCTCTATTTGTAATGTCGACCTCATATTCTATTTAAACAAATTCAGAATTCTGAATAGTCATAGGTGATCAGATATTATGCATTCCAGTAAGTCATGTAATGTTACTTCGAAATCTTTGCAAACGGATTTGTTTAACTCGAAGTTTTGATAGTAAATATATATATATGTGAGTGTGTGTGTGTGTGTGTGTGTGTGTGTGTGTGTGTGTGTGTGTGTGTGTGTGTGTGTGCGTGTGTGTGCGTGTGTGTGTGTGTGTGTGTGTGTGTGTGTGTGTGTGTGTGTGTGTGTGTGTGTGTGTGTGTATGTGTGTGTGTGTTCGCAAACTTCAACTTGCAGAAACATTGGCATTCTTTAAATTAACTTCTGCATGTCAGGATTGTCTTAACCAAATAAAACAAACAACCAAAACTACACAAATCGCAAATGAAAAAAAAATAAAAACAATAACACCAGAAATGCTATCTGAATAGTGATATTGTCAAGAATTTTTTTTTTCATAATGTAAAGTGTAGGGTTGGGGTTTAAACTGCTGTGTACCATTTCCTTAGATCATTAATGATGGTGTATTTTTTTTTTGTTTGTTTTATTGATCTGAGCTTTTGTTTTGCTTTGTTTTGTAGTCATAATTTATGGCTTTTTGCTAATTCTGATGATACTGCATTTGTTGACATTAGAAATTATGCAGTTCCTACTCCAACAAATACATTTTTGTAGCCATCTTGGAGAACTTTGGCATCTTTTATTAATGCAGCTTATCCAGTTTGCAATTATCAGCACATATGGGTATCTAAAACCTATTTCCTATGCATATATCTCAGAAGAACAGTCCAAAATTTAAGTGGTACCACTGGCAACCCCCCTCCATCTGGAGAGGCAGTTAACTCCCATACTAGCATGTTGTATCGCATAGCTTATCCAGCGTTTTACCCATTTCAAGAGGTATTGACTGGAATATAATGTTTTAGATACTCAGTTCACCTTTTTGGAACACTTCTAGATGCTTTAGTAAGGTCAGGATAAGAAGCATGTGCAACAATGTTAGTCCTTTGTTAACTGCTGCTGTCACCTTTCAGAAATGTCACATGATTCAACGGCAAGATCTCTGCTTAACAAACCTTTTTATTCTGTATCTAATAAAATAAAGTCTACTATCTCATTTTGGATAAGCTCTGTTGTGAACTTCTTCCTAATTTTGCATATATTACTGGTCAAATGGTAGGGTTTAAAATTTTCTAGATCTGATGTGACTCTGGCTTTGTGAACTGGTACCTCTTTAGCATGTCACAAAAAGTCAAGAATGTGTCCAGATGCTAACATTTTGTCTCACACTCATGACAGCAAATTATTTAAGTTGTTATTGTTTCTATAGAGGAAATCCCCATGTATCTCTTTCTGGCTCATTGGAACCCAAAATTTTAATGTTATTAATTGCAACAGTTATAATAGCTGTAGTTATATCAGGGACTAGCACTCTGACATATGTCTTTGAATATTGTAAGGTTTGCTTAGAATTTCTCTGCAGATACATTCACTCCATTTTGCAGCTAGGTGATGACTTCATTGTTTAATGATAATATGCAATATTTACAATGTTGCCAGTTTGGTTTTCTGATATAATTAAAGAATGCCTTAGTATTATGTTCATTTATTGAGATTAAGCTGAGTTCATGGTTTGATCTGGATTAGTAATTGGCTGTTTGATAGAGCCCATACTGTTAATCTTGGATATTTGTTCTAGACAGAAGAATTTTACAAATGGTGTCCCACAAGCCTCTGTCCTATGCCCCCTATTTCTGTGACTTAAAACCTGATATCAAAGGATTATAGCTAGCAAGTTTTGCTGATGATTACAAACTGGAGGAAGTTATCAAATCTCATTCCTTTACTTAAACTCTCCTGCAAGGGTGGGACCAAACAAATGCTTGGTGTATTGATCATTTAATAAGGGGTTTACACTCAATACCAGAAATATGGCATAATTTCCTTTGATAAAATGTAACATTAGTACATTTTACCATATGGACAACATTTCACTCAAATTTGACACAGTCATCAGGGACTTTGTATGTGTGTGTGTGCGTATGTGTGTGTGTGCGCGCGTGCTTATAACAGACAGTCATTTGACTGCCATGTATCTGTAGTGATTAGAAAATCTTTCTGCATTACAAAGCTTATACTTTGTGGTATCTCCTCAAGGTTCAAATAAATTATATTCCCACTTTATTCATCTCTTATTATGCCCATCATTGCACTTTAAGCATGTACCTCACCAAACACCTAAACCAACTTGAGAGACTCAACATTTTCTCATCAAAAAAAATCTCAAGCCTCAGTACCTTTAGATACTCTGGTAGACTGAAAGTTGTGTTCCTTTACTCAGTATCATACAGACTCCTGGAATGATCTCTGCTTAACTTTATGAGGTATGAATGACCATGCTCTCCTTGAACTCCTTCACCTAAGTAGAACAAGTGATAAAATAAACAACAATTTTAGACCTAAACCTACACTATCATATCAACAACACCAGATGGCATGACAGATACCTAACCCAGCATATCCCCATTTTTGGAACTGGCTATCTTTACCTATCAAACAGAATATTTCCCTAGCAAGCTTTAAAGCCTGTCTAGATGAGTGGATGGTGATTGCATTCACCAGGGACGTGGTGAAAGTTTACTTAATATGGGACACTGTTAGTCTCCCACCAGTATTGGGTGATGTGGCTAACTTTGTTGGTTTCCTTTGTCCATAAGTTTAGTAAAAAACAATGAATCTATGAGGCTTGCTAGGAAAAGAAAGTAGCTTATATACCTTATTTAATCTACATTCGCTTTTCTAGATAAGCCATTTTTTTGGAAAACTAAGTAGTACTTCCTTTTTCTTTTCTATTAATGTTGTCATTCAAAATTCCAGCATTTTTTTTATCTGCCTATATATATGTGTCTTACCCATATGTGATCATGAAAGTATAAGTTGATACTATATAATTAATAAAATCTCAAGCAAATGTATTTAAGTCATCAAAGACAATATCCTAGAACATTTTTAGCAAGCATGCCATTTATTGCTTCATAATTTCTGTTTGTAAACTCTAAGAAGGGTCATTTATTACTGGGTTTGATTTTAATCTTAGATTAAAGATGTTGGTATCATGAGCTTTGTTAATTATAGAGGAAAGCCTAGGCAAACTAGTATCAGTGCTGTGATTATAGTAGTATTTATTTATTTATTTACATTTGTTGACTGGGAGTGTCAGACTGGATGTAGGTCCATTTTCAGTGGAGGCCCGAGGAGAAAAGCTCCACAGTTAAAATAAACAGACAGTAGTTACATTGGATTACATAGCGATTAACATTTTGATTAACATAGCAATTAATTACAAACATATTTACAGATAAAGAACATAGTACATCAGTAGACAACTAGAATCTTAATCTGCAAAGTACATAACAGACATTAACAAATGTTACAATAAGAAGTTCCTGCTGTAGAATAAGTACTAGGCTTATGAGCATCTGAGCTTGCTATAATCAAGGTAGTTAGTGGGGTGGAAAGAAAGGTAGTGGTTGGATGGGGTGGGTGATATTAGAGTGGGAGTTGCAAGGGCATAGCCAGCATGTTTTTAGGTGTGCTTTTAGTAAAGTTTTAAAGTGGGTGCATGATGGTACGGAGGTAATTGTGGGTGGGAGGGAGTTCCATAATTTGGCTATGGCGCAAGAGAATAGTGCTTCATCAGCAGAGTTATTGGCTTTAGTGATCTGCAAGTGATTTTTGTTGCTGGATCTTAGTGGTCTGGTGGTGCGATAGGGTTGGAGTAGATTCTGGAGGGATGGGACATTTAGTGGATGGTTTACTAGTTTGTGGGCAAGTCAGAGTTGATACCATTGGAGGAGGTGAGGGAGTTCAAGCCAGCCCAGTTCAACAAGTGAGAGACAGTGGTGACTATGGTAGGATGCCCCTGTGGCGAATTTGGCAATTTTGTTGTACTAGGTCTCTAGCTTGTTTAGATCGCATTGCCTTAGGTTGGTATATATTGGACAGGCATAAAGTAGGGTGGAGAAAACGTGGGAATTTGCTATTGAAATCTTTGCTGCTTTGGTGAAAAGTTGCTTATTTCTGTATAACACTCCTAGTTTTTTGTGGACTTTATTTTATGGTCATGGATATCTGAATGTCAAATTTTAGTTTATTGTCTATTTCCACTCCTAGCAATTTGGTGTGTTCAGTTGGGTATATAGTGGTGTTGTCTTTTGCTGTGATGTTAAAGTGAGAGTTGTTTTGAGTATGTTTGGTGGGTTGGAAGATGAGTAGTTTAGTTTTGTTTGAATTGAGTATTAATTGGGCATCGGATAACCAAGTTTCAACAGAGGAAAAGGCTTCCTGTGTGACTTTTTGCAGTTTGGGTAGGGACTGGGCTGAGCAGATGATGGTTGAGTCATCTGCGTATTGTATGAGTGTGCCATGTTTGGTGGCAGAGGCTAGATTATTGGTGAAAACAGAGAAGAGTAGGGGTCCAAGGATGGATCCTTGGGGAACCCCTATGGAGACAGGTAGTTGGGGAGATATGTCATTCTGCCATACAACAGATTGTTGGCGGTCAGACAGGTAACTCTGAAACCAGTTGGTGACTGATTGAGAGAAGGATAGGTTATTGAGGACAGAAATGATTTGTTTGTGTGGGACCATGTCAAATGCTTTAGATAGGTCTAGGAAAGTAGCAGAGGAGAGATAGCCATTGTTTGTATGCTGAAGGATAGTGTTAGTAAAGGAGAGTAAGGCAGTGGTGGTGCTAAGGTTTTTTCGGAAACCATGCTGAGTATTGGAAAGGAGGTTGTTAGTAAGGAGGTAGTCTGAGACCTGAGAGTGTATGCATCTCTCTAGTATTTTGGAGAGTGGAGAGAGAGTAGCTATGGGGCGGTAATTGGTTAGTTCTGTGGAGGGGCCACATTTGTGGAGGGGAATTATATGTGATACTTTCCACAGTGTGGGAATGTAACTTTCTGACAGAGATTGGTTAATCAAGATGGATACTGGGTAGGCCAGAGTATCAGCTGCGATTTGTAGGTATTCACTTGGGAGGTTGTCTGCTGC